>NW_028238623.1:0-439566 GCF_009769465.1 Tauraco erythrolophus | reverse complement strand
TGTAGGCCTTGTGAAGCTCTGTAGGGCTCTGCAGAGCTCTGTAATGCTCTGTAGGAATCTGTAGGGCTCTTTAGGGCATTACGAAGATCTGTAGGTCTTTACGAAGCTCTTTAGGGCTCTGTAGAGCTCAGTAGGGCTCTGTAGGACTTTATGACACTCTGTAGAGCTCTGTATTGCTCTGTAGGGCTCTGTAGGACTCTGTAGTTTTTTATGATGCTCTGTAGGGCTCAGCAGGTCTTTATAGAAGCTCTACAGATCTCTGTAGGGCTTTAAAAAGCTCTGTAGGGCTCTTTAGGGCTCTGTAGGGCTCTGAGAGGCGTCTGCGGGTCTCTGAGAGGCATCTGTGGGTCTCCATAGGCTCTGTATGGATCTATAGTGCTCTGTAGGTCTTTATGATGCTCTGTAGGGCTCTGTGGGGCTCTGTAAGGCTCTGTAGAGCTTTATGAAGCTCTGTAGGGCTCTGTAAGGTTCTGTAGGCTTTATGAAGCTCTGTAGTGCTCTGTAGGGCTCTGTAGGTCTTTGTAGTTCTCTGTAGAGCTCTGTAGGGCTCTGAAGGGCTCTGTAGAGCTCTGTAAGGCTCTGTAGGTTTTTATGACGCTCTGCAGGTCTCTGTAGGTCTCTGTAGGACTTTATGAAGCTTTGAAGGGCTCTGTAGAACTCTGTGGGGCTTTATGAAGTTCTGTAAGGATCTGTAGGGTTTTGCGAATCTCTGTATGGCTCTGTGAAGCTCTGTAGGGTTCCGTAGGGCTCCGTAGGGCTCCATAAAACTTTGTGACGCTCTGTAGAGCTCTGTAAGGCTCTGTAGGGTTTTATGACGCTGTGTAAGGCTCTGTAGGGCTCTGTAGGGCTTTATAAAAGCTCTGTAGATCTCTGTAGGGCTTCAAGAAGCTCTGTAGGGCTCTGTAGTGCTCTGAGAGGCATCTGTGGGTTTCCATAGGGCTCTGTAGGGCTCTGTTGGGCTTTGTAGGGCTATGAGGGCTCTGTATGTCTGTGTAGTGCTCTGTAGAGCTTTATGAAGCTCTGTAGGGCTCTGTAGGGCTTTGTGAAGCTCTGTAGAGCTCTGTAGGGCTTTATGAAGATCTGTAGGGCTCTGTAGGGTTCTGTAAGGCTTTATGAAACTCTGTAGGGCTCTGTAGGGCCTTGTGAAGCTCTGCAGAGCTCTGTAATGCTCTGTAGGGCTCTGTAGGTCTCTGTCGAGTTCTGTAGGGGTTTACTAAGCTCTGCAGATCTCTGTAGAGCTCTGTAGGTCTTTAGGAAGGTCTTTATGAACCTCTATAGAGCTCTGTAGGGCTTTATGAATCTCTAGGGCTCTGTAGGGCTTTATGACGCTCTGTAGGGTTCTGTAGGGCTTTGTGGAGCTCTGTAGGGCTCTGTAAGACTCTGTGGGTTTTATGACGCTCTTTAGGGCTCTGTAGGGCTCTGCAGGGCTTTATAGAAGCTCTGTAGATCTGTGTGGGGCTTTAAGAAGCTCTGTAGGGCTCTGTAGGGCTCTGAGAGGCCTCTGTGGATCTCCATAGGGCTCTGTATGGATCTGTAGGGCTCTGTAGGGATTTAGAAAACTCTGTAGGGCTCTGTGGGGCTCTGGAGGGCTTTATGAAGCTCTGTAGGGCTCTGCATAGCTCTGTAGGGCTCTGTAGGACTCTGTAGGGCTCTTTAGGTCTTTACGAAGATCTGTAGGTCTTTACGAAGCTCTTTCGGGCTCAGTAGGGCTCTGTAGCACTTTATGACACTCTGTTGAGCTCTGTATTGCTCTGTAGGGCTCTGTAGGACTCTGTAGGCTCTGGAGGGCTTTATGAAGCTCTGTAGGGCTCTATAGGTCTCTGTCGGGCTTTACCAAGCTCTGTAGGGCTCTGTAGGGCTCTGTGGGGCTTTATGAAGCTCTGTAGGGCTCTGTAGGGCTCTGTAGGGCTTTACGAAGCTCTGTAGGGCTCTGTAGGGCCTTGTGAAGCTCTGTAGGTCTCTGCAGAGCTCTGTAATGCTCTGTAAGGCTCTGTAGGTCTCTGTAGGTCTCTGTAGAGTTCTGTAGGGGTTTACTAAGCTCTGCAGGTCTCTGTAGATCTCTGTAGGTCTTTAGGAAGCTCTTTAGGTTTTATGAACCTCTGTAGGGCTCTGTAGGGCTTTATGGAACTCTCTAGGGCTCTGTAGGGTTCTGTCGGGCTTTACGAAGCTCTGTAGGGCTCTATAGGGCTCTGTAGGGCTTTACCAAGCTCTGTAGGGCTCTGTAGGGCTTTACGAACCTCTAGGGCTCTGTAGGTCTTTGTGAAGCTCTGTAGGGCTCTGTAGGGCTCTGCAGGGCTTTATAGAAGCTCTGTAGGGCTCTGTAGTTTTTTTATGACGCTGTGTAGGCCTCTGTAGAACTCTGTAGGGCTTTATAGAAGCTCTGTAGACCTCTGTAGGGCTTTAAGAAGCTCTGTAGGGCTCTTTAGGGCTCTGTAGGGCTCTGAGAGGCGTCTGTGGGGCTCTGTAGGGCTCTGAGAGTCATATGTGGTTCTCCATAGGGCTCTGTATGGATCTATAGTGCTCTGTACGTCTTTATGAAGTTCTGTAGGGCTCTGTAAGGCTTTATGAAGCTCTGTAGGGCTCTGTAGGGCTCTGTAGGTCTTTGTAGTTCTCTGTAGATCTCTGTAGGGCTCTGTAGGTCTTTGTAGTTCTCTGTAGGGCTCTGTAGGGCTCTGTAGGGCTCTGTAGGGCTCTGTAGGTTTTTATGCCTCTGTGTAGGGCTCTGTAGGGCTTTGTAGGTCTCTGTAGGGCTCTGTTGGTCTCTGTAGGACTTTATGAAGCTTTGAAGGGCTCTCTAGAACTCTGTGGGGCTTTATGAATCTCTGTAGGGTTCTGTAGGCATCTGTAGGGTTTTGCGAATCTCTGTATGGCTCTGTGAAGCTCTGTAGGGCTCTGTAGGGCTCCATAAACTTTGTGACACTCTGTAGAGCTCTGTAAGGCTCTGTAGGTTTTTATGACGCTGCTTAGGACTCTGTAGGGCTCTGTAGGGCTTTATAAAAGCTCTGTAGATCTCTGTAGGGCTTCAAGAAGCTCTGTAGGGCTCTGTAGTGCTCTGAGAGGCATCTGTGGTTTTCCATATGGGTCTGTAGGGCTCTGTAGGACTTTATGACACTCTGTAGAGCTCTGTATTGCTCTGTAGGGCTCTGCAGGACTCTGGAGGGCTCTGGAGGGCTTTATAAAAGGAAGGAAGTCCAAAGAGAATGTAGGCCCCCTCCGGAAGGATACTGGTGCTCTGGTTACCCGGGACATAGAGAAGGCTGAGGTACTCAATGAATTTTTTGCCTCAGTCTTCAATGGTAAAGCCTCTTGTCTTACCACCCAAGCTGTGGAAAGAACTAGCAGGGACTGTGAGGATGAACCACCGCCCACTGTATTGAAGACCAGGTTCGAGAACATCTGAGGAACTTGAAGGTGCACAAGTCCATGGGACCTGATGAGATCCATCAGCGGGTCCTGAAGGAACTGGCGGATGAAGTTGCCAAGCCACTGGCTATTGTATTCGAGAAGTCGTGGCGGTCTGGCGAGGTCCCCGATGACTAGAAGAGAGGGAACATAACCCCCATTTTTAAAAAGGGGAGCAAGGAGGACCCGGGCAACTACAGACCGGTCAGCCTCACCTCTGTGCCTGGCAAGGTCATGGAGCAGATTCTCCTGGGAACCATGCTAAGGCACATGGAGAGCAAGGAGGTGGTGGGTGACAGCCAACATGGCTTCACCAAAGGCAGATCGTGCCTGACCAACTTGGTGGCCTTTTACGATGGGGTGACAGCATCGGTGGACAAGGGTCGACCAATGGATGTCATCTACCTGGACTTGTGCAAAGCTTTTGACACTGTCCCGCACGACATTCTTCTCTCTAAACTAGAGAGTCATGGGTTTGATGGATGGACCACTCGGTGGATAAGGAATTGGCTCAATGGCCGCACTCAGAGAGTAGTGGTCAAGGGCTCAATGTCCAAGTGGAGACCGGTCACAAGTGGCGTCCCTCAGGGGTCCGTGTTGGGCCCGGCCCTCTTCAACATCTTTGTCGGTGACGTGGACAGTGGCATGGAGTGCACCCTCAGCAAGTTCGCCGATGACACCAAGCTGTGTGGTGCCGTCGACACGCTGGAAGGGAGGGATGCCATCCAGAGGGACCTTGACAGGCTGGAGAGGTGGGCCCGTACCAACCTCATGAAGTTTAACCAGGCCAAATGCAAGGTCCTACATCTGGGTCGTGGCAATCCCAGGCACAAATACAGACTGGGTGGTGATTGGATCGAGAGCAGCCCTGAGGAGAAGGACTTGGGAGTACTGGTGGACAAGAAGCTCAATATGAGCCGGCAATGTGCTCTTGCGGCCCAGAAGGCCAACCGCGTCCTGGGCTGCATCGAGAGGAGCGTGGCCAGCAGGTCGAGGGAGGTGATTCTCCCCCTCTACTCTGCCCTCGTGAGACCTCACTTGGAGTACTGCGTCCAGTTCTGGAGTCCCCAACATAAGAAGGACATGGACCAGTTGGAGAGGGTCCAGAGGAGGGCCACGAAGATGATAAGAGGGCTGGAGCACCTTTCCTATGAGGACAGGCTGAAAGAGTTGGGGCTGTTCAGCCTGGAGAAGAGGAGGCTCCGGGGTGACCTTATAGCGGTCTTCCAGTACCTCAAGAGGGCCTACAGGAAAGATGGGGAGAGGCTGTTCAGGAGGGCCAGTTGTGATAGGACAAGGGGTAATGGTTTTAAAATAGAGGGAGGTAGGTTCAGGTTGGATATTAGGAAAAAATTTTTTACTATGAGAGTGGTAGAACACTGGAACAGGTTGCCCAGAGAGGTGGTGGATGCTCCATCCCTGGAGACGTTCAAGGCCAGGTTGGACAAGGCCCTGAGCAACCTGATCTAGTTGGAGATATCCCTGTTCCTTGCAGGGGGGTTGGACTAGATGACCTTTGAAGGTCCCTTCCAGCCCTAACCATTCTATGATTCTATGATTCTATGATTCTATAAAAGCTCTGTAGATCTCTGTAGGTTTTTATGATGCTGTGTAGTGCTCTGTAGGGCTTTGAGAGTCATCTTTAAGTTTCCATAGGGCTCTGTAGGGCTCTGTAGGGCGTTGTAGGGCTATGAGGGCTCTGTAGATCTCTGTAGCGCTCTGTAGAGCTCTGTAGGGATTTATGAAGATCTGTAGGGCTCTGTAGGGTTCTGTAAGGCTTTATGAAACTCTGTAGGGCTCTGTAGGGCCTTGTGAAGCTCTGTAGGTCTCTGCAGAGCTCTGCAATGCTCTGTAGGGCTCTGTAGGTCTCTGTCGAGTTCTGTAGGGGTTTACTAAGCTCTGCAGGTCTCTGTAGATCTCTGTAGGTCTTTAGGAAGGTCTGTATGAACCTCTATAGGGCTCTGTAGGGCTTTATGAATCTCTAGGGCTCTGTAGGGCTTTATGACGCTCTGTAGGGTTCTGTAGGGCTTTGTGGGGCTCTGTAAGACTCTGTGGGTTTTATGACGCTCTGTAGGGCTCTGTAGGGCTCTGCAGGGCTTTATAGAAGCTCTGTAGGGCTCTGTAGTTTTTTACGACGCTGTGTAGTGCTCTGTAGAACTCTGTAGGGCTTTATAGAAGCTCTGTAGAACTCTGTAGGGCTTTAAGAAGCTCTGTAGTGCTCTGTAGGGCTCTGAGAGGCCTCAGTGGGTCTCCATAGGGCTCTGTATGGATCTGTAGGGCTCTGTAGGGCTTTACAAAGCTCTGTCAGGCTCTGTGGGGCTCTGTAGCGCTTTATGAAGCTCTGAAGGGCTCTGTAGGGATTTACAAGCTCTGTAGGGCTCTGTGGGACTCTGGAGGGCTTTATGAAGCTCTGGAGGGCTTTGTAGGGCCTTGTGAAGCTCTGTAGGGCTCTGCAGAGCTCTGTAATGCTCTGTAGGAATCTGTAGGGCTCTTTAGGGCATTACGAAGATCTGTAGGTCTTTACGAAGCTCTTTAGGGCTCTGTAGAGCTCAGTAGGGCTCTGTAGGACTTTATGACACTCTGTAGAGCTCTGTATTGCTCTGTAGGGCTCTGTAGGACTCTGTAGTTTTTTATGATGCTCTGTAGGGCTCAGCAGGTCTTTATAGAAGCTCTACAGATCTCTGTAGGGCTTTAAAAAGCTCTGTAGGGCTCTTTAGGGCTCTGTAGGGCTCTGAGAGGCGTCTGTGGGTCTCTGAGAGGCATCTGTGGGTCTCCATAGGGCTCTGTATGGATCTATAGTGCTCTGTAGGTCTTTATGATGCTCTGTAGGGCTCTGTGGGGCTCTGTAAGGCTCTGTAGAGCTTTATGAAGCTCTGTAGGGCTCTGTAAGGTTCTGTAGGGCTTTATGAAGCTCTGTAGTGCTCTGTAGGGCTCTGTAGGTCTTTGTAGTTCTCTGTAGAGCTCTGTAGGGCTCTGAAGGGCTCTGTAGAGCTCTGTAAGGCTCTGTAGGTTTTTATGACGCTCTGCAGGTCTCTGTAGGTCTCTGTAGGACTTTATGAAGCTTTGAAGGGCTCTGTAGAACTCTGTGGGGCTTTATGAAGTTCTGTAGGGATCTGTAGGGTTTTGCGAATCTCTGTATGGCTCTGTGAAGCTCTGTAGGGTTCCGTAGGGCTCTGTAGGGCTCCATAAAACTTTGTGACGCTCTGTAGAGCTCTGTAAGGCTCTGTAGGGTTTTATGACGCTGTGTAAGGCTCTGTAGGGCTCTGTAGGGCTTTATAAAAGCTCTGTAGATCTCTGTAGGGCTTCAAGAAGCTCTGTAGGGCTCTGTAGTGCTCTGAGAGGCATCTGTGGGTTTCCATAGGGCTCTGTAGGGCTCTGTTGGGCTTTGTAGGGCTATGAGGGCTCTGTATGTCTGTGTAGTGCTCTGTAGAGCTTTATGAAGCTCTGTAGGGCTCTGTAGGGCTTTGTGAAGCTCTGTAGAGCTCTGTAGGGCTTTATGAAGATCTGTAGGGCTCTGTAGGGTTCTGTAAGGCTTTATGAAACTCTGTAGGGCTCTGTAGGGCCTTGTGAAGCTCTGTAGGTCTCTGCAGAGCTCTGTAATGCTCTGTAGGGCTCTGTAGGTCTCTGTCGAGTTCTGTAGGGGTTTACTAAGCTCTGCAGATCTCTGTAGAGCTCTGTAGGTCTTTAGGAAGGTCTTTATGAACCTCTATAGAGCTCTGTAGGGCTTTATGAATCTCTAGGGCTCTGTAGGGCTTTATGACGCTCTGTAGGGTTCTGTAGGGCTTTGTGGAGCTCTGTAGGGCTCTGTAAGACTCTGTGGGTTTTATGACGCTCTTTAGGGCTCTGTAGGGCTCTGCAGGGCTTTATAGAAGCTCTGTAGATCTGTGTGGGGCTTTAAGAAGCTCTGTAGTGCTCTGTAGGGCTCTGAGAGGCCTCTGTGGATCTCCATAGGGCTCTGTATGGATCTGTAGGGCTCTGTAGGGATTTAGAAAACTCTGTAGGGCTCTGTGGGGCTCTGGAGGGCTTTATGAAGCTCTGTAGGGCTCTGCATAGCTCTGTAATGCTCTGTAGGAATCTGTAGGGCTCTTTAGGTCTTTACGAAGATCTGTAGGTCTTTACGAAGCTCTTTCGGGCTCAGTAGGGCTCTGTAGCACTTTATGACACTCTGTTGAGCTCTGTATTGCTCTGTAGGGCTCTGTAGGACTCTGTAGGGCTCTGGAGGGCTTTATGAAGCTCTGTAGGGCTCTATAGGTCTCTGTCGGGCTTTATCAAGCTCTGTAGGGCTCTGTAGGGCTCTGTGGGGCTTTATGAAGATCTGTAGGGCTCTGTAGGGCTCTGTAAGGCTTTATGAAACTCTGTAGGGCTCTGTAGGGCCTTGTGAAGCTCTGTAGGTCTCTGCAGAGCTCTGTAATGCTCTGTAAGGCTCTGTAGGTCTCTGTAGGTCTCTGTAGAGTTCTGTAGGGGTTTACTAAGCTCTGCAGGTCTCTGTAGATCTCTGTAGGTCTTTAGGAAGCTCTTTAGGTTTTTATGAACCTCTGTAGGGCTCTGTAGGGCTTTATGAATCTCTAGGGCTCTGTAGGTCTTTGTGAAGCTCTGTAGGGCTCTGTAGGGCTCTGCAGGGCTTTATAGAAGCTCTGTAGGGCTCTGTAGGGCTTTATGAATCTCTAGGGCTCTGTAGGTCTTTGTGAAGCTCTGTAGGGCTCTGTAGGGCTCTGCAGGGCTTTATAGAAGCTCTGTAGGGCTCTGTAGTTTTTTATGACGCTGTGTAGGCCTCTGTAGAACTCTGTAGGGCTTTATAGAAGCTCTGTAGACCTCTGTAGGGCTTTAAGAAGCTCTGTAGGGCTCTTTAGGGCTCTGTAGGGCTCTGAGAGGCGTCTGTGGGGCTCTGTAGGGCTCTGAGAGTCATATGTGGTTCTCCATAGGGCTCTGTATGGATCTATAGTGCTCTGTACGTCTTTATGAAGTTCTGTAGGGCTCTGTAAGGCTTTATGAAGCTCTGTAGGGCTCTGTAGGGCTCTGTAGGTCTTTGTAGTTCTCTGTAGATCTCTGTAGGGCTCTGTAGGTCTTTGTAGTTCTCTGTAGAGCTCTGTAGGGCTCTGTAGGGCTCTGTAAGGCTCTGTAGGTTTTTATGCCTCTGTGTAGGGCTCTGTAGGGCTTTGTAGGTCTCTGTAGGGCTCTGTTGGTCTCTGTAGGACTTTATGAAGCTTTGAAGGGCTCTCTAGAACTCTGTGGGGCTTTATGAATCTCTGTAGGGTTCTGTAGGCATCTGTAGGGTTTTGCGAATCTCTGTATGGCTCTGTGAAGCTCTGTAGGGCTCTGTAGGGCTCCATAAAACTTTGTGACACTCTGTAGAGCTCTGTAAGGCTCTGTAGGTTTTTATGACGCTGCTTAGGACTCTGTAGGGCTCTGTAGGGCTTTATAAAAGCTCTGTAGATCTCTGTAGGGCTTCAAGAAGCTCTGTAGGGCTCTGTAGTGCTCTGAGAGGCATCTGTGGTTTTCCATATGGGTCTGTAGGGCTCTGTAGGACTTTATGACACTCTGTAGAGCTCTGTATTGCTCTGTAGGGCTCTGCAGGACTCTGGAGGGCTCTGGAGGGCTTTATAAAAGGAAGGAAGTCCAAAGAGAATGTAGGCCCCCTCCGGAAGGATACTGGTGCTCTGGTTACCCGGGACATAGAGAAGGCTGAGGTACTCAATGAATTTTTTGCCTCAGTCTTCAATGGTAAAGCCTCTTGTCTTACCACCCAAGCTGTGGAAAGAACTAGCAGGGACTGTGAGGATGAACCACCGCCCACTGTATTGAAGACCAGGTTTGAGAACATCTGAGGAACTTGAAGGTGCACAAGTCCATGGGACCTGATGAGATCCATCAGCGGGTCCTGAAGGAACTGGCGGATGAAGTTGCCAAGCCACTGGCTATTGTATTCGAGAAGTCGTGGCGGTCTGGCGAGGTCCCCGATGACTAGAAGAGAGGGAACATAACCCCCATTTTTAAAAAGGGGAGCAAGGAGGACCCGGGCAACTACAGACCGGTCAGCCTCACCTCTGTGCCTGGCAAGGTCATGGAGCAGATTCTCCTGGGAACCATGCTAAGGCACATGGAGAGCAAGGAGGTGGTGGGTGACAGCCAACATGGCTTCACCAAAGGCAGATCGTGCCTGACCAACTTGGTGGCCTTTTACGATGGGGTGACAGCATCGGTGGACAAGGGTCGACCAATGGATGTCATCTACCTGGACTTGTGCAAAGCTTTTGACACTGTCCCGCACGACATTCTTCTCTCTAAATTAGAGAGTCATGGGTTTGATGGATGGACCACTCGGTGGATAAGGAATTGGCTCAATGGCCGCACTCAGAGAGTAGTGGTCAAGGGCTCAATGTCCAAGTGGAGACCGGTCACAAGTGGCGTCCCTCAGGGGTCCGTGTTGGGCCCGGCCCTCTTCAACATCTTTGTCGGTGACGTGGACAGTGGCATGGAGTGCACCCTCAGCAAGTTCGCCGATGACACCAAGCTGTGTGGTGCCGTCGACACGCTGGAAGGGAGGGATGCCATCCAGAGGGACCTTGACAGGCTGGAGAGGTGGGCCCGTACCAACCTCATGAAGTTTAACCAGGCCAAATGCAAGGTCCTACATCTGGGTCGTGGCAATCCCAGGCACAAATACAGACTGGGTGGTGATTGGATCGAGAGCAGCCCTGAGGAGAAGGACTTGGGAGTACTGGTGGACAAGAAGCTCAATATGAGCCGGCAATGTGCTCTTGCGGCCCAGAAGGCCAACCGCGTCCTGGGCTGCATCAAGAGGAGCGTGGCCAGCAGGTCGAGGGAGGTGATTCTCCCCCTCTACTCTGCCCTCGTGAGACCTCACTTGGAGTACTGCGTCCAGTTCTGGAGTCCCCAACATAAGAAGGACATGGACCAGTTGGAGAGGGTCCAGAGGAGGGCCACGAAGATGATAAGAGGGCTGGAGCACCTTTCCTATGAGGACAGGCTGAAAGAGTTGGGGCTGTTCAGCCTGGAGAAGAGGAGGCTCCGGGGTGACCTTATAGCGGTCTTCCAGTACCTCAAGGGGGCCTACAGGAAAGATGGGGAGAGGCTGTTCAGGAGGGCCAGTTGTGATAGGACAAGGGGTAATGGTTTTAAAATAGAGGGAGGTAGGTTCAGGTTGGATATTAGGAAAAAATTTTTTACTATGAGAGTGGTAGAACACTGGAACAGGTTGCCCAGAGAGGTGGTGGATGCTCCATCCCTGGAGACGTTCAAGGCCAGGTTGGACAAGGCCCTGAGCAACCTGATCTAGTTGGAGATATCCCTGTTCCTTGCAGGGGGGTTGGACTAGATGACCTTTGAAGGTCCCTTCCAGCCCTAACCATTCTATGATTCTATGATTCTATGATTCTATAAAAGCTCTGTAGATCTCTGTAGGTTTTTATGATGCTGTGTAGTGCTCTGTAGGGCTTTGAGAGTCATCTTTAAGTTTCCATAGGGCTCTGTAGGGCTCTGTAGGGCGTTGTAGGGCTATGAGGGCTCTGTAGATCTCTGTAGCGCTCTGTAGAGCTCTGTAGGGATTTATGAAGATCTGTAGGGCTCTGTAGGGTTCTGTAAGGCTTTATGAAACTCTGTAGGGCTCTGTAGGGCCTTGTGAAGCTCTGTAGGTCTCTGCAGAGCTCTGCAATGCTCTGTAGGGCTCTGTAGGTCTCTGTCGAGTTCTGTAGGGGTTTACTAAGCTCTGCAGGTCTCTGTAGATCTCTGTAGGTCTTTAGGAAGGTCTGTATGAACCTCTATAGGGCTCTGTAGGGCTTTATGAATCTCTAGGGCTCTGTAGGGCTTTATGACGCTCTGTAGGGTTCTGTAGGGCTTTGTGGGGCTCTGTAAGACTCTGTGGGTTTTATGACGCTCTGTAGGGCTCTGTAGGGCTCTGCAGGGCTTTATAGAAGCTCTGTAGGGCTCTGTAGTTTTTTACGACGCTGTGTAGTGCTCTGTAGAACTCTGTAGGGCTTTATAGAAGCTCTGTAGAACTCTGTAGGGCTTTAAGAAGCTCTGTAGTGCTCTGTAGGGCTCTGAGAGGCCTCAGTGGGTCTCCATAGGGCTCTGTATGGATCTGTAGGGCTCTGTAGGGCTTTACAAAGCTCTGTCAGGCTCTGTGGGGCTCTGTAGCGCTTTATGAAGCTCTGAAGGGCTCTGTAGGGATTTACAAAGCTCTGTAGGGCTCTGTGGGACTCTGGAGGGCTTTATGAAGCTCTGGAGGGCTTTGTAGGGCCTTGTGAAGCTCTGTAGGGCTCTGCAGAGCTCTGTAATGCTCTGTAGGAATCTGTAGGGCTCTTTAGGGCATTACGAAGATCTGTAGGTCTTTACGAAGCTCTTTAGGGCTCTGTAGAGCTCAGTAGGGCTCTGTAGGACTTTATGACACTCTGTAGAGCTCTGTATTGCTCTGTAGGGCTCAGTAGGACTCTGTAGTTTTTTATGATGCTCTGTAGGGCTCAGCAGGTCTTTATAGAAGCTCTACAGATCTCTGTAGGGCTTTAAAAAGCTCTGTAGGGTTCTTTAGGGCTCTGTAGGGCTCTGAGAGGCGTCTGTGGGTCTCTGAGAGGCATCTGTGGGTCTCCATAGGGCTCTGTATGGATCTATAGTGCTCTGTAGGTCTTTATGATGCTCTGTAGGGCTCTGTGGGGCTCTGTAAGGCTCTGTAGAGCTTTATGAAGCTCTGTAGGGCTCTGTAAGGTTCTGTAGGGCTTTATGAAGCTCTGTAGTGCTCTGTAGGGCTCTGTAGGTCTTTGTAGTTCTCTGTAGAGCTCTGTAGGGCTCTGAAGGGCTCTGTAGAGCTCTGTAAGGCTCTGTAGGTTTTTATGACGCTCTGCAGGTCTCTGTAGGTCTCTGTAGGACTTTATGAAGCTTTGAAGGGCTCTGTAGAACTCTGTGGGGCTTTATGAAGTTCTGTAGGGATCTGTAGGGTTTTGCGAATCTCTGTATGGCTCTGTGAAGCTCTGTAGGGTTCCGTAGGGCTCCGTAGGGCTCCATAAAACTTTGTGACGCTCTGTAGAGCTCTGTAAGGCTCTGTAGGGTTTTATGACGCTGTGTAAGGCTCTGTAGGGCTCTGTAGGGCTTTATAAAAGCTCTGTAGATCTCTGTAGGGCTTCAAGAAGCTCTGTAGGGCTCTGTAGTGCTCTGAGAGGCATCTGTGGGTTTCCATAGGGCTCTGTAGGGCTCTGTTGGGCTTTGTAGGGCTATGAGGGCTCTGTATGTCTGTGTAGTGCTCTGTAGAGCTTTATGAAGCTCTGTAGGGCTCTGTAGGGCTTTGTGAAGCTCTGTAGAGCTCTGTAGGGCTTTATGAAGATCTGTAGGGCTCTGTAGGGTTCTGTAAGGCTTTATGAAACTCTGTAGGGCTCTGTAGGGCCTTGTGAAGCTCTGCAGAGCTCTGTAATGCTCTGTAGGGCTCTGTAGGTCTCTGTCGAGTTCTGTAGGGGTTTACTAAGCTCTGCAGATCTCTGTAGAGCTCTGTAGGTCTTTAGGAAGGTCTTTATGAACCTCTATAGAGCTCTGTAGGGCTTTATGAATCTCTAGGGCTCTGTAGGGCTTTATGACGCTCTGTAGGGTTCTGTAGGGCTTTGTGGAGCTCTGTAGGGCTCTGTAAGACTCTGTGGGTTTTATGACGCTCTTTAGGGCTCTGTAGGGCTCTGCAGGGCTTTATAGAAGCTCTGTAGATCTGTGTGGGGCTTTAAGAAGCTCTGTAGTGCTCTGTAGGGCTCTGAGAGGCCTCTGTGGATCTCCATAGGGCTCTGTATGGATCTGTAGGGCTCTGTAGGGATTTAGAAAACTCTGTAGGGCTCTGTGGGGCTCTGGAGGGCTTTATGAAGCTCTGTAGGGCTCTGCATAGCTCTGTAATGCTCTGTAGGAATCTGTAGGGCTCTTTAGGTCTTTACGAAGATCTGTAGGTCTTTACGAAGCTCTTTCGGGCTCAGTAGGGCTCTGTAGCACTTTATGACACTCTGTTGAGCTCTGTAGTGCTCTGTAGGGCTCTGTAGGACTCTGTAGGGCTCTGTAGGTCTTTATGAAGCTCTGTAGGGCTCTATAGGTCTCTGTAGGGCTTTATCAAGCTCTGTAGGGCTCTGTAGGGCTCTGTAGGGCTTTATGAAGATCTGTAGGGCTCTGTAGGGCTCTATAGGGCTTTATGAAACTCTGTAGGGCTCTGTAGGGCCTTGTGAAGCTCTGTAGGTCTCTGCAGAGCTCTGTAATGCTCTGTAAGGCTCTGTAGGTCTCTGTAGGTCTCTGTAGAGTTCTGTAGGGCCTTGTGAAGCTCTGCAGGTCTCTGTAGATCTCTGTAGGTCTTTAGGAAGCTCTTTAGGTTTTTATGAACCTCTGTAGGGCTCTGTAGGGCTTTATGAATCTCTAGGGCTCTGTAGGTCTTTGTGAAGCTCTGTAGGGCTCTGTAGGGCTCTGCAGGGCTTTATAGAAGCTCTGTAGGGCTCTGTAGGGCTTTATGAATCTCTAGGGCTCTGTAGGTCTTTGTGAAGCTCTGTAGGGCTCTGTAGGGCTCTGCAGGGCTTTATAGAAGCTCTGTAGGGCTCTGTAGTTTTTTATGACGCTGTGTAGGCCTCTGTAGAACTCTGTAGGGCTTTATAGAAGCTCTGTAGACCTCTGTAGGGCTTTAAGAAGCTCTGTAGGGCTCTTTAGGGCTCTGTAGGGCTCTGAGAGGCGTCTGTGGGGCTCTGTAGGGCTCTGAGAGTCATATGTGGTTCTCCATAGGGCTCTGTATGGATCTATAGTGCTCTGTACGTCTTTATGAAGCTCTGTAGGGCTCTGTAAGGCTTTATGAAGCTCTGTAGGGCTCTGTAGGGCTCTGTAGGTCTTTGTAGTTCTCTGTAGATCTCTGTAGGGCTCTGTAGGTCTTTGTAGTTCTCTGTAGAGCTCTGTAGGGCTCTGTAGGGCTCTGTAAGGCTCTGTAGGTTTTTATGCCTCTGTGTAGGGCTCTGTAGGGCTTTGTAGGTCTCTGTAGGGCTCTGTTGGTCTCTGTAGGACTTTATGAAGCTTTGAAGGGCTCTCTAGAACTCTGTGGGGCTTTATGAATCTCTGTAGGGTTCTGTAGGCATCTGTAGGGTTTTGCGAATCTCTGTATGGCTCTGTGAAGCTCTGTAGGGCTCTGTAGGGCTCCATAAAACTTTGTGACACTCTGTAGAGCTCTGTAAGGCTCTGTAGGTTTTTATGACGCTGCTTAGGACTCTGTAGGGCTCTGTAGGGCTTTATAAAAGCTCTGTAGATCTCTGTAGGGCTTCAAGAAGCTCTGTAGGGCTCTGTAGTGCTCTGAGAGGCATCTGTGGTTTTCCATATGGGTCTGTAGGGCTCTGTAGGACTTTATGACACTCTGTAGAGCTCTGTATTGCTCTGTAGGGCTCTGTAGGACTCTGTAGGGCTCTGGAGGGCTTTATAAAAGGAAGGAAGTCCAAAGAGAATGTAGGCCCCCTCCGGAAGGATACTGGTGCTCTGGTTACCCGGGACATAGAGAAGGCTGAGGTACTCAATGAATTTTTTGCCTCAGTCTTCAATGGTAAAGCCTCTTGTCTTACCACCCAAGCTGTGGAAAGAACTAGCAGGGACTGTGAGGATGAACCACCGCCCACTGTACTTGAAGACCAGGTTTGAGAACATCTGAGGAACTTGAAGGTGCACAAGTCCATGGGACCTGATGAGATCCATCCGCGGGTCCTGAAGGAACTGGCGGATGAAGTTGCCAAGCCACTGGCTATTGTATTCGAGAAGTCGTGGCGGTCTGGCGAGGTCCCCGATGACTGGAAGAGAGGGAACATAACCCCCATTTTTAAAAAGGGGAGCAAGGAGGACCCGGGCAACTACAGACCGGTCAGCCTCACCTCTGTGCCTGGCAAGGTCATGGAGCAGATTCTCCTGGGAACCATGCTAAGGCACATGGAGAGCAAGGAGGTGGTGGGTGACAGCCAACATGGCTTCACCAAAGGCAGATCGTGCCTGACCAACTTGGTGGCCTTTTACGATGGGGTGACAGCATCGGTGGACAAGGGTCGACCAATGGATGTCATCTACCTGGACTTGTGCAAAGCTTTTGACACTGTCCCGCACGACATTCTTCTCTCTAAATTAGAGAGTCATGGGTTTGATGGATGGACCACTCGGTGGATAAGGAATTGGCTCAATGGCCGCACTCAGAGAGTAGTGGTCAAGGGCTCAATGTCCAAGTGGAGACCGGTCACAAGTGGCGTCCCTCAGGGGTCCGTGTTGGGCCCGGCCCTCTTCAACATCTTTGTCGGTGACGTGGACAGTGGCATGGAGTGCACCCTCAGCAAGTTCGCCGATGACACCAAGCTGTGTGGTGCCGTCGACACGCTGGAAGGGAGGGATGCCATCCAGAGGGACCTTGACAGGCTGGAGAGGTGGGCCCGTACCAACCTCATGAAGTTTAACCAGGCCAAATGCAAGGTCCTACATCTGGGTCGTGGCAATCCCAGGCACAAATACAGACTGGGTGGTGACTGGATCGAGAGCAGCCCTGAGGAGAAGGACTTGGGAGTACTGGTGGACAAGAAGCTCAATATGAGCCGGCAATGTGCTCTTGCGGCCCAGAAGGCCAACCGCGTCCTGGGCTGCATCAAGAGGAGCGTGGCCAGCAGGTCGAGGGAGGTGATTCTCCCCCTCTACTCTGCCCTCGTGAGACCTCACTTGGAGTACTGCGTCCAGTTCTGGAGTCCCCAACATAAGAAGGACATGGACCAGTTGGAGAGGGTCCAGAGGAGGGCCACGAAGATGATAAGAGGGCTGGAGCACCTTTCCTATGAGGACAGGCTGAAAGAGTTGGGGCTGTTCAGCCTGGAGAAGAGGAGGCTCCGGGGTGACCTTATAGCGGTCTTCCAGTACCTCAAGGGGGCCTACAGGAAAGATGGGGAGAGGCTGTTCAGGAGGGCCAGTTATGATAGGACAAGGGGTAATGGTTTTAAAATAGAGGGAGGTAGGTTCAGGTTGGATATTAGGAAAAAATTTTTTACTATGAGAGTGGTAGAACACTGGAACAGGTTGCCCAGAGAGGTGGTGGATGCTCCATCCCTGGAGACGTTCAAGGCCAGGTTGGACAAGGCCCTGAGCAACCTGATCTAGTTGGAGATATCCCTGTTCCTTGCAGGGGGGTTGGACTAGATGACCTTTGAAGGTCCCTTCCAGCCCTAACCATTCTATGATTCTATGATTCTATAAAAGCTCTGTAGATCTCTGTAGGTTTTTATGATGCTGTGTAGTGCTCTGTAGGGCTTTGAGAGTCATCTTTAAGTTTCCATAGGGCTCTGTAGGGCTCTGTAGGGCGTTGTAGGGCTATGAGGGCTCTGTAGATCTCTGTAGCGCTCTGTAGAGCTCTGTAGGGATTTATGAAGATCTGTAGGGCTCTGTAGGGTTCTGTAAGGCTTTATGAAACTCTGTAGGGCTCTGTAGGGCCTTGTGAAGCTCTGTAGGTCTCTGCAGAGCTCTGCAATGCTCTGTAGGGCTCTGTAGGTCTCTGTCGAGTTCTGTAGGGGTTTACTAAGCTCTGCAGGTCTCTGTAGATCTCTGTAGGTCTTTAGGAAGGTCTGTATGAACCTCTGTAGGGCTCTGTAGGGCTTTATGAATCTCTAGGGCTCTGTAGGGCTTTATGACGCTCTGTAGGGTTCTGTAGGGCTTTGTGGGGCTCTGTAAGACTCTGTGGGTTTTATGACGCTCTGTAGGGCTCTGTAGGGCTCTGCAGGGCTTTATAGAAGCTCTGTAGGGCTCTGTAGTTTTTTACGACGCTGTGTAGTGCTCTGTAGAACTCTGTAGGGCTTTATAGAAGCTCTGTAGAACTCTGTAGGGCTTTAAGAAGCTCTGTAGTGCTCTGTAGGGCTCTGAGAGGCCTCAGTGGGTCTCCATAGGGCTCTGTATGGATCTGTAGGGCTCTGTAGGGCTTTACAAAGCTCTGTCAGGCTCTGTGGGGCTCTGTAGCGCTTTATGAAGCTCTGAAGGGCTCTGTAGGGATTTACAAAGCTCTGTAGGGCTCTGTGGGACTCTGGAGGGCTTTATGAAGCTCTGGAGGGCTTTGTAGGGCCTTGTGAAACTCTGTAGGGCTCTGCAGAGCTCTGTAATGCTCTGTAGGAATCTGTAGGGCTCTTTAGGGCATTACGAAGATCTGTAGGTCTTTACGAAGCTCTTTAGGGCTCTGTAGAGCTCAGTAGGGCTCTGTAGGACTTTATGACACTCTGTAGAGCTCTGTATTGCTCTGTAGGGCTCTGTAGGACTCTGTAGTTTTTTATGATGCTCTGTAGGGCTCAGCAGGTCTTTATAGAAGCTCTACAGATCTCTGTAGGGCTTTAAAAAGCTCTGTAGGGCTCTTTAGGGCTCTGTAGGGCTCTGAGAGGCGTCTGTGGGTCTCTGAGAGGCATCTGTGGGTCTCCATAGGGCTCTGTATGGATCTATAGTGCTCTGTAGGTCTTTATGATGCTCTGTAGGGCTCTGTGGGGCTCTGTAAGGCTCTGTAGAGCTTTATGAAGCTCTGTAGGGCTCTGTAAGGTTCTGTAGGGCTTTATGAAGCTCTGTAGTGCTCTGTAGGGCTCTGTAGGTCTTTGTAGTTCTCTGTAGAGCTCTGTAGGGCTCTGTAGGTCTTTGTAGTTCTCTGTAGAGCTCTGTAGGGCTCTGAAGGGCTCTGTAGGGCTTTATGACGCTCTGTAGGGTTCTGTAGGTTGGAGTTTGCACAAGCCAGGAACCATTTCAAATAGGCAGTTTGCACATAATCCATTTGGAAAATAACACACTTTAATAGTAATAGAGATGCGCACTGCTTCATGTCCCTTTGAAAAACCATACTTAATTTACTACGATAGGTACCACAGCCCTAGATGCCTAATAAAGGCCACATGTCACACCATTTAAATCCCTGGTGTGCCCACAGTCAACCAGTGCATAAAACAATGTTAAAAAAAAAAAAAAATCACAAAAAAGTACTAATAGACACAGTCACACGACCACCAGCATTGTAAAAGCATCAAATCTAATTCAAATCCCAAGCAGCTGTGAACTTCTTAGCGTTCTCCTAGAAAGGCTTTTGCATGCAGCATCAAGCTGGCCACAGCAGAGTAGAGCTCGGGAAACCTTTCTGAAAATCATTCTTAAGGATGCCTGCCACCTTAATGTTTTATCACTCGTGTATTTAGATAAAAAGACTGCAAGGAGAAAGAAGACTATAACAAGTGAAATAAAAACAAGAGTAGACATGCAGAGAAACCAGAGTTGAAGAGCCAAGGAGATCGGACTGCTCAGGAGAAGGAAGACTGCATGAAATGACACAATATTCTGGTCATTTAACTTGGGACCCAGCCCTGCAAATGCCAAATACTAGTGCTTACCTCTACTTGGACAAGCAAACTAACGTTTGCCTATGCAGAGCACATCTGTCTACACTGCTCTTCAATTTACTCCCAGGTTTTGATGCCCTAATTACTCAGGTTGTGTAACTATTGGTGTACGCCCATGTGCACCAGTGATCTTCTGACTCAGGTTCTGTGCCTGTATGTGATACCTGCCTTTAGTTTTGCAGGTATTTAAGAACCTTTAAAATAAAAAAACCTCTACACCCATTTTTTGTTGTAAAGTGTCTGAAAAAGTACTTTCACTTTTGAAAGTCTAGTTGAAATTTCTAGCATTTGAAATCTAGTCAAAGAAAGAGATAAAAAACAATTTATACTCCAAAGTCTGTTGTTATTATTTTGAGGAGCTTCAGTAAGACTTTCTATCCATTTAAGGTATCTGCCACTACCTCTCTGCTTTCAGCTGATAACAGCATTGCAAAACTTAACCTTGTGGTCTGTAATCTTCTGCAATACTTCTTTCTCAGACTGATCTGGGCTTTTTTGATATCGAGAGCTGCGGTATATTTTAGACAAAACAGTTCATTTTTTAAGAACCAGGCTGAAGGAAAGCAGGCTATTCTTCCCATGTTAGAAAATTCAAGAAACTCTATGTTTTCAACAAAAAATGCCATGCTGCATTTGGAATCTCCCCAGCAGGTGACTTCTGTGCTTGAGACATGCCTTTTGCCTGACTGCTGGTACCATCACCTGCCAGCCCTGCAAAGGAACCCCAGGCAGAGGCTGTGGTTCTTGCCCATTTTAACCCTCCTTCAACCAGGGCTGCTGCTGAAAAAGGGACTGTCTCCTTATCCTGCTCCGACCTCACCTTCTCACTTCCTCCCTCCTGCCAGCACTAGTGAACTGGTCTTATTAAAACCCGATCTTTTTGGCCCAGTTAGCCTTCCAGCACATCAGCTCCTTGATCCGTTTCACCTCCAGCATGTGTACATGGAAGCCCATGTAAAGTCACAGGTGGGAAGGAGAGGCTGGAGACGGGGAGGCAAAAGACAGGATGGCCTCTTTGGTGGTTGTACAGACCCATTTCAGGTTAGTGTCTTCTAGACTTAGTTAATGACTCTGGGAAAGACCGCAGCCAGACAGCCACCTGTTTTCAGTGCACAGGGATATATCGTGCTGCAAAGCACTGCACCAAGGGGACTAAATCTCTGATCAGTGCGCACTGATCCAGATTCACTGAGCCATTATCAGCAGCAACAGAGGTTTGAACACAGCACTCAAACATCCAAATCTCCGCAGAGATAGGTGATTGGTTGTTCAGGGACAACTCCAGTGGGAGAGAGGAAAATCCAGAAGTTTGCATGAGAGAAAACGCTTTTTCAACTCTGATGCTCTGATCAAGTGCTGATGGCATCATCAACATGACAGTATTTTTAGGAAAATGATAGTATTTGAAGCCTTCTTGACACCTTATGCCACAGGAATGTTTCTGGCCTTGGGAGCTAGGTTAGCAGACCCAACCATCCCCATCCCCTCACCCTGGCACCCCTCTCACCTGTGCACCGACAGTTCAGGTTGAAGAACTTGAGGGGGCCACTCTTCCTGGTCATCCACATTTTGAAGGGTGTAGGGGCCACTCTAGGGCTGAGTGTCCGCCTGCACCTCCTGACACTGTCCCCTGCCCTGCAGGGACCCACAGACAGCGCCTGGCCTGGTCCCCAAGGCCGGGCAGCAGCGCTTCAAGCGGCGGGCGTCCGCTGTCGTGCAGGCGCGGGGGAACTGCGCCTGAGCACCGGGGGGGCCAGCAGCAGCTCAGGTAGCCCAGCCCAGCAGCTCCACCTCAGGGCTCCCGTTACAGCTGGCTGGAGGCTCTGCGCCTGAGCTAGCAGAGCAGGGAGGTCTCTGCCGTGGGAGAACCTGGCCTTGCTGCCACTCCGTGCCCCAGCCAAGCGGGATAATCCCTCTCGCTGCCGAAGATGCCGGTGTCGGGTGCTTGTTTAATCCCGGTCTCTAATTGCCTTAAATGTGGTTCCAAAGACTGGAGCTTTGGCTCCGCGGTGCCTGCCCAGCAGCCACAGCTTTGAGCAGGGTTTATATAGAGGTCGGGAGAAGCCCTCGTTCGAGGGATTAGCACGGCACAAATCCTCGTGTTTTGCACATGACGTCAAGGGCAGAAAAGACGCCAGCGTGAGAGCAAGTCCTGCAAGCTCTGGCAGCTTGTCAGGAGAGTGAATGCCTCAGATTTATTTATCCAGGTCTTTCCTGAGCTTGGAGAAATTGATGGTCTTGTTTTAGCTGAGGTGGCTGGAGAAACACGTTTATTCTTTTAATCGAAACCCTGTAAACAGATGATAAATAGAAGAGGAAACCCCTTCTCTTTTCAGTTCGTTCACTGCAGGATAATACTTCCTGCTAAAGCAGCAGCAGTAGAAAAATGAAGTGGAAGCACAGAGGGTATAGGAGCATCATTAAGGATTATTAATAAACCTGGAAGTAAAAGCTTGGGATAGAGACTCTACCTGCTGACTGTAGAGTTCCAGTACTTGTACTTTAAATATCTGAGTGGCAAGTGGAAAAGAGTTCCTTTCTTAATGGCCATTTTGTATGAAAATAAATTATTTAATTGTTTTTAAAGGGTGAGAGGTCCTTATTTGCTCTCTAATCCTTTCCCCATCATTACAGCAGAGGTTGTTTTGGGGCTAGGCTTTCAGAACTGTCACAGCTGAGCATTTATTACCCACCTGGCAGGAGACAGTCTTTAAGATCAATACACACACCAGACATGCAGACAAGTGGTTTTGCTAAGGACATCGACAAAAATTACTTTAAAAAGCTGCCAGCATGCAGCAGTTCTTTTCCACAATGCAACTCCTATGTGCTAGAGGAATAAAATTAATAAATCAAAATAAAGTCATGGTAAGTCATGAGAGGAATCTGAAGCAATAGCTATTAGTTCAGCTCCACCATACTGAAAAAAAACTGGCAACTCCCTTTGTTTCACTGAAAGTTTTCTTTACCTCCCCCCTCCACACTAAAATTGTTTAGACGTATTTGTAAGTATGTATAATGAAAACAGCTGTGGTTGTGTCTGTACTATTCAATATTTCCATGGATGTTCAAACACACCACTCTGGCATAAGAAGTCTATTATCTATGTAGCAAACTTATCATGCAGCTAAGGAGCTCATCCAGACAGTGTCATCAGCACTTTCAGGTTCTTCAATCTTTATATAAAAAAATTTATTACTTGCCAGATAAACTAAAATATGATCCTCCTTCATTTTTGGAAGTACAAAGCCAATTAGCAATACCACATAGTCTGAAACGGGTTTCAACTCATCTCCCTTAAGATTCAATTTACTTGCAACTGGCTTTCGCCTGCTGCTCTCGACACAAGGTGAAAAAGACAGAAAGTAAGACTAGTTGGTAGAAAAATATGTTGAAGAAGCTCAGGAGTTACGAATGGAGGTGCTAACAAAAAACTCTGAAGAACACACCTCCCTGTACTACTCAGCACCTGAACACACTTCTGTGTGGGAAAGATCAGTCCTTGAATCTAAGTTAGACAACGTCTTGAACCAAAGTTATCAACATACCATCTGATAGCAATTAAGGTGAACACACATTTTATTAGCATCATCAAAGAAAATATAAAAAAACATGGACAGGATTCAGCTAGCTGACTAAACCCCTAATCTGAGGTGCCTATACATGAAATACGAGTCTGCAAACAAAGCTGTCTCAGTTCATAGAATCACAGAAAAGTCCCTACTGCCATTTGAGAGCCTATGTGAGGCGGAAAGAGTAAGCGCAGAGAAATGTGACATACTGAGGCAGACAAGGCAAGGAAAAGTGCTTCTAATGTCATACATGAGGAAGAAGAAATGGGTTACTTTCATAGAATCATAGAATGAATTGTCATTTGGGTTATGGTTTGGGTTGGAAGGGATCTTGAAGGTCATAGAGTTTCAAACCCCTGCCATGGGCAGGGACACCTTCCACTACACCAGGTTGCCCAAAGCGTCACCCAACCTGGCCTTGAACACCTCCAGGGATGGGGCATCCACAACTTCTCGGGGCAACCTGTTCCAGTGCCTCACCACCCTCATTGTAAAAAATTCTTCCTTAGATCTAATCGAAATCTCCCCTTGATGTTTGGAAACAGACTCCACAACGTGGAAAGTTTTAAAGTAGGTATGTTTATTGCAGTGCTGGGTGCACGGGGGATCGCTCCACCCCCCACAGCAGTTTTTCTTGTATTTATACAGATACACTCATCACCCCCCCAAAAAGGACGGTCTCTCCCAGGAGATCATTTCCATAGCCCCCGCCTCAGGATCCACCTCAGGCTCCTCCTTGACGCGCCTCCTTGTGGTCGTGGGCAGGGGTCTTTGGGATGAAGGCCGTAGGTCTTCCTCGCTATGTGTGTTTTCACTTCTTCCCTAAAACTCTTCTTTTAGCTGGGCCCGTAGAGCCAAACTGTTTCCCTGGCCTTGAGTGGACACCTGGTTGTCTCCTACTTGTTATTGTTTGAAGACAAATGTTAGTTCTCGTTAGTCCTTATCTCTCCTCTTTGTCTGTTTTTCTCCCTATGGGTCACGAGTTACAACCTTGCCATCATTTATTCTGTCTCTCTTACCGGCCTTCTTTTCGGGTAGTTAGTGTTTCACAGCAGGGATTAGTATTTGACAACTTTTAGCAATTCAGAGAGCTATTTCCCAGAGCTGTGTATTCCCAGAGTCTTATGCCTATTCTTATACCTATCCATAGAAACAATAGTTAATATAGTCTTATGTAGTCTTATGGCTACTCCTATACCTATCCCTGTATCACCGTCTTTCGGTTTAAAGTTATTGCTCCTGTCCTATCACTACACACCCTTGTAAAAAGTCTCTCTTTTCACAAGAGTGTGGAGAAAAGGAATAGCCAATAGATGATAGTATAGAGACTACTTCGTGAGCAGGGTGAAGAAAACTGTGAGTAGGAGAGTGGCACATATGTAGGTTTTCTTACAAGTACATCCTTTCATCACAGCTACACAATTTTACAAAACTGGGAGCATACTACAGCATGCAGCAATAGTATAGATGTGGTGCTGGTCTTCAGTAATGCATCAACATTTTAGGAGTGCCCTCTCTGGCCAGGCAGGGAGCATCTGGACGGACAGAAAAAGGACGGACAGAAATAAGACAGACAGATCCCGCATCCTGGCATCACCGTGTCGGCGCCCGTTGCAGGCCTGCCAGCATCGGCAGCCGCATGCCACAGCATGCCACACCGTGCAGAATCGACCAAGCAAAATTAAAAAAGACAGTTGTCTTTCAATTAGTCATCGGGAAAAGGGTAGGCACTGCCCGTTCCTTAGCGCCTCGCTGCTCAGAAGTTCGTGCAGCTCCCCCTCCCTCGGCTGTTGCGCCTGAAGAAAGGAGCCGCTGCCAGGGCCACACAGTGTCAGCCCCGTACTGGTTTACAAAACGGCGTGCTGAATGATTTTTTTATTTACTATGGGGTTTTACTATCTCTCGAAAATGAGTAGCGCTGTGTGTTGGCACTGCCACTCAGAACTGCTTGTCTGCAGCTATCACAGGACTTCTCTGGCTGTGAATCTGAGCACATGAGCAGTGTCCAAAGCCCCCTTGATCCAAACTGTGACTCCGCTGCCTTGTCCACACTTCTGAGCTACCGGCTCAGACTACCACACTTGAAACTGTGTCAAATTTATTAATTGAAGTATTTAGGCTTTACTCTGAAAGTAGAAGAACATAGTATTTCAGCTACCTTGTAGTATGGATTCGTGCCCAGGTTCACCCCTAATATCAAACCTCCCCATCTAGCATCAAAGGGCAGCAAACAAATACACCCACACGGATGCCAACTCATTTTTGGGATTAATACATTCACATATTTTTTTGGCATGAGAGGGAATAAAAAAAATAACCGTACCGGCAAAGAAATCACTAAACACCACTCACCCGAGTAACACAGAATTCCTGAGCAGTAAGTAGGCAGTGGGTTCACATTTTTTTCTCAATAACAGTATTGTTTCTCAGGCTTCTTCTACTGTAGTCAGGCACAGATTAATATCAAGCCAGAAAAGCATTTAGCCTTTGGACTTTTGGAAAGTATTTTGGCCAAAAATACAACATTCTACATATAAATTTATGTGGAAATCAATGTATCTATAGAAAGAATAAATCACATGAGAATTCATAATGGCAGATGATAATTCTGGACATAACAAGAAGAAAGATGTTTATACAAAGAAAACTAGAGACAACTAAAAGATCTAGGTCAAAGCTGAAAGAAAAGAGGATGAGCAACACCCAAGCATCTGATCCACAGAAAAAAGAATTTTCAAATTAAAAAAAAAATACAACCCTACCATATGATAAGTAAATCAGTCAAGTGAATCCATGGTTTCTCAAGCTGAGCACCCAAAAGTGATGAGCACTTCTGGAAATTTTGGCCATTATGAATATTTTTATTTTTATTTTCTTTAAAGAAAATATTACACCTCTGATTCCTTGTTCTGCCAAACCACCTTTACCTTAGCTTAGAGGTATTGACGTTGTCACAAACATCACGTGAGAAAGAATAGTTTCTACTTCTGTCGAGCAAAACTTCAAGGCTGGACAAAAAGGACTTGGCTTGGCAAGAAACTCAAATTATAATACCTTAGTATATTTTTCATTGTTCCAAAGATCATGTAACATACCTTTATGTTACACATGACATGAAACTGGCCATAATAAGAATATTTTGAATGGAAATGAACTTGTGCTAATCTTTATCCAAAGCTTACATTGACTCCACCTTTTTGTTCCTACTTTAAGTGACAGAAAAATATTTTGGCTGTTGATTTTAACTGTTGTGAATTTATGTACTCCAGATTTCATAGAGTAAGAAGCATGATCTAAGGCATGTTCTTCAAACACTGCCACCAGGAATGTATTGTTTGAACATTCACGAAAGTCTCTCAATGGAAAATGCATGAAGCAAGGCTATTCATTATAAAAGGTGGAAGTCAATTCAAGACTAAGGTATGTTCATTACGTATCTACCATATATGCGTCTATCTTGGAGCTCTGTGTCTTTAAATTCTTATTATTGCAAACGGACATCTGAATCGTTATAGTCAATCAAGTGTAAAGAGTAAGTCACCCAAAAGAGAGAGACCTCAAAGACATAAATCTCCTAGGAGAATCAGGAAACCTAGGACACGCTAGATGGCAAGTAGAAGAGAGACCTGTTATGTACCCCAGTAGAAGTAAAGACTTCAGTGTGAGATTATGTATTACTAGACACCAGAGACTGCACAAGTGAGCCATCTGGCTCCACGATGAGGCATCTCAAGTGACCTGACAAAAGAAAAAGCTTGCACCTAAAAAAAACTCCTCCTAAATACTAGTAAGTGTGATGATAATTTTTCAAACTTCGGCATCCTTTTACTTAGGCCTTTTGATTCCTATCTCTATGCTGGAGTTTTCTTCCTTTCCATGTTGCTACTTACCTGCTCATCTCTGTTCTCTCGCCCTCCTGAAAAGTAGACACACTTGAATCTTTTCTTCCTTCTTTCTCTTCCCATCCCATTCTGCTTTCTCCTTCTTACACAGGTTTTTATTCATTCATGTCTTCTCTCTTCCTTCCTCCAATGCAGACTGCGGCAGCTGAATGCACGGACTCCGTAGATGTGACAGCAGAGTGACATTTATTATTATACAGGCAGCTTTTATAGATTATTACTCCAGCCACGATGTGTCCATGCGCCTCTCACCCAGCTGTGATTGGTTACAAACAATAGTGCACGCACCTATTTTAACTTTACTATTGCTATGCCTAAAAAGGCATTTTTCACCTGCTAAACTAAACATCATTTTCTCACACACTCTATATCATCTTCCTATACTCCCCATGCGTTGCCTAATGAGACGTGGCGACCTGGTTCAGGAACGACACAACGACCGACTGCATGCCACTCGGGCCATCTGCTCACAGGCACCAATGTGGTGGATGGCAAATGGCGTTTATTGCTGAAGGACACACCGTTATATAGCTTGGGTTCACAACGTCGCTTCCGTCTGCTTGCATCATGAGCTGAACGCTATTGGCTACCTGGAGGGGGGGTCCTAACTATCCGTACAGCGCGATATCTTCTGACCGCCAGGCCTTAACTACCTACATTTCCCCCTCCCTATGCTTGAAAATCTAAGGTATACAAGGTAGTTTAAAGTATAAAAATCTAAAGTATGAAATCTAAAATCTTAGGTAAGAAGTCTAGACTTTAAAAATCTAAATTTTAAAAATATACATCATAGTGTCATAATAACGAACATAAGGCACATTGGGTAAGTGTTAATTGGAAGGTGACTGGGCTCGATTTTTGCAAATCCTTATCGATGGCGGCTTGCAGTTGAGACAGGCCTCGTTGCGAGGTCACTGCCGTGGCCATGCCGGCTGCTCCTAAATCAAGCAGCGTTACAGCTGTCAATATTTCCCTTTTTTGGAGTCTGTTGTCATCTTCTCCCCAGTAATGATACATCTCTTCTTCTGAGTGGTATAGGACCTTGGGAACAATCAAAATTTGTACACAAAAATCAGCAAAATTATTAAAAAGTGCAAGGGACACACAAGGGGTTATCCCTGACTGGTGGCAGATCTACATTCCAGATGCGGACGGGATCGCCCTTTTTTGGACTTTATCAATCGCAACGGTATTTGCACACAAAGTACTCTCCCAGTTTGCCAGTGCGGTATTACCGAAACACATGCCCTGGCCACTGACTTGATTCAGGGTGATCCCTTTCCGTGGTGTGTTCCATTTACATTGGGTTGCGCTGCTGTCTGATGAGTAGTTAAAGGAAGCATTGAGGGCAACGCCCTCATAGAAAGGGGGATACACATCGTAACTTAACCAACAAGAGCCCGTGAGATACATGTTTGACTGATTCAGCGATCGAAAGGTAGCATCCAACACATCAAAAAACAGCTTGTCGGACAAATAGTGGCGAATCACACTTGGTTTGCTTGAAGGAACTATTTGTTTAGATGGTAAGGGACTGATTGGAATGGGGGTAGAAGTCAGCAAGCTTTCTTTCCTTTGCTGGTTATCGTTTTTGATTATGGCATTAGGGCCAATCGCTGTGCTGCTCTTTACTTCCTGTTTCTTAATGAAAAATAGTCCTCCCCTTTTTGCATGGTATTTCCAGTATCTTACGTCTTAGGTTTTACTGACAGTCCATCCCCAGTCGTTTTCATTGGTTACATTTAAGATAAGGTATTCACACCACTCTTTACCCTTAGGATTTACCCATACCTCGCGACGGAAGCCCAGCTGCGGTGTGTTTGAATGCCTGATGCAGTTACGAGGCCCTATTTCTACTTTTAGGTACTTGTCTGGTCCTGCTCCTGGTGCCCAGTCTGAGGCTATGGTTTCACATCCCCAGTAGGAACAAGAGTACTGATTAGGGGCATTGCAGTAAGATCTGCCGGGGTTAGAGCTGGGGCACATGTCGTACATCATGTAGTTTAAACAGGGGTCTACGGGGGCTAGATCACAGAGTGTCACCTGAAAGCTAGGGGGCCCTCGGGTAAGGTTTTTTGCAGTATTTTCTGTTCCTCCCATTGTGCCAACACCCATTCCCATGGCTGTTGTTCATATGAGCCACTAGATGGCGTTACAAGCTCCAAAAGTAAAATAACACAAAAACGTCGCAGCCCCGCCCCCCCCGGGGGCTGTTTTGCCGTTGTTCGGAAGTTGCCAATGTGGAACTCCCAGGTGTGGACAGGATGCTTGTCGACTTGTCATCTTCTCCTGTCACTGGAGCGTCCTCTCCTGCCACCGGGGTGTATGGGTTACGGGGGCGTCCGATGATCCGCTCCTGTGGACAAAAACTCAGAGTTTTCATTAGCTTTATTCTGGAGGTCCGGTTTAATGGACTTAAGTGGACACCACTTAACTCTGCCATCTTTTCTGACGGCAGCGTACCCTTGCCCTGTCAGAACTAGTTTCCACCCTTGTTCCCATTCTCCCAGCTCATTTCTAATTATGACCGGCGGGCCCTCTTCTAGCGCTCGGGTGGCCCAATGTTTCTGGGTGGGGCTATTCACTTCCTCCCCCCTGGGGAATTGATTTAGTGCTAACAGAGCAGTTGCTAGCAAGCGTGCTTGATCTCCCAGGGGAATGGCATTGTAAAGCCTTCTGTTTTTGCTAATACCTCCAGTTTAGATTTCAGAGTCTGATTTGCACGTTCAACTATGGCTTGTCCTGTGCTATTGTACGGGATACCATGTGTCAGGGTGATACCCCACTTCAGAATAAATGCCTGGACTGATTTAGAAACAAAATTAGGACCGTTGTCCGTTTTGATCTGATTAGGGACGCCAAGCCACGCCATGGCCGACAGCCAATGTTGGATGGTCGCTTTGGAGTTGGTCTTAAGGTGTTGTGTAGCTACAATCACTCCGCTATATGTATCTACGGTTACCGCTAGCCACGCTCGAGGTTTCAGCAACTGACAAAGCGTAAAATCCATCTGCCACAGCTCAGAGGCTTTAAGACCTCTGGGGTTGACTCCACTAGACCACAATGGCGTTTTCTGACAGTGGGGGCATGTGGCTACTATGTGTTTTGCGTCGGTGACTGAAATCCCGCATTTCTTTGCTAGCGCTTTAGCTCTAATATGGAGAGACTCGTGTAGCTGACGTGCATCTCAGCGTCCATAATCCTTTTGCAGCGGCGTCCGCTTTGTCGTTACCGGTTTGGAAAAACCCTTTGATTGGGTTATGGCTGTTGACGTGGATGGCTGATATGGTACCCTTTCGGGAAGAAAGTGCTTCTTTTAGCATTAGGGCTGCTGTGGATGTTGCCACGCCGGGCCCCGACATCGCTAGGCAAAGCTTGGCCATGAACATCGAATCAGTCACTATGTTGAGATGGTCCATCGGGAACAGTCCACACGCGAGTACCACGGCCATCGCTTCTAGCTGTTGGACTGAAAGGGCATGATCGGTCATTTTAATGCAGTGCCATTCTCCTTCTGATTGCCATACTGCTGCTGCAGTTGAGGTCGCTGAGGATGCATCTGTGAAGATCTTGTTGGGGTCGGTCCATGATTTTCTGTGGAAGGTCGATGTCGACAATTGCCAACATTTGGGTCCAGGGAGGCTTTGTAGCGTACCGAACTTCTCCACCGAATCCGACGAGGGCTATGGCCAGGTACTCTGACATCGCTACTGATTGTGTTGGAAGCTGTTTGCGGAAGGGCAGGTATATCCTGGTGGGTTCAATGCCCAAGTGTCTTAAGGCAAGTTTCCTGCCTTTCATGATAAGATTACCAAGGCACGTGAAGGTTTTCCCAGAACTATCCCATTGTATTGGTTGAGCTTTTTCAGGGGCCAGTGCCCCTACTCCCCCTCCTTCTGTGAACTGTACATACAGGTCAAGTGGTACGTCCGGGTTCCACCTAGCGAGTGTGCTCGATGATACCTGTTGTTTGATGAAGTCAAGAGAGTTCATTGCTTCTGTCGTCAGAGTTTTTTGCTCCCATGGGTTCTTTCCTTTTAGAAGATCATACAGGGAGGCCATGGTTTTGGGAGGGATAAGGACGATATTACGGAGCCATTGCAAGTACCCCACTAACTGTTGCATGTCATGGAGCGTTTTGATGTGCCGACGGATTTTTATTTGGGGAGGGGTTATGTAACAACTCGTGATCCCTATTCCCAAAAAACTCACACATGGTTCTCTTTTAATTTTTGCGCTCGCGATTTCAAACCCATTTGTTTTCAGGGTTTCCGAGACCGCTGACACTAGCTGGTCTACCTGGCTTCCTGTTGGCGTGGCAATCAGAATGTCGTCCATGTATTGAATGATAGTCGCGGTCGGGTCACTGTGTCGAACTGATGTTAACGCCCGATCCACTGTGATCTGACAGATGGTAGGCAAATTGATCATTCCTTGAGGCAGCACTTTCCACTGGAAGCGCAGATTGGGGCTTTGGCTGTTTGGAAACACGACAGAAAAAGAAAACCACTCCTTGTCTTCTTCATGCAGAGGTATCGAGAAAAAAAAGTCCTTAATATCAAGGACAGCACAAGGTTGTCCTTCTGGTAGCATAGAGTTCATGGGCAACAGCGTTTGAACAGGACACATTGGCTGAATTCTCTTGTTTACTTCACGCAGGTCATGGAGGAGACGAAACCCCTAGCTGGTTTGTTTGGGTATTACAAAAACTGGGGTGTTCCATGGGCTAGTGGAAGGCTCTATATGACCTCGTTGTAGTTCGCACTCAACTAGCTGAAGAAGAGCATCCATTCGAGGCTTCGACAGGGGCCACTGCTCGACCCACACTGGGTCAGACGATTTCCATATCAGTCTGATTGGTGGAAGTCGGTATGTGGCAGTGGCCCTTACGGTAAATTTGTTACTCTGGCTTTTAATAGGGCTAGGGCATCCCTTCCCAACAAGGGTGGGACTCCTGACACAACGTATGGGAAGAGGGCAATAGTTTTCTCTGGTCCCTTTTCGGTATGAAGGGTTATTGCTATCAATTGAGCGCTCTTCCGAGCTCGGGTTAATCCCCCAACTCCACCCACCATAGGATCATCTTCCAATTTCCAACACGGGGGCCAGTTCGTCTTGGGAATAACTGTAACGTCTGCTCCAGTATCGATCAAAAAGGGGACACTAATGGTGGTGCCATTTAAGGTATTATAAAGGGAACAAATCCCCCACACCACTGGCGGGTTATCACACTTTACTGCCAGGGCCACCCTGGGGTCTCGCCCCCAGAGGGTGGTTCTTGCTGTCCCTGAGATGTGAGCAGGTCCGATGGGACCGTCGGTTGAGCCACAAAGTTGGTTGCTTCTCGGGGGGGGCAGCGGGTTCGGGAGCGCCTCGCCCCATTCGGTGTTGGCATAGTTGGGCCGCCTCGTGTCCCAAGTGGGAGAGGGCCGTGCACGGCCCATGTGCCCTCTCCCCCTCCTGTTTCTCTGAATTTTAGATCTGCATTCCTTGGCAAAATGCCCTCTCTTTCCACAGGACCAACACAGCCCTCTGGGTTGATTTTGGCACGGGGGGAGTGCTGTTGATGGGTCCCTCAACTGTTTGCTACAACATGGCCCGCCTGGCCACATCTAAGACATGTCATCACATTGACTATTGTGGTGCGAACAGCCGTTTGGATTGGAGCCAGATGCTCTTCCTTCATGACATGTTTAATCATGTCTGCGATACTTGACCCCGCTGGCAGGGATCGTAAAATTTCTTTGGTTGCCGAATTGCACTGCTGGCGTAAGCATTCTGCTACGACTGGGCCCTTTGCTTCCGCGGGCAGGGTCGAAGAATCGACCGCTGCCTGGAGACGATCCACAAATTGTGTAAAGCTTTCACTTTCACTTTGTTTTATTGTGGCCCATGGTGATGGTTTGGCAATAACTCCAGAGGCTGTGCGAATAGCTTCTCTGGCCGCACGGGTAGTTGCCATAATTTCATGGGCCCGCAGGCCGTGGGCCTGCGCCTGGGGGGTGATCATTGTTGGGTCTGTTCCCATCAGCCGCTGCAGGCTGGAGCCGTGTAGTGGATGACCTGGCCCAGCTACGAGCCTTGTTGTGGGTTAAGTTGAAAACTCCCCCCACACACAGCCGGTCACTCGCCCTCCCCCACCCCCAGGAATGAGGGAGAGAGAGAAAGAAAAACAGCAGAGCAACAGCCAGCAAGCACAAAAAAGCAAAAGCGGTGAAAGAGCCAAAGCGCAAAAGCCCTTCTTCCCGGCTGACCCTCACTTTTATACTGGCATGACGCTGCATGATATGGAATGCTGATTGTCCAGTTTGGCCTCAATCTTAAGTTCCACCACAAATCACAAGGGGAATCGTGTCCCATCTATGCTCCCCCCTTATCCCGCCGTGTTCCTGCACTCCGGCACACTGAAAAGTCCTTGGCAGCTTGTTATCAGCGTTCTTCTCAGAGTGAGCCTCTGAGTAAAACCAAAGCATGGAGCTCTTCTGACTGTTAAAAAAAAAAACTCTGTCCCAGCTAAAACTAGGACAATCCTGTTGCTCTGGCTGCCGTTCGCCAAATTCCAGGCGGCAATTCCCGGGTTTTGGCACCACTTGTTGCCTAATGAGACGTGGCGACCTGGTTCAGGAACGACACAACGACCGACCGCAGGCCGCTCGGGCCATCTGCTCACAGACACCAATGTGGTGGATGGCAAATGGCGTTTATTGATGAAGGACACACCGTTATATAGCTTGGGTTTACAACGTCGCTTCCGTCTGCTTGCATCATGAGCTGAACGCTATTGGCTACCTGGAGGGGGGGTCCTAACTATCCGTACAGCACGATATCTTCTGACCGCCAGGCCTTAACTGCCTACTGCTGTCGTGGTTTAACGACACTGCTTAACTACCAGCAGTGGAGGTCTTTTTGGAGCTACTAACACTACTTTCAATGCTTTTGGGAGTACATCTGGCTCCCCGTTTGGTCCTACTGGTTTGACCGCTGCTCCAATAGGCACACCTATTAAGTTTCGTGTAAGTTCTGGTTTTCCTTCCTAAAAAGTCTGTTCAATGTAGGAAGCATTAGATTTAGCAGTTCTTTGTGTAATGTACTGTCCTGGTCAATGAGCTGAAATTTGAAAATGAATCGTTCAGCTGCAGGTATTCTGGAAGGGTTTGCAAGCATGCCTTTTAGTGCAGCTGTTGCATTTCAAATGGCATGTGGAATTAGCTCCAAAGATCAAGACTTTTTTCTTCTGAATTGGATGAGCTTCTCAAACACTGCGGAGTAGTGCCCTATCTAGACTTACTAGGTTTGCCACTCTGTTGAAACTGGAGGGTGGCTTGGAAAAGAAACTGTCATGGCAATGGGGCAGCTATCTGCTGGAAAGAGGCATTCTTTCTCCCAAATACTTGTTTATGCAAATCTCGGCCCTCTTCGTTTCTGGACTGAGCTGATTTAACAGGCTGAGACTCTGTTTGTTATCTTGGGACACAGACACAATTGTGATGGTAACTTGAGCAGCCTGAGTGCCGGTGATGTATGCTTCATAGTGAAATTAAAAAAATGGGGGATAATCGCTGCATAGCTAGAGGATTTGCATCACAAGTTTAGGTAAACTACTTCTAAAGTGAAACTGAAAAAGGAATCGTGCTGTGTTGCTTTGAGTGTTGCCGCGGTAAATCCCACTATTGAGGGCTCCTGCCCTCGTCCCTGGGCGAGGCCACAGCTGCCCAGATGTCCGTAACACGCTGCTTCAGGTCCTGTGCTAATGGGAGCTTTTAAAACACAGCCCCTGCCGAGAGACGCGAGCTGTGTTAGCGACGGCCTGTCTGGAGTTTGAATGTGATACGTGACCCTCTTGTCTTGCAGCCACCAGTCACTACGATGGGTGTGGTGAGAAAAGGAGTTGCCACCAGCTTCCATACCAGGCACCAGTGCATCACTGCCATGAGAGAGCACAGAGGCAAATCTCTCGAGGTCAGTCAGAGACTGTTCAAACACGCTTCTCTTGTTGGGCTGTTTGTTTGTGTTGGTTTAGTGGAGCTTTTTTTGGCTGTAGTAAGTATCTTCTCTGCTCGTGAGTGTGAGTACAGCCTGCAGCGCCTGCATCACTCACAGAAGAGAGGTGTCATCAAATAGAACACAATGCATTGCCGTATTAATTGCATTTGTTTTTAAATGCTTAGCGCTGCGATTTCTGAAGAGCTGAAATTCCATCTTGCCATATAGCAGAAGGGCGAGAGATTCTGTTGGTAACACTCGCTGCCTGCCCGCGTCGTGCCCGGCGAGCTCTTTCCAGGTGCTGCAGGTACAGCTGCCTCTGTACAGTGGAGAACAAACGGATCGTATCAAAGCTGGTGTCTTTGTGGTCAGATCCATCTGAGAGGTGAACTTGCTGGTGGCCCTTGGGCGTTACGCTCACACTGACTTTAGGACAAGAACCTGATCAAACGCCTTGACCCAAACTGCTTCCGTCTGAAGGCAGATGCCGTGCTGTGCTGGTGGCACGGGGTGTTCCGCTGTTGCATTGAATGGAAGAATCTTTTTTTCCTGTTTGCATGTGCTGAGTGTGGGAACGCCGTGGGTTGGGGTATGTACTGGAGGGTTCTTTAAGCCGAGTGTTTCTATATTGCAGGCACGACTGGCTTAGGAACGGGAACAGCAGGGGGTGGTTTTGGTCAGCCAGCTCCGGTGACAAGTGTCTTCAACAACCCGTTCCATCGAGCCCCGACGACGCAGAGCGCCGGTGCCAACACCAGCAGCACGGGGCAGCCAAACACGACGGTGAGATAAATGGCGTGAACGTCTCTAGGTGTAAGCTGTGGTACAGCAAGACAGAGGAGGCTGTGACACAGTCTGACTGCAGTTGTAGGACAGCTCCATAAAACTGGGACGCAAAGCTTTGCAGGCTGCTGTCTGAGCTGGCCACTTCCTGCCAGTCAAAACTTGCCATTCACGATCACCGGAGAGCAGTGCAGCTTTGGGCAACTAACGTCCCGGTCCGTTCCTTAAGCATCTGCTCTCTGTCAGTTCAAGTGTTTCTGATCGTGTTCACAGAGTATATCATTCCATTGTTAGCATTCTATGGGAATTCATTAACAATTCTGTACTTTCTGGTGACTAATGAGCAGCATTCATGGGCCCTTTTGATAGAAAGATGCCACCTGGCTGTAACTCGTTGCATAGCGAGGGGCTTTGGCTCCAGATATACTATATTCTTCCTGATAAGTTGTGACTTCTCCCAGAAAGCACTGCGAAATATTTCTTTTCCATCTCCCTCACTCAAAGTGATGAGGAAATTCCAATGTCCTTTCAAGCTTGGAGCATAAATGTTTTGATTTTTTTTAATTTCCTTTTTGTAACTAATTTCTCGGAGAACGACTAAAGCTTCTGAAGCACTTTTCACTCACCTTCTTCCCCCAGCAGAAGGGCGAATGTCGTAGCATCGTTTTGTGAACTGACTTGGTGTGTGAGTTCTGTTACCATCAGTGCTGGACTTTGAAAAGCATCGCAGCCTTATCTGAACCTGGTTCCTGTTTGTAGGGTCTCTTTGGGGTCACCCAGCCCTCACAGCCCGGACGTCTTTTTGGAACGGCAGCCAGTACAAGTGCTGGTACTGGATTTCTGACTGGAACCGGTCTTCCTGGACAGACAAGCACAGGATTTGGTGTTGGCAATACGGTATGTCTGTAGCTTAGTAAAAAAAAATAAAAATTTTTAAAAAATGCAAAGAAACCCAAATGGCATAGGGTCCTGTTCCTGGGTGTTGACTCCATGAAAGGAACATTATCTGAAGATTTTAAGATGCCTGAGATGCAAAACCAGTGTGGTTTTGTGTAAACTGACGAACAGAATATAAGCACATGTACTAGAACTAGTGTTGCAGAATTATTATTTTTTTTTAACAAGTAATGTCTTGAGTGAAAAAAGACTGAACATCTCAGTGCCTGCGTCTTGCTCGGGATGCCCCAGGGTAGTGTTGGAAATAGAGGCGTTTAAGTTGTGATGATAACTGAAGATGAACTTGCTTCTTGATATTCAGTCATTTTGGTTGTAATGGAGTGAAAAATCACGGAAGCGTAGGACCGTTTGGGTCGGAACAGACCCTTAAGGCCGTGGAGTTCAGGTGCAGCCCTTGTTTCCAGAGGGTGCCTGCGGCACACTGGCGCGGGCGGCTTGCGAATAGCACCCCCCTGCCGGGGGTCTGGGTGCTGTGGGCCAAGTCGTGCTCGGCGTTGGTTCTGCTTTCTCGCCTGCAGCGAAACACTGCTGCAGTTCTTTCGATGTCAGTCCGTCAGGTTTCCAAATTCTTGTTTTCTTCCTTTCAGACCCTGTTTGGGAACCAGCCTGCGGGATTCGGAAGCCCCACATTTGGCACAAGCACTGGCGGCGGGCTCTTTGGTAAGAAACCAACCCTGACCTTAGGAACCAGTACCAACACTTCTGATTTGGGTACATACAGAAACAGGGGGTTTCAGTCACTTAAAACTGTACTGCGTGTACCACGCACCCGGCTGCGGACTATCCCACGCTGAATGGTTGTGAACGTTCCAACTCTCAGGTAAGCCATGCTTGTGATGCCTGTTGCTGCCGAGAAACATCTTGGCTGCTGTTTTACGCCTTTTTTCTCGGTGGCACTGCCTGGCTCAAGAGGGCAGAGAGCTCAGTACCACTATTGCAATGAGGGCCTGAGAGAGGGTGAAAGCTGTAATTGAGAACTGTGGCACTGAAAGCGTTCCGAAAACGTAGAGGTTGGTGAGGCGGCTGTAAATACGCTGCGATTGCAAAGGAGTGCTGCAGAAAACGGGGTAAAACCAGTGATATTTGTAGCTTCATGGCAGGCGTAAGGAGATCTTGCACTGGAGTGAAGGTCAAATGAAACAGTTGGATCCAGTTTAACTGGTCGCTGTTGCCGTTCATGATGTGAAGAATCAAAGTCCTGAAGAACTGGGCGCTGTGTTAACATTGGCCTCTGACACTGGTGTTAGAGAACTGGTGTTGAGTGAGCGTGTGGGTGAGCAGAAGTGTGCAGTGACGGTTCGAGTAACTGACAGAATTCCTTCATGGGGCTTCTGTTGAAATCTCTTCTGGTTTTTTCTCCTTGACTCTGAGAGCAACAAAACTGTATTCCTAAAAGTGAGCAGGAGTGGGTTTAGATCCTGACATCTGCCTTTTTAGATTTGGATTTGTTGTGTTTTGTTCTATTGTACCAGCACTAAAGTCTAAAATGCACTCAGCTGCCATCCCTGCCCGCCAGAATAAGACAGAGGGGGGGAACTGTCGGGCTGCAGCTGCCAGGGCAGCACCTCAGCCAGTCCAGTTTCGTTTTAGCATCAAACTGTGAATCCCAGTCTGAAATCAGAAGCAAGCAGAGCTTGCTGACACGGCGCCAAGTAACATTTGAGCAATTGTCCGGCAGCATTGCTCACAGAGGTGGCTCATGGCTCAAAACTGGTGGCGTCCTCTGCGTTTGAAGCCTCTGGTCTGATGGCAGGAGTCTGGAGTGTCTGTAGTGTTCATGAACGTATTGAAAGTTTCTTGCAATTTAGTAAAGAATTGATTCTTTGTTGTGGGATAAATTGGTTTGTGAGTTTGACACAGTCTTGTAGTGAACGACAGGCATCTCTCCTGCCACAGCTCTTGGGGCAGGACAGACTTCTTTGCTTGGAAACACCCAGCCTCAACTCCCTGGCACGCTGGGAACAGGAGCCTTTGGAGCACCAGGGCCCAAGACATCCACAGCTCCTCTGGGCTGTGCAGCCCCTCAGCCTGCTGTGGGAAGTGTACGTGAACTGGAGTTGAATTTGCTGCTTCCTGCCTTGTTTCAGATGTGCCTGAACACAGGAGCACGTCCCACCCAAACGCTTTGCAGGGGAAAAAAACGCTTGAGTATCTATTTGAGGCCACTTCTGTTCTCAGTAGCATGTTAATAACATTTTTGGCACTAATTATATATAGATAGATATAAGTATAGATTTATATATTTTTTTTAGATAAGTCAAAGTTTCTTAACTGTACTCAGTTATTTTAGAGCTTTGTTTTGCAGAGTACTAACATATTTCCTATCATTGAATGCTGGGCTGCAACGGTAGGTGCTTACAAAAAAATATAAGGGAAATGTAGTGTTAGCTTCCGAAGTAATTCCAGGTAGGAGATACAGCAGGACTTCATGAGCGAGTATGCTGTGCCACTGGTGAAATGAATGGTCTTTAGCTTCAAACCCTTGTGCTACCATTGTGTAAGTTAAAATGTCTTCTGCTTCTGGCAGCTCTGTTTGGCAGGTCTGAGCACTTTGAAGGAATGGCAGACGTCCCTGATGCGCCAGCCCCCTGAGGCTGTGATTGCAGGAAAACCATTTTAAAGTTGGGGCAGGGGGTCAGTGACACGTGCCTACGGCACTGTGTGGGAGGACAGGCCTAAGGAAGGCAGTTGATGTTCAGGAATCACCTCCTCCAGGCTCGGGAGAGTTCCATCCCGATGAGCAGGAGGTCAGGCAGAATGACAGAAGGCCTGTGGGGATGGCTGAGGAGCTCCTGGCAAAGCTCCAGCACAGAAAGGAAGCGTACAGGAGGTGGAAGCAGGAACAGGTAGCCCGGGAAGATTACAGAAACATTGTCCGAGCGGGCAGGGATGGATTTAGGAAAGTCAAAGCCCAACTGGAGCTGAATCTGGCCAGGGATGTGAAAGGCAACACGGAGGGCTTCTGTGAGCGTACAGGTGACAAAAGGAAGAGTAGGGGTGGCTGATGGGCCTGAGAGTCCTGCGGCCATCCAGGTGGATCTGGGTGGGCTGGAGAAACGGACTAGCAGGAGCCTCATGAAATTCAACAGGGAGATGGGCAAGGTCCTGCCCTTGGGGAAGAACAAGCCCAGGCACCAGCACAGGCTGGGGCCACCCAGCTGGAAAGGAGCTTTGCAGAGAATGCCGGGGGAGTCCTGGTGAACATCAAGCTGCCCAGAAACCAAGAGTGTGCCCTTGTGGCAAAGGTGGCCAACAGTGTCCTGGGCTGCGTTAGGAGGAGAGAAGTGCTCAGGGGGAAGGCCCCACCTGGAGTGCTATGTCCAGTGCTGGGCTCCCCAGTATGAGACACATGGAGATACTGGAGAGAGTCCAGTGAAGGGCCACAAAGAGGCTGGCGTATCTCTGCAGTGAGGAAAGGCTGGGGAGTGTTGAGCCTGGAGAAGAGACATCTCAGGAGGGTCTCATTGATGTACGTCATCAGGAGAGGGAGGCTGCCAAGAGGACAGAGCCAGACACTTCCCGGTGGTGCCCAGTGCCAGGACCAGAGGCCATGGGCACACACTGGAAGACAGGAGTCTCCCTCTGAACATCAGGAAACGCTTTTCACTGTGAGGGTGAACAAGCACTGGCACGAGCACTTGGGCAGGGGGCAAGGAAAAGGGTGGCCTTCAGCGGTGCTTCCAGCCTCACCGTTCCATGATCCTGTGAACATCCCTCCAAGTAACGTCACGTACTGATTACGACAGCCAGACTGTGGCTGAGGGGAGCCACGTTCTCATCGTGATGAAATCCTCTCTCTCATCAGTGTGTTGCAGTCAGATTTTATGTATTTGTGTCTTGCTTTCATCGTACTTACCTATTTTTTGATGCTTGAACCTCCCTTGGTGTAAGCCTACAGACGATCCAAGCGTCCACTTCTGCAGGCATTGCCTGGAGCGGGGCAGCGTAGGGAAGGGTCTCACTGGTTAACATCTGCTCAGGTCAACCAGCTTTTGATCTGGGAAGAACCAGTTGTCTCAGACTCTGCTCTTCACTTCTCTGCAGACTGTGCCTGGCAGTAAGCTGGTGTTTCCCAGAGGGGTTTTATTGTTCTTTGGGAATGCCCAGGTTCAGTCTGGTTTCCTTGGCATTAGAATTGAGCTGCTGTAAGTTGCTCAAACACTTAGAACACTTGCAGTGTTTTAGTGGGGAGTAAAATTAGATGCTAGAAGATGGGCAGACAAAATTAAGAGTCCATTGCTGTAGAGAGGACTCTGGACCTGCAAGTTTGATTGCTGTGGCAAGAATATCAAAACTTAGTCACACAGATTTTATTCTTTTTTCCATAAAAGATGCTTTAATAGTAAAATGTATTAACTTTTTAAAGGTGTCTTTTCTACTTGGTTGTAACAGTAAAACTGTTTAGATGCTGAAACATGATGTTCTGTTTCCAGCAGTGACAGACCCAAACACATCAGCTGCCCAGGAAGCCTTCTCTGAGCAGCTTATCAAGATGCTGCTTTATTGCCCCTATGGGGATTCTCCCCTCTTCAGAAACCCCATCTCCGAGCCAAAGAAGAAAGAAGAGGTAAGTGCACGTACACGTAAAACTTGCTTTCTGGGTACAACTTGAAATGCTTTTGATTTCTCTTTTGTGCTCTTGTTCTTGGTTTTGGAGTTCTTGTTCCGCTCCCTGCTGCTAGTTGAGACTGAATATGGGAACTGTCTATGCTTGGAATATTTTTGGTGCTTAGCTTGAGCTTTACTTACGACAGTCTATGACAAGCCATACCTTGCTGGTTTGGTTTAAAAGACAACAAAAGCAATACTTCTCAGAGTTTTTAAGTGTTAAGGGAGGTTCTAAATAGCTGCTGCCCCACAGCAAATCCCAGGGGCTAGAGATTACTGCTGCCCAGCTACTGGAGCCCAGCACAGCATGCCCAGAGACCCAGGGGGTCTCCTGCTCGGGCTGATGGAGGTGGCTGTTGCCCTCCCGTTTGCAGGCACGATCACTTGTGAAGCTGAGCGTGTGTCCCAGACGCACAGGCACGGAGCGCAGCGGCACAGCTGGCTGCACAGCCACAGGCAAGGCAGCCCCTCAGCAGCACCACGTGGAGCACTGCCAGGGCTCCCATAAAACAAGCGTATCGGCCACGTCCCCTTCCTGCTCTGTGGCTGATACGGGTGGGAGTTCTCTGATGAAAGCACACGTGGCCACACTCCCTAGAGTCACCTGCACGTTCATGGATCCCTCGAGCACTCGCAGGGCCCCTCTGTCCATCCGATGTATCACTCACGCACCCGCACGCACCCACGAGGTTTGGGTTGGTGCAGGGTCTCAGCCTGTCCTTTACTGGCAGCAGCTGTCACCCAGGCTCAGGGGCCAGTGAGCTGTGGTGGTGTTGGAGTGGGTGTTGCCGAGACCTTCACTCACCCCAGTCCCTGCCAGTGGCAGCACCCGAGGCACACAGTGGTGCTGTGCCAGGGGCTGGAGCAGAGACCCTCGTCTGCTCCAGGCATGGAGCCCTGCCCTTGCTCCAGCTGCTGGCACCAGAGGCTGGGGGTGCCCGCGCCTCCGGTCGTACTCCAGTAGCTGTCCCCAAATTCACTCGGCCTGGACGGGCGGTGCAGGCTGGCCCTCTCCAGAGCTATGCCTGTAGTTTCTTAACGGCCCGTCAGGGAGTGACTGCCGACCTCTGGTCTTTGGCATTGTTTCCATTACCTGTCTCAACAGCTTTGTGTCTCTGTTTGGTTTGTTGCTTCCCCCTTGGCTTACTCCTTGGCTCAAGGTCCGTGAGTGGAGCCCTGACAACAGCAGGGACTCTCACTGCCCACAGACCTGACAGGAGCTGGTATGAAAAGGCCAATTCTGTGTCTTTTTGTTTCAGAGTCCAAAACCAACTACCCCACCACCGCAGAAGGCCACGTGCTACCGAGCAGTGCCCATAGCACGAAGGTTCCTTCGGCCAGCGCGCTATGACGAGTCTCGTCGTTTCGATGGGCTCAATGACGATGAGCCTTCCCTGCTCAGGGGCTCATTCAAGCCAAAGTAAGTTTATCTTTTTAAATATGTTGGAGGGAGGAGGTGGTGTAAGAAGTTTCTGATCCAATTCAGTAAATTTTGTTTAGTGTCCTAAATTCTCTGCCTGTTTTGTGACCTGTTTCAAGTAGGACTAGCAAGAAGAGGTGTTGTGTAAAATTGGAATAGGAATGTTTTCTGCAGAGGAAATGAAAATGGTCCAGTTAAACTGTTAAGGCCAAATAAGCTGTAAAAGGAGGTCATCCCATGATAGGAGCCATGCTTCTATAAAGTCCCTTAGGCATTATTACAAGGAGAGCTTCTGTGGTAGAACACTTCTTGCTTCTGAAGTAGAAGTGTCATTAGGTTTGCTAAGGCACCCCTGTGAAGGCAGATTTCTGACATTTCCCTAGCCTAGTACTGGTTCCATTTCAGCTACACAGATGTTTGTCATGGTTTGAAGTGGGGGGGGGGGGTCCGGGTGGCAGAAGCTGCCCATCAGACCGGACTCCCATCCCCCTCGGGGGTTGAGCCAATCGGTGCTGTTATAGGTTAATTTCAATAGTTTGGCGAGAAAATGATTCTCAACAGCCAATAATTGTAAAATTAATAGTTAAAATAATAAATTTTATTTAGGGCAAGCAAGCAAACAGCGCTGGGTGCGCCGGGAGTCTCCGCTCCACCAAGACACCCCCCCGCCGTGGCAGTTTTCTTGTATTTATACAAACACACTCATAGCCCCCCCAAAAAGGTCAGTCTCTCCCAGGAAATCATTTCCATAGTCCCCGCCTCAGGGTCCGCCTCAGGCTCCTCCTCGACACGCCTCCTGGTGGTCGTGGGCAGGGGTTTTCAGGATGAAGGCCGGAGGTCTTCCTCACTGTGCACTTTTCACCTCTTCCCTAAAATCCCTGATTTGGCTGAGCTTGCAGAGCCAAACTGGTTCCAGCCTGGTCTGTCCTTGAGTGGACATCTGGTCACCTTGCCTGTCACTGTCTGAAGACAAATGTCAGTTTTTATTAGCCCTTATCTTTCCTACACGGGCCAGTTTCTGTGCATCCCTTCCTCCCTGCAGAGGTGTGAGACGTGAGTCACAGCCTCGCCGGAGTCCGTCTGATCTGTCTTTGCTTTTCCCACCAGCCTCCTCCTGGGCAGCCTGTATTTTACAGCAGGGACCAGCACTTTACAACTTCTAACATTTTACAGCAATAATCCATACAACAGTTGATGTAACAGTATTTAAACGATAATTGGTTAGTATTTAATATTTAAACAATAACTAATATATATCTTAGCTAGTTCCTGAGAGATGGTGGTTTCTATTTGATTGTCAAATTCTAATATATTACTTATTACAATTCCCCCTTTTTCTTTTTATCCTTCTTAATTTGCTCATCAAATCAGGACAGAACCTCCATTTCCATTCTGTTATCCACATCCAATTTTGTTTCATCTAAAGGCTCATAATATTTTCTTAGCATCATCAAATTGGCAGCCTCGAGCCTTCTTCTAACTAATCCAATGACTCTGTTCAATATGCAAGGTCCAAAAGTCAATATTATCATAAAAATAATTAGAACAAGTAGTCCAAGGCTAGGTGATTTTGATACAAAGCCGTTCTTATTTTGGTCTCTTGTTTAGCAATTAATCCAAGCGCATCCCGTTTTGTTTTACGCTGCTTGTAATCTTGTTATCCTATTCAGCATATATATTGGGGTTCTGTAACCCCAAGATCCATCCTCTCCCCATGTAGCTGGTCCATAATAGGAAATAATTCTTTCAGGTGGCCATTCATTATCTTTCCAATTTCCAATTTGTAAATCTTGTCTTTGGCGCCTTTCTCTTAACTCAGCAGCTTCTGCATGTACCTGCACTCCCAACCGCTCTCCCCGACTCACGGGTAACAGAAAGAAACTGGGTCTTATAGTTCCCAATATACAGGATCCCGTCCAATTTTTGGCAAATATGCATAGGCCAGTTTGCCACAAATGCAATAATGTCCTTCAGGGGTTAGCCACCCATTTGGTATGTTTGTCCCATCAGTCCAATTTTTAAATTTCTTATTCATCTTTAGTGGATTTCCCCACTTGTCCCACTTATTTCTTGTTTCATTCCATAAGTAACCCCCTTCACATTCCAGGTTACCTACTTGCCTTTCATCGTATTTTAGATTTTGCCAACGACTCCTTCCAATATTTACTTGTTTGGAGTATCCATTGTTGCTTTCTGTTACTCTTTGTTGTAATATTTTCATTCTTCCATATTCGGGGACCACTTATATTACTTTTCATAGCCTCCCATGGCCACTGATCACTTTGATTTGTTTCACCACAAACATAACAGTTAGTTACATGTAACTACTTAGCAATGTTTTTACCAAGATTCACAAATAAATTCTTAGTCATTGTGGGAATTTCATATTTTATTCTTGTTTCGATTTCACAATCCTCACTTGTTCCAATCAGTTTGCTTTCTTTTGAATTTGTTCTTATTTCCATCCAATATTGATAGGGGAGTTCTTTCGGATCATAACATACAGTTCTGTTTCCTTCTTTGCATAAATCATATTGAGTTAGGTTAGTCTTACCATCATAAATGGTATGATATACCAAGGTTTGGGAGCTTACCCGTCCCCTTCTAGTAATGACCACACATCGGCTGCAATTGTTTGCTGCAGTCAGTCAAGAAACTCACCCCATACAGGCCTAGAAGAGGTCGGTAAGGGCCATAGTGGTCGGCGGTCACAGCCCGAAGGGGTTGCAGCCCTTGGCAGACCTTCTAAGCCGCACCACTGATTCCCTATCCAGTCTTGCCCTCTTCCTTAAATTCGAAGGGGTGGTCCTTTTTAGCACCTGCAGGGCTACAAGGTTAGCTCTTTTTAATTGGTATATTATACTCAGTTTTTGTCGTCCTACTCTCTATTTATATCAAGGGAGTGGTAGCTCCACAGTGAATGCTCCAAAAAATTTGAATAATTATGTAAATATTAAACACGCAGAACACTTAACACTAACAAACAAACAACATTATTTAAACAATCAACAGGCACAAGTGCCAACTCCTCTCCAGAGGCTTATAGAAATATTACCTCCTGCTAAGCTTTATTGGAGTTACTGCTATGAAATTCTCACAGTAACTTAGCGCATATATGTATATATATATTTTATTTTTTATATATTTTTTTTTTCCAGTGGAGTCCCTTTTAAGTTCATCTGAAGGTAAGCTTAGTTTCTCTTGGTTCAGATGTTATTTTCCACTTCTTCACTGGACCTTTCACTCGCAACGTGTGTGTCCATCCTTTTTCAGCAGTTCTTACAGCTATCTCTGTAGTTAACAAAACAAGAAAAGGTCCTTCCCCGAGGGGAGATAAGGTTTCTTCCTTCCATGCTTTCATCAAAACTTTATCTCCCGGTTTTATTTGGTGAATTGCAAACCCTAAAGGTGTTTGAGCTATCATTCCAATTTCTCTGAGCTCTTTCAATCTTTTTCCAATAGTGATTATATATTTTTGGATATTATCATCTTCAATTACATTATTTCCCAAGGGCACTCCTCGGGAATAAGGCATACCGTGTAACATTTCATATGGTGATAATCCAGTCTCACTGTGTGGTTTTGTTCTTACATTTAAAAGTGCCAAAGGTAAGCACTTTGTCCAAGGCGTTTGAGTTTCAATCATTAATTTAGCCAATTGTTTTATTGTTTGATTCATTCTTTCCACCTTTCCCGAACTTTGTGGATGCCACGGAGTGTGGTACTCCCATTGAATACCTAATGATTGGCATAACAGTTTTGTTATTTTAGAAGTGACGTGTGTGCCCTGATCAGAATCGATGTACTGGATTATCCCATATCGAGGTATCAAGTGCTCTAACAAAATTTTTACCACCATCTGTGCTGTAGCTCGTGCTACAGGGTGAGCTTCTACCCACCGTGTTAAATGATTTACTATTACTAACCAATATTTTGTTCTTCCCACCTTGGGCCATTCAGTGAAATCAATCTGTATTCTCTTGAAAGGTCTGTAAGCTATATGTGTTGTTTTTTTTTTTTTTTCCCGAAGCCACTTGCCGAAACACTTTCTTATTTATCTTTTTGCACGTTACGCAGTTTTGTGCGATTTGCTTCGTTATTCCGTAAATCCCACTGCAGCCGAACTGCTCAGGGCAGCGATCGCTCAACGCCTTCGCTCCCCGACGTGTGTCACAGCTCCGGGCTCGGCGGCCCCCGGCGCCGGCCGGGCCGAGCCGAACGGGCCCGGACCCGCTCCGCCCGCGCACGGGGAGGCGCGGCCGCCACAAAGCCGCCCCCCCCCGTCCCGTCCCGTCCCGCCGCCGGCGGCAATGGGGGCCCGGGGGGGCCGAGCGCGGCCGCGCCAGGCAGGGCCAGCCCCGCCGAGGGGCCGCGGCCGCCGGCAGCCCGGCCCGGGGGGGCCGTGCGCCGCGCCGGGCCCCGCCGCCACCTCCGCGAGCAGCCGCGGGCAGCCGGGCTCCCGCTCCAAGGGACAATGGTTCCTGGGTCTGGCATCCCGAGAGCAGCCCCAAAGGCATCTCTCACATTTATTGCGCTACACCAAGGGTGTTTGGGGGCGGTATGACTCGGTAAAGCGTAAGGATTTGTTACCACAGGGAATTTAGTGATTGTTCGCTGATCTACAGCTCTCAGGTCTTGCACCATTCTGTATGACCCACCCGGTTTCTTTACGGGGAGGATGGGTTCATTATGAGGTGACACACAAGGCTCTAACAGCCCCTGTTCCAACAGTCTGTCTGTTACAGGCTGCAATCCTTGCCGTCCCTCTAACGGGACAGGGTATTGTTTTACCCTTATCGGCTCTTCGGGATTTTTTAATAGTTATTCCAATTGGTGATATATCCAATTTTCCCACTGAGTCGGGGCTATACCATACTTCAGGGTTAATCCGTTCTTCATCTGCCGTTAGAGCATATATTTTCACTTTTAATTCTTTATCTTGCACTCTTAGTTCAATTCCTACGTCTACCATTAAGTCCCTTCCCAATAAATTATATTCTGCCTCTGGGACTAGTAGGAATGATCCCAGTCCGTATTTAGAGGGAGTTTCTATGGGTACGTCTTTGATAACGGGAACTGTAAAAGGCTCCCCTTTAGCTCCAATAACTGATACTTTTTCCGAGGAAGTTTTACATCCCCAGGGTACTGTTTGGACAGCAGATCTTTCTGCCCCAGAGTCCACTAAGAACTCCACCTCTTGTTGCTGGGGACCCAATTTTAATTTTATCAAGGGCTCGGTTTGTTTCAGAGTCCCCAGCAGATAGAGCCCCTGACCCCCCTAATCCTCCTTAAAAATTTTCTCATCATTCAGCCTCTTTTTACAGTTCTTCTTCAAGTGTTCTTTCTTGTGACAATAATAACATTCTATTTCTTCCCTATTCTCCCACCCCTACAGAGTCTGCTGTGGCCTGCCAACCCGAGGGGGTCGTGGCTTATCTGGCTCCCAAGCTCTTCGAGTACCTTCACGTACTGCTGCTACCAAAATTTTGGTTTGCTTCCTTTGATCTTCCTCCTCTCTTCTTACATACACCTTCTGCGCCTCTCGCAACCATTCATCCAACCCTCTTCCTTGCCAATCCTCAATCTTTTTGAGTTTCTCTATGTCCACCCATGATTTTGCTATAAATTGAGTTTTCAATAAGGCTTGTCCCAAAGGAGTCCCGGGATCTACTCCGAAATATAACTGTAAGCTTTTTCTCAATCTTTCTAACCATTCCATGGGAGTTTCATCTTTTCTTTGTTCTTCCTTAAAAGCCTTATTAATATTTTGTCCTCTAGGGACCGATTCCCTAATGCCTTGAACAACAATATCTCTCAAATCGGCCATGTGTCCTCTATCCATGGCATTTTGATTATCCCTATTTGGTTTCTGTAATGGCCATTTTACATCTGCGGCCGGTCCCTGTTGGTGTCGTAAATCCCAATTTCTCATTCCTGCCCGCCGAATCATTTCTCTTTCTTCTACTGTGAATAATCTCAAAATCGCTTGCATTTCATCCCAAGTATAAACATTTGGCCCTAAGAAATTATCCAAATTTTCAGCAACCCCTAAGGGGTCATCTAGTAGATTGCCCTTTTTTTTTTTTTTTTTTTTTTTTAAATTCTCTCACATCTCCGGGGTTTAATGGCATAGATACGAACCCCACAGCAGGCTGGGCTCCCCCCATTGCTATTTCCCTTAAAGGAAACAGAAGTGCATCTGCTGTTTCCCTTTTAGCTTGACTCGTAGTGATCCTCCTCATTTCCTGAGGGGAATCTGGGGGTGAAGGAGTTGGAGAAGATTCTGGGTGTGGAGCAGTGGGCGCAGGGGCAGGAGGAGGGGGAACATAGGGAGGGGGAGATAAAAGGACCTCTTCATTCCTCCTATCTCTTTTTCTATTATTCTTTTCTTTCAGAGTAAAACTATGTGTACGGGTGTCTGATCTAATCCATAAACGAGCATATTCACTCTCCTCCTGACTGAAAGGCTCTTTACTGTTTACATAAAGATTCAGAGCCTGGCATATCCAGTCTGCGGAGGATCCAAAAACAGGCCAGTACAAATGGTCTCCTCTTATCTGTTGTCCACCCCAAACTTTCATACAATAATGTACCATTTTCTCTCTACTTTTCCCCTGTAGAGATGGCCAGTTGTCCCAATGAGCTTTCATTAGGCCCAGAGGGCTATTTGGGGGAATATCTGGTAATCTAGCATTATAATTCTCTAAGGGGCTGGCAGCCTTAGGTTTTTTTCTGTCCCATATTCCAAAGGTGCCTTCTTGCACACAATAACCTTTCGCTTCCCTCCGTTCATGGCCCAGTCCCTCGCGGGCGATGGGAACCGCACTACTAGGAGGTCCACACTCGCTTCGTCCGGTGGACTTCGAAGTCCGGTGAACGTCTCAGACACACACACTCATTCGCACCTTGGTTCCGAATAAATCCGAGCAGAAACGCATTTACTTACCCTGTTCCGTTTTTCCGGTCCTGTGATTCATTACCCGAAGTCGCCTTTCCTCACTTACTGAAAAACCTTTTCCTGATGATTCCTCGCAATCGTCCCGCGGCCAATCGGTGTCAGGCCCTCTGCCTGGAGCCTCGGAGTTTCTGCCTGAACTCCTAATACCGAATGGTACCCCAACCGAATATTTTACCAGTATTCTCTTCCTGGAATACTCAATATCCGGTCTTTGTGCACAAATATTACGGGGTATATTGCCGGCTTTTCTCCTTTGCTTGCTCACCCTATATCGAGTTCGAATGTACGGGATTTGGCATTGAGGGACCTCACCCTGGGCCATCTAGAGACGGGGGCGCCCTCCCAGAGAGGGGATCTCAAACCAAATTAACCCGCATCCGAGTCACGGCACCAAATTGTTATAGGTTAATTTCAATAGTTTGGTGAGAAAATGATTCTCAACAGCCAATAACTGTAAAATTAATAGTTAAAATTTATTTAGAGCAAGCAAGCAAACAGCGCTGGGTGCGCCGGGAGTCTCCGCTCCACCAAGACACCCCCCCGCCGTGGCAGTTTTCTTGTATTTATACAAACACACTCACAGCCCCCCCAAAAAGGTCAGTCTCTCCCAGGAAATCATTTCCATAGTCCCCGTCTCAGGATCCGCCTCAGGCTTCTCCTCGACATGCCTCCTGGTGGTCGTGGGCAGGGGTCTTCAGGATGAAGGCCGGAGGTCTTCCTCACGTGGGCAGGGGTCTTCAGGATGAAGGCTGGAGGTCTTCCTCACTAAGTACTTTTCACCTCTTCCCTAAAATCCCTGATTTGGCTGAGCTTGCAGAGCCAAACTGGTTCCAGCCTGGTCTGTCCTTGAGTGGACATCTGGTCGCCTTGCCTGTCACTGTCTGAAGACAAATGTCAGTTTTTATTAGCCCTTATCTTCCCTACACGGGCCAGTTTCTGTGCATCCCTTCCTCCCTGCAGAGGTGTGAGACGTGAGTCACAGCCTCGCCGGAGTCCGTCTGATCTGTCTTTGCTTTTCTCACCAGCCTCCTCCTGGGCAGCCTGTATTTTACAGCAGGGACCAGCACTTTGCAACTTCTAACGTTTTACAGCAATAATCCATACAACAGTTGATGTAACAGTTAGTATTTAAACGATAATTGGTTAGTATTTAATATTTAAACAATAACTAATATATATCTTAGCTAGTTCCTGAGAGATGGTGGTTTCTATTTGACTGGCAAATTCTAATATATTACTTATTACAGGCGCCTCTGCGAATTGCCCTATTTACGTCGGACAAAGGAACCGGAAAGGTGTGCCTGTGCCCAGGAGCAAGGAGAAGGGAGAGGGGGGCACGGCCGCCCGCTCCCGGCTCCCGGCCGGGCGGGCGGCCTGGGCCAGGCTGGGCTGGGCCGGTGCCCGCTCTGTGCCGGTGCCCGCCCCGTCGAGGATGGTGGCTCCTGGGGTGCCCACCGGGCCGAGTTCACCCAGAGAGGACTGAGATCTGGGAGAAACGGCCACACAGAGAAGAGGTCAGTGAAGATGGAACGGAACAGCGTGTGCTACGGCTGAGTCCCCCTTGCCAGCAGCCCCTTGCAGCCAGCCCTCGGTGGGGCAAGCAGAGACCCACTCGCAGCCCGTGGAGGACCCACGTCGAGCAGAGATGCCAGAGCCTGAGCACGGTGCATCTCGAGCCCATGGGATGCCCCCGCCGATGGGGAGGGGTTTGGTTAAAGGAGATGCCCGAGCCGGAGCCTGTTGTGCCTCCCGGGCACAGGGCGAGGCGCATTTACGCATCTCAGTCTGTACGGAGGTGCATTTAAGGTCGATGTGACGTCCCATGCCGGAGGCTTTTCAAGTCTGTATGATGACCCACGCCAGAGCGAGTGGCCACAGCTCCTTAAAAGTCCAGGACTAGTAAAGCCTGCACTTGGGGCAAATCCGATGGGGTAAGGATTTGCCCCCCAGCGGGCAGGATTCACGCTTTCGCCATGAGTAGGGGATCCACTGGATCAAGGGACAATGGTGTAAGGGCTCCTTCTCCTTTAAGAGAAGCGGCAGGAACAGCACGGAATGAACTGACCTGCACCCCCCCATTCCCTGCCCCCTGCGCCGCTGGGGAGAGGAGGTAGAGCTGGGAAGAAGAGGCAAAAGGGGAGGGAGTGGTGGTGTTGTTAAGACCTGGCCTTGTTTTCCTGTAATCCTCTCAAGTAACCGTTTTTTGTGTGCTTTTCTCTTTCTAGGTAGCTGTTAATGAATAGTTTTGCTTTAAGAAAACAGCCTCTTTTGCCCAGGACCGTGGTTGGTGGGTGCTTCTCTGTTCCTGTCTCGACCCTCAGCTCTTTTATTACATTTTTCTCCTCTCCATTTTACTGGGGTGGGAGAGCTGCGTGGGGTTTAGTTGCCGGATCGGCCTAACCCACGACAATGTTTCTGTGAGAAATGAGTAATGATGCTGTGGATCTACCCTACTGAAGCTTTTGGTTTCAGTCTTGAAGAGCATCGGTGACAATCAACTTGAGAAGGGCTTTGGAAAGCTTTGGAGTTTAGAGTAAAATAACAAAAAAAAGAGCATGATAACCAACAAATGAACAAAAGATCAGAACAAAGGGATACTTTGACTTTGTTGAGTGTGATTGGCATAGATGTACAGTGGTCTTCAGACTGGAGGCAGTGAACCCCAGCCTGGCCGTTGATGTGCTTGTCAAGTGACCCTGTAGTGAAGAAGAACCTGCAAGCCAGACTTTCTGTGCAGGGTTCTGCACCTCTGCTGGAAAAGCTGTTTTGTAAAACAGACAATACTGTGGTTTATTGGACGTGGATTTTGAAACTTTCAATGGCTTGTGCTTTTTACACTTCCTCTAAACCAAAGCCTTGAATGGAATTCCCCAAAGAGTTTTAGTATCTCAGCTACTGCAATGCTCTTCCAGAAGACTATTTTTTACTAAAATTCTTATTATTAAGGTCAAATATAGATTTAATGTTTTTTTACATTTTCCCTCACTGCCATAACTTCAAATCATGCTTTGGGTATTCCTCATTCTCCTACTGGCCAAGCCATTGTTGAACGTGCTCATGGCACTTTGAAGCGTGTTTTAGAAGAACAAAAAGGGGGAATGCATGGAGAAACCCCACAGAGTCGACTAGAAAAAGCGTTATATACAATTAACCATCTTACAGTGCCACCAAATTCAAATAATCCTGTTATTCTGAATCATTTTCTTTCGTTGCAGTCTTCAGGTGAGACGCACCTGCCCCGAGCGAAAGTCATAAAATAAATAAATGTCTAAGTCTTTAAATAGAGAACATGTATGGTTTTTAATTTCAGATTGTCGTGGTTTTTGGACTGAGGGTCGAGACAAGAACCGAGAGGGAGCACCCACCAACCATGGTCCCGGGCAAAACATGACTCAGGCTTTCTTCTTAAAACAAAACAATTTATTAACAGTTACTAAACAGGAGACACAAGGGAACGAAACCGGTTACTTGAGAGGAGAAAAGAGAAAACAAGGCCAGATCTTAAAACAACACCTCCCCAGCCCGTTTCCTTTCGTTCCTGGCTCAACCTCCCCCCCGGCGGCGCAGGGAGACAGGGAATGGGGGGTGCAGGTCAGTTCATCCATGTTGTTACTGCCGCTCCTTTCTCAAAGGAGGAGGAGCCTTTACACCATTTTTCCCTTGCTTCGGTGGATCCCCTACTCACGAAGAAAAAAGTCCCCAAACTTTTCCAACATGAGTCCTGCCCGCAGGATTGCAATCCTCCCCATGGATCGCACCAGTTCGGGCTTTACCAGTCTCGGCCTCTTAGGGAGCTGCTGCCACTCGCGTCAGCGTGGGTCGTCCTGTTATAGGTTAATTTCAATAGTTTGGTGAGAAAATGATTCTCAACAGCCAATAACTGTAAAATTAATAGTTAAAATTTATTTAGAGCAAGCAAGCAAACAGCGCTGGGTGCGCCGGGAGTCTCCGCTCCACCAAGACGCCCCCCCGCCGTGGCAGTTTTCTTGTATTTATACAAACACACTCACAGCCCCCCCAAAAGGTCAGTCTCTCCCAGGAAATCATTTCCATAGTCCCCGCCTCAGGATGCGCCTCAGGCTCCTCCTCGACACGCCTCCTGGTGGTCGTGGGCAGGGGTCTTCAGGATGAAGGCCGGAGGTCTTCCTCACGTGGGCAGGGGTCTTCAGGATGAAGGCCGGAGGTCTTCCTCACTGTGCACTTTTCACCTCTTCCCTAAAATCCCTGATTTGGCTGAGCTTGCAGAGCCAAACTGGTTCCAGCCTGGTTTGTCCTTGAGTGGGCATCTGATCGCATTACCTGTCACTATCTGAAGACAAATGTCAGTTTTTATTAGCCCTTATCTTTCCTACACGGGCCAGTTTCTGTGCATCCCTTCCTCCCTGCAGAGGTGTGAGACGTGAGTCACAGCCTCGCCGGAGTCCGTCTGATCTGTCTTTGCTTTTCTCACCAGCCTCCTCCTGGGCAGCTTGTATTTTACAGCAGGGACCAGCACTTTACAACTTCTAACATTCTACAGCAATAATCCATACAACAGTTAATGTGACGGTTAGTATTTAAACGATAATTGGTTAGTATTTAATATTTCTATATCTTAGGAACTATACTGAGAGATGGTGGTTTCTATTTGATTGGCAAATTCTAATATATTACTTATTACAGTCCCACGGTCTCCAGATGCCTCCACGACCTCGTCGTGCATTTCCATGCCTCATTATCAACAGTACCTGGTCGTGCATCCCCTGCTCCACGGCCTCTCCTGGGCTCAGGCATCTCTTCCCCGACGTGGGTTTCTCCACGGGCCACGAGTGGGTCTCTGCCCCGCCGAGTGCACCCTGGCTGCAGGGGGGCCGCCTGCCATCTCACACCGATTGCAAGGGAAACCTCAGCTTCAGCACCCCTCCTCCTGCTCCATCTTGGCTGACCCGGTCGCTGTGGTTGTTTCTCTTAGATCTTAATCCTCTCTGGGGGAGCTCGGCCCGGCGGGCACCCCGGGAGCGGGGCGCTTCCCGAGCCCCCCATGCGGCTCCCCCGGCGCCATCTTGAGCACACGGCGCCAGCCCGGCCCAAGCGGCCGGGAGCGAGGGCAGCGCCCCCCGCCCCTCTCCTGCTCCTGGGCAAAAGTCCCTTTCCCGCCCCTTTGTCCCAACTTAAATGGGGCCATTCGCAGAGGCGCCAATTTGGCTCAACCTCTCCCCGGGGGGGATGGGACTCCGATCTGGTGGCACAGGGAGCAAATCCCCTCCCCTGCCGCCAGAACACCCCCCCCCCATCAAACTATCACACAGATGTTTATCAAAAATTTCCTCCGCACTATATTTTCACAGGGTTTGGCACCACATTTATTTTACGAAAACAGTTTTTTGTTTGACATGTATTTTCCACTGTGTTCCTTACTTCCCTTGCCTTGTGATTCTGACAGTCAGTTCTCCTCTCTGTGACCCACATCCAAAGCAGCGAGACCTCCAGAAGCTGCCCTGACCATTTAGTCAGTCTTTCACTGCCCGTTATGTGCTGACCTGAACCGCAAGTATAGTCCCAAGCGGTCGTTTTTAAACGAGATGTAAAGTGGAGGGTCCTGTGCACCTGAAATCATTTAACTTCTCGTGTTGCTTTCCCAGGATTGCTGACCTGTTTGTCTCGACTGGCGTTGAATTCGAGTCCGTACACTCTGCCTCCCCAAATCTGCAATTACAGCACGATTTCAACGCCCAGGCTGTCCTGCAGCTTCACGGGAGTCATCTTCATTTCCCGCTCCCCCCCGCCACTGCAGTGACTATCAAAGTGCTCTGCTGATGATGTGATGATGACGTGAATTGTGAGTCTCCCTACGTTGCTGTTTGTAGAGCTCCATGAAGTGAGAGTCGCTGTGTTACTTTGAAGCAGTTGACATTTATATTGTAATATATTGCGATGGAGATGGCTGCAAGACACCTGCCTTTTTTTTTTTCTCTTATCAATATTGTAAAATTGACTCCTATGGACCAACGTCTCCTAATTTTATTGCTTTACATGAATGAAGAGTGCTCAGAAAACCAGAAATGTGTGGTGAGAAACCATGCTGTTGATGAGTTGTGTCTCGGTTTGAAAAGACAGGGGTCTGCTAAGGAAGGCAGGAGCCTCCCTTGGAATGGAAAATGTAAACCCCCTCCCTCCGAATTACTAAAATTTTGAAATCAAGGGGCTCTCAGGCAAAGATATGGGAGTAGGAATAACAGTTCTTTACTGGGAAGATTAAAGAGAAGGGAAAACAACAACAACAACAACAAACCCAAATGCAATAGTACACAAAAAGAAAAACCCACCGACAGAGTCAGAAGACGCCGTGCCCCCCTGCTGGTCAGGGCGCTGGCACAGCCCGACCCAAGGGCGGCTGCAGCCCCCCTGGCACGGCAGCCGTGGCTCCGCGGAAGCCGCGATCCCGCCGAAGGGCGCGGGCCCCCCCGAAGGGCCGGCGGTGCTGCAGACGGGCCCGGCCTTCCCCCGGGACCCCGGCGGGGAAGGAAAACCCGCTGCTCTGGGGGGTCAGCGCCGGCCGGCCCGGGCCTCCCCGCTCTGGGAGGAAGGCACGCAGCGACCCTCGCGGGGCTGCTCTGTGCCAACCAGTCACCCAGCAGCGGGCAGTGCCCGTCTGTCCCCCCGGTGCCGGCCAGAGCCCCCCCGACCGCTGCCGCTTTCCCGCGCGCGGGTGCCGTGGCGAGGCGCCCCCTCCCCTCCCGGCTGGAGCATCTCACATGGGGCCGGTGTTGTTCTGTGAGTCTGGCCGCAGATCCTTGATTGCCCATCAAACAGAGATGGCTCCTGGAGGGAGTGATCCACAGTCATGGGCAAGGCATTGATGGGCCATTAACAGAAAGCAGTCTGGGAGGAGGAGGCAAGGGAAACATTGCCCCACCTGGTCTCAACAGCTCATGAAGATGGTGATAGAATACAAACTTTTGGGCACATCCTACATTGTAACCTAGGACAAGTCAGAAGACACGTAGATTTCTTCTTTTTCTGGCTAACATTTTGGGTGAACAGGGATCGTCACCTGGCGAAAGCGGTGATGCAGCATTAATAGTAATACTTACCTTCCCCCTTCCCATTAGAGGTTTTACATTCAAAAATCACCACTCCATCAGGAGCATTTTCCTATGAATGACTGATCATCCCTGCTATTCAAAAGTGAAACTGAAGTGAAATCTCATTTTAGAGTAACATCAAATAAACAATAACACAAGAAATATAAGGAGAAAACAAGCAGAGTAAACTATATGTGAAATATGTTCATTTGATTCTTCTTGTGAAATATGTTCCTTTGATTCGTGTCAATATGGTGGTAAGGAGCGGGGTGTGCCTATTCAAGAGAAGTGATTATCTTAGTTTAAAATCTCTGTGAAATGCAAAAACATAAACCTGCGAAATTCCTCATGATGCTGCCGACCGCCAGAGTGACACACAGGATGCTCTGGCACTGCAGAACAAAGAGCTCTGGTGACAGTTCATCGTGATGCAAAACGAGATAAAAGGAAATGGCGAAAAGTAGAAAAGGATGGAGAGCATAGATGCTGGGAAGCTCTCTGCAGGTGGTCACCTTCAGCTCCAGGATTTTTCAGCCATTTAAAGTATCCTGTGACAATACTGTTAATAGCTGCAGCTGCTTTAATATTGTTACTGACACTGCTGTACATATGGGTTTGGTGTGTGTATCTTCAGTGCACAAAGTGTTATATCAATCGGGAAACTTATGCAAGTAAAAGAATTTACTTGATCTAATAAAAGGGGGGGGCTGACAGAGGGGATATAGGAATAGACAAAATCACATAAGAGGGTACATATTAGTTATTGCTTGCTTTTAAATACTAACAAGTTATTGTTTAAATGTTCAATACCAACTGCTACATTAACTGCTGTATGAATTATTGCTTGCCTTGATTAAAATGTGAAGTCCCAGTCCCTGCTGGCTGCCCAGGGAGGAGGTTGGTGAGAGAGATAAGACAGATGCCAGCAAAGTCGTAACTCAGGACCCACACATCTGTAGGGAGGAAGGGAGACAAAAACTAGCCTATGTGGGCAAGATAAGGACTAACAAGAACTAACATTTGTCTTCAGGCAGTGATAGGTAAGAGACAACCAGATGTCCACTCAAGGACAGGCCAGGCTGGAACCGGTTTGGCTCTGCAAACCCAGCCAAATCGGGAATTTTAAAGAAGAGGTGAAAAGTGCACAGTGAGGAAGACCTACGGCCTTCATCCTGAAGACCCCTGCCCACATGAGGAAGACCTCCGGCCTTCATCCTGAAGACCCCTGCCCACGACCACCAGGAGGTGTGTCGAGGAGGAGCCTGAGGCAGATCTTGAGGTGGGGACTATAGAAATGATCTCATGGGAAAAAACTGACCTTTTTGGGGGGGCTATGAGTATGTTTGTATAAATACAAGAAAAACTGCCACGGCGGGTGTGCGTCTTGGTGGAGCGGAGACTCCCGGCGCACCCAGCGCTGTTTGCTTGCTTTTATTCGCTTAATAAATTGTAAACTTTGATTGGAGTTCTGTTTGGGACTCACTCATTTATCACAATTGGGGGCTCGTCCGGGATGGTCTTAGTTCCTGAAATCTGACCTGATCTAGGAGAGGCGCCTCACCGTTTACTTTTTTGGTGACTCCTGATCGGGTTGGGTCGGGACTGACACCATCCTGAACCTGAATAGAAGCAAGCAAAGAATTTTATTTTTATACGAGCTCAGCTCTCCTGCCGGCTTCAGTAGTTTTGTTTTGCCCGTAATTCTCTGCGCGCAGACCCGAGCGACCGTTCGGTTCGATCCCGAATGAAGACAGCGGAGCTGTGAGTGACGCTGTGTGTGATTGTGGTGAGTGTATACTGTTCAGTTCGATCCCGAACAGAGACGGCCGAGGCCGTGCGCACACCGTTCGGTTCGATCCCGAACAGAGACGGCCAAGGCCGTGCGTACACCGTTCGGTTCGATCCCGAACGACGGAGTCGTAAGAAGACGACGGAGGTGTAAGTATTTAAGGCGTCGATCGTTCGGTTGGGTGGGATACGGTTGCCTGTGTGTGTATGAGTGTGTGTAAGAGTGTGACTGAGACGGAACGTAGTTCCGAAGCGAGTGCGGAGGTCTTCTAACCGCGGTTCCAATCTCCCGCGAGGGACTTGGCCGGTGAAGGACCGAAGCGATTCCTATAGGACTCGTGGGTGGGTGATAGATCATTAACCCCCTGCCAGACACTCATACCAGCCACCAAGGGCTGTAGGAATTGCCACACATTCATACCAGCAACCAAGGGCTGTAGGAATTGCCACAGTAAAATTCCTAGATGGGTCAAAACAAGTCAAAGACCCAGGATCAGGAAAAAGGGAGCAAATTACCAGATATACCGGTAGAAAGTCCATTAGGACTAATGATCAGAAATTGGGATGAAAGGGGCCCCAGAAAAGAAAAAGATAAATTAAAATTGGTTCACTACTGCATGATTACATGGCCAAAAGAATCTTTAAAGCCACATGTTTTTTGGCCCGTTTTGGATCTTTTAAAGACTGGATTTGCCAAGCCTTAAATATATATGTTAATTCAAAGGAACCTTTCAGTCAGGAGGAAAGCGAATATGCAAAATTATGGATCAGGACTTCAGGTCCTTTTTCAGCCCCAATACTTACATTAAAAACGGATAAGAAGCTTGAGAAAAAAGAAGGAGATAAAAGCAAAGAAAAAAAAGGAGACGATAAATGGGAGCCACTGGATAATTTACCGCCTCCATATCGTAACAATCCGCCTCCTGTGGTGGTTCCCCCCCGGTGGCCGTAATATCCCCATCAGAACTGTCTCTACCTCTGCCACCTCCACCGACAGCACCGGAGCTGGAAAAACCCCCGGCTGCTTGTACAAGAAGTAAGATTGCCGTACCCAAGGGAGCCTCTTTATATCCTTTACGAGAGGTTCCTCTCGGGGGCAATCAGGGGGGTATAGGGTTCGTAGCAGTCCCATTAAATACCACAGACGTAAGAAATTTTAAGAAAGAAATGGGAACCCTATTGGATAATCCCCTCGAAGTAGCAGAAAAATTGGATCAATTCCTAGGTCCTAATACTTATACCTGGGAAGAAATACAATCCATCTTAGGGATTTTATTTACTGCTGAAGAAAAAGGAATGATTAGACAAGCTGGAATGAGAATTTGGGAAAGACAAAATCAAGCAGGACCCCCGGGAGACCAGAAATGGCCTAATGTGGATCCCCACTGGGATCATCAACAACCCCAGGGGAGACAAAACATGAGGGATCTGAGAACGTTGATCATACCAGGAATAAGGTTCCCCGAGGGCAAAATATTAATAAAGCATTTAATGAACAACAAGGGAAGGATGAATCTCCAACAGAATGGTTGGAGAGGCTAAGAAAAAGCCTACAAATGTATTCAGGAATTGATCCGAATACAGTGGCTGGGACCGCATTACTTAGAACGCAATTTGTAGCTAAATCCTGGAAGGATATAAGAAAGAAATTAGAGAAATTAGAAGATTGGCAGGAAAGAGGATTAGAGGAGTTACTTAGGGAAGCCCAAAAAGTCTATGTTAGAAGAGACGAAGAAAAACAAGCGGCAAAAGCAAAAATCTTTGTAGCAGCAATAAGAGAAAGTCAGAGGAATAAAGCCCTGTCTGGGGAAGTAAAGAGATTAGAAAACATACCCTGGGGGCAGCCAGTTGGGAAAAAATTCACAGTTCCCATTTGTTACTACTGTAACAAGAAGGGACATGTTCAAAAAAACTGCCGTAAGCGAGAACAAGATAAAAAAATGTTTAGGGAAGAATAGGGGTGTCAGGGGCTGTATTTTCTGGGGACTTCAACATCAACAGAGCCCTTGATAAAATTAACAGTAGGTCCCCATAAGGAAGAGGTTCTATTTTTAGTAGATACAGGGGCTGAAAAATCAACTATTCGAAAATTGCCAAAAGGAATAGAAAAAGGGAAGAATTGTATGACAGTAATAGGGGCAAAAGGAGAACCTTTTAAAGTACCTGTTTTAAAAGATGTGGAAATAGAAAGGGGAAAAAAAATCTGCCTGAATGACTGTCACGTTTTGAGGTCAAAACGACCAGTCTATCAGCTCCCAAGTCAGGCGAGACCCTTGGGCCTGACTCCCCCTGCCCTCTCTTGGCAGCTCAGTGAGTCGGAGGGTGATTCGCCCACTTATTAAGGGATCGTCACTAGTAGTACTATGGGCCAACTCCTTATAATAATTCAAAAGTTTCCGGAAACATGCATATATATTTTATTTGTGACAGAATACAGGTTCGAGGATAGCCAGTGATAGTGACTGACTACAAAAACAACTTTAATTGAAATACTGCAGTGATAATATAAAATGATTACTGATCAGTGATAATATTAAATAGCTAGCAAGGTGTTAGTAAGTAATTAAGTAAGTGCACATAACCCAGAGTTCTTACCCAATAGGCGTCCCTATGGGGGGGAGAAGAGAGGTTCAGCCCGTCGACTGATCCCAGACGTTCCGATGGGGGGGCTTCTCCCTAACATCCCCTTTGTTTGCTGCTATTTTATACTTTTTTCATATCTTTTAGGTGGAGCTCGAGTGACTCTAGTCATACATAACTTTTATTAGGATTGGTGTAAATTTCTCTCGTGAGGGGTGTTCACAAATTAGGATCGGTGTAAATTGCTCGTTTGAGGGGTGGTCGCAGCTCGGAGGCGGGTGGAGGTGTGACTTAGTAGCTGAAGGACACAATTTCGCCATCACTGCTGAGGCAGCGGTTGTGATTCACTTCCCTCGATGGCATTTTTATGGTTATCTTTACCAGGCGCCTCATCCCTGATAACAGGGATGAGCCGTGATACCTCCGTACCGCTCTACTCCCCATTTCAAGGGTATTGCGTGGGCCTTGTTTGTTGTTTCTTGTCCCCGATAACAGGGCTGAGCCATCATACCTTCGTATCACTCTCCTCCCCATTTCAAGGATATTGAGGCCTTGTTTGTTCCTGAGAGCAGCAGCTGTGCTTCATGTCAGAGCTGCTCTAATATTAGCTGAATTCTGGGGAACAATATTCTCCCATTCCCCATCGATTTCAGTCATTTTCCCACAATGACTTACTTCTGCTCCCTGAAGCAGAGTATAATTTGTTAGGAAGGGATTTGATTTTGAAATTAAATCTGGGCATTAAAAGCCAAGGAGACAAATTGCAGATCAAATTATATACTCTGACACAAGAAGATGAAAAAGCCATTAACCCTTCGGTGTGGTACAAAGAAGGGGACACTGGAAAAGTGGAAATGGACCCTATAAGAGTTCAAATAATAGATCCACATCGCCCGATTAGAATCAAACAATACCCTATACCCTTGGAGGGTTGAAAAGGATTAAAACCTGTTGTTGAAAGACTTTTGGAAAAAGGAGCTCTGGAACCATGCATGTCTCCTCATAATACACCCATCCTTCCTGTAAAAAAAGCGGATGGGTCATATAGAATGGTACAAGATCTGAGAGCCGTAAATCAGCGAACCATCACCAAATTCCCAGTGGTAGCAAATCCTTATACTTTACTGAGTCATATATCCCCAAAATATACTTGGTATAGTGTAATAGATTTGAAAGATGCCTTTTGGGCTTGTCCTCTGGATGAAGGATCCCGAGATTATTTTGCTTTTGAATGGGAGGATCCTGAAACAGGACGAAAACAACAATTGAGATGGACTGTGCTGCCACAGGGGTTTACAGAATCACCAAATCTATTTGGACAAACTCTAGAAAAAATATTACAGAATTTCACATTAACAAAAGGGACAAAACTAATACAATATGTGGATGATTTATTAATAACAGGAGAAACTGAAGAACAAACCCGAGAAGCCACAGTTAAGTTGTTAAACTTTTTAGGAGAAAAGGGATTGAAAGTATCCAGATCAAAGTTACAGTTCGTAGAACAGGAAGTGAAATACCTAGGACATTGGATAAGTAAGGGAAAGAAGAAGTTAGATCCTGACAGGGTATCTGGAATTTTATCTTTAAGACCCCCACAAACTAAAAAGGAAATTCGACAAATATTGGGACTATTAGGGTATTGTAGACCATGGCTCGAAAGTTACAGTGAAAAAGCAAAATTTTTATATGAAAAATTGACTAACAACCAACTTAAGTGGTCTACAGAAGATGACAGAAAGTTTGAAGAAATAAAAAGGACATTAATTCAAGCACCTGTGTTAAGCCTCCCGGATTTAGAAAAACCTTTTTATCTTTTTGTTAATGTATCAAACCAGACAGCATACGGAGTCCTTACCCAGGACTGGGCAGGAATGAGAAAACCCGTGAGTTATTGTTCCAAATTATTAGATCCTGTAAGCAGAGGGTGGCCCGCTTGTCTTCAAGCTCTGGTTGCCACAGCATTATTAATAGAAGAAGCCAGAAAAATTACTTTTAGTGCTCCTTTAAAGGTATACACACCGCATAATGTTAGGAGTGTGTTACAGCAAAAAGCAGAAAAATGGCCAACAGATAGCCGGATCCTGAAATATGAAGCAATACTAATTGACTCCCCTGATTTAGAGCTGAGGGTGACCTCTGCTCAAAGCCCAGCACAATTCCTGTTTGGAGAACCATCAGGGGAATTACAACATAATTGTCTAGAAGTAATTGAAACCCAGACTAAAGTGAGACCAGATTTGAGAGATACTGAATTAGACAAAGGAGAAGTATTGTTTATAGATGGCTCCTCCCGAGTAGTGGAAGGGAAGAGGAAATCAGGATATGCAATTATCAATAAGGATTTAGGGCTAGCAGAATCGGGACCTCTGAGTCCATCATGGTCAGCCCAAGCTTGTGAACTGTATGCCCTATGTAGGGCTCTGGAGTTATTGAAAGGAAAAAGCGGGACTGTATTTACAGATTCTAAATATGCATATGGGGTAGTCCATACCTTTGGAAAAATTTGGGAAAAAAGAGGTTTAATTAATACTCAAGGGAGAGATCTAATACATCAGGAATTAATAGTAAAAATTTTAAAAGCATTAAGGGAACCAAACGAGATAGCAGTAGTACATGTGAGAGGACACCAAAGAGGATTAAATTACCAAACCAGAGGAAATAACTTAGCCGATAAGGAGGCACAGGAAGCAGCTTTAAGGACTCAAACTACCAGAATTTATGTAGCACAAACTGAAAAAGACACGAGTGGCGAAGAAAAAACAAGGGAGAAAGAAAAAAGTTTACCCCTGAAGAACAAGCAAAATTGGAAAAGATAGGAGTAAAATTAGAGCAAGGGAAATGGACACTGCCCGACGGACGGGAAATGCTGCCAAAAGCATATGCCAGACAAATATTGGAACACTTGCATGCACAAACACATTGGGGTACAAAGGCATTAAGTGATCATTTCCTTAAACAATTTGGCTGTATTGGAATTTTTGAAATAGCGAAACAAATTACACAAGGTTGCTTAACCTGTCAAAAGATAAATAAAAGGGTGTTTCGACAAATAGCTGTGGGAGGAAGAAAAACAGCTTACAGACCTTTTGAAAGAATACAAGTGGATTTTACGGAATTGCCTAAGGTGGGACGGATAAAACATTTATTGGTGATAGTGGATCATCTAACACAATGGGTAGAAGCTTACCCTGTAGCACGAGCTACGGCACAGACGGTAGTGAAAATTTTACTAGAACATCTGATACCTAGGTATGGGATAATCCAGTGCATTGATTCCGATCAGGGCACACACTTTACCTCAAAGATAGTAAAATTATTATGTCAATCACTAGGCATACAATGGGAATACCATACCCCATGGCATCCACAAAGTTCAGGGAAAGTAGAAAGAATGAATCAAACAATAAAGCAACAATTGGCTAAATTAATGATAGAAACTCAAATGCCTTGGACAAAGTGCTTACCTTTGGCACTTTTAAATATAAGAACAAAACCACAGAGTGAAACTGGATTATCACCATATGAAATGTTATACGGTATGCCTTATTCTCAAGGAATGCCCTTGGGAAATAATGCAATTGAGGATCATAATATTCAAAAATATATAATCACTATTGGAAAAAGATTGAAAGAGCTCAGAGAAATTGGAATGATAGCTCAAACACCGCCTTTAGGGTTTGCAATTCACCAAATAAAACTGGGAGATAATGTTTTGATAAAAACATGGAAGGAAGAAACCTTATCTCCCATCTGGGAAGGACCTTTTCTTGTTTTGTTAACTACAGAAACAGCTGTACGAACTGCTGAAAAAGGATGGACACACGCGTCGTGAGTGAAAGGTCCAGTGAAGGAGTGGAAAATAACATCTGAACCGGGAGACACCAAGCTGATCATAAAACGGACTTGAAAAGCCTTCATTGCAAAATATGAGATAAGTTTTTGTGGGAATTTTGTAGTAGCCCCTGTAAATAAAATAAAAGGATATATGAGAGGGATACCCCAAAATAGTTTTTAACATAAAGGGATTGGTATTAGTGCCTGTACATTGTGGGGAAAGTGTTGGCTATTTATCAGAACTAAGTGTTCCCAGTGAGGTAAACACATCATATCTTCAGAGGGACAAGAAAAGAAAAACAATATTTACATAATAGCCTAAGCTTCTGGTGTATCCAGTGCGAAACCAATAATTGTTGCTATAACCGACACGAACTCACCCGGTGACATAACCCAGTGAGGAGAGGGCAAGACCGGACAGGGAACCAGTGGTGCGGCTTAGAAGGTCTGCCGAGGGCTGCAACCCCTTCGGGCTGTGACCGCCGGCCACTATGGCCCTTACCGGACCTCTTCTGACCCTGTTTGGGGTGAGTTTCCCGACTCAGGCTGCAGCAAACAATGGCAGTCGATGTGTGGTCACTACCAGGAGGGGACGGGTAAGCTCCCAGACCCTGGGGTACCACACTGCCTGCGGCTGTAAAGAGCGAACAATCGGGACTTGCATTCATAACCAACCCCAGTATGCCTTATGTAAGGAAGAGAACAAAATTACATGCTATGATCCAAAAGAGCTCCCATATCTGTACTGGATAGAAGTAAAGACGAATTCTAAAGACGGAAAATTACTTGGAAAAAGTAAAGAACTAACCAATTTAAACGCCTCAGTATCGATAGCTTTTGATGCCTGTGCCGCCATTGATGAGGACCGCTATACCAACTGTGGTGATTTAAGGTGGAGAAAATATTATAGCAATTGTGAAAAATACCTTTGCCCTGGATCTAAGGATAGACCCTCTCATTGTTATCCCAACAGATATGAAAGTATAGATAGGGATACACACTTTTGCGCGACTAATGCATGGGAGAGAGGCGGAATGTGGGCCTGTGCCTGCTGGAGCACGGCTTCCAGCTGGAGATGGCCTCAACTCTGTGCAGGAACAGGCCTTGAAGCAAAAATTGTCAAAGAAAAAGCTCTACCCAACTGTACAGCTCACTCTTGCAATCCTGTTACCTTAACTCTCATAAACCTAGGCAAATGGAAACAACAGAGAGCGGAACTGGGATTAAAGATTGATGGCTCAGGAAAGGATCCTGGGATCAGCTTGTTCATAGAACATAAAGAAAAGACTAGAAAACCAGTAAAAAACCAGCTACTCTTTAATTCATTCTATCATGAAATGGAAACAGGGGTGAAATATGAAATTCCCACAATGACTAAGAATTTATTTGTAAATCTTGGTGAAAACATTGCTAAGTCGTTACATGTGACCAACTGTTATGTTTGTGGTGGAACAAACCAAGGTGATAGGTGGCCATGGGAAGCTATGGAAAGTAATATAAGTGATCCCCAAATATGGAAAAATGAAAACTCTATAACAGAAGGTAACAGAAAGCAACAATGGATACTCCAAACAAGTATAATTGGAAAGAGTTGTTGGCAAAATTTAAAAGATGGTGGAAGGCAAGTAGGTAACCTGGAACGTGAAGGGGGATACTTATGGAATGAAACAAGAAATAAGTGGGACAAGTGGGGAAACCCACTAAAGATGAATAGGAGATTTAGAAATTGGACTGATGGGACAAACATACCAAATGGGTGGAAAACTCCTGAAGGACATTATTGGATTTGTGGCAAACTGGCCTATGCATATTTGCCAAAAATTGGACAGGATCCTGTATATTGGGAACTATAAGACCCGGTTTCTTTCTGTTACCCCTGAGTCGGGGAGAGCGGTTGGGAGTGCAGGTACATGCAGAAGCTGCTGAGTTAAGAGAAATGCGCCAAAAACGAGATTTACAAATTGGGAATTGGAAAGATAATGAATGGCCACCTGAAAGAATTATTTCCTATTATGGACCAGCTACCTGGGCAGAGGATGGATCCTGGGGTTACAGAACTCCAATATATATGCTGAATAGGATAATAAGATTACAGGCAGTGCTGGAGATAATAGTAAACAAAACTGGGGATGCACTTGGATTAATTGCTAAACAACAAACCAAAATGAGAACGGCTCTGTATCAGAATCGCCTCCCTTGGACTATTTGTTGGCACAAGAGGGAGGTGTATGTGGAAAATTTAATCTTAGTAACTGTTGTTTGGCAATTGATGACGAAGGAAAAGTTATAGATGGCTTGTAAAGGAAATGAAAAAAGTAGCTCACGTCCTAGTTCAAACTTGGAATGGAATCAATCTAGGAGAATTAGGGGGATTTTTTGGAAATTTCGTGAATGGTGATTGGCTAACCAAAATTGGAATAGTTATACTAGGAACATTCGGAGGATTGTTAATAATTCCATGTTTGATACCTTGTGTCATTAGGCTATACAGGGAATGCAGATATCTGCAATACCTGTTAATTTGGAATCACAGAAAGGAAAAACTCATTCCCTGTTAGTAATCAAAACAAGAGAAGCCAAGGGACCGACACCCATTCAGCAAGTGCTGACACGATTGGAAACAAAAACATGAATCAATACCATCAAAAGAGAAAATGAGGGATTGTGAAATATGTTCATTTGATTCGTGTCAATATGGTGGTAAGGAACGGGGTGTGCCCATTCAAGATAAATGATTATCTTAGTTCAAGATCTCTGTGAAATGCAAAAACATAAACCTGCGAAATTCCTCATGATGCTGCCGACCGCCAGAGTGATACACAGGATGCTCTGGCACTGCAGAACAAAGAGCTCTGGTGACAGTTCATCGTGATGCAAAACGAGATAAAAGAAAATGGTGAAAAGTAGAAAAGGATGGAGAGCATAGATGCTGGGAAGCTCTCTGCAGGTGGTCACCTTCAGCTCCAGGATTTTTCAGTCATTTAAAATATCCTGTGACAATACTGTTAATAGCTGCAGCTGCTTTAATATTGCTACTGACACTGCTGTACACGTGGGTTTGGTGTGTGTATTTTCAGTGCACAAAGTGTTATATCAATCGGGAAACTTATGCAAGTAAAAGAATTTACTTGATTTAATAAAAAGGGGGGGGCTGACAGAGGGAATATAGAAATAGACAAAATCACATAAGAGGGTACATATTAGTTATTGCTTGCTTTTAAATACTAACAAGTTATTGTTTAAATGTTCAATACCAACTGCTACATTAACTGCTGTATGAATTATTGCTTGCCTTGATTAAAGTGTGAAGTCTCAGTCCCTGCTGGCTGCCCAGGGAGGAGGCTGGTGAGAGAGATAAGACAGATGCCAGCAAAGTTGTAACTCAGGACCCACACATCTGTAGGGAGGAAGGGAGACAAAAACCAGCCCATGTGGGCAAGATAAGGACTAACAAGAACTAACATTTGTCTTCAGGCAGTGATAGGTAAGAGACAAGGTCGCTGACCCACCGCGAAGGAGCTGAGGAAGGCTATTGTTCCCGCCTAACGAGGGGACAACTGCTGCAGTCTACAGCTCCTTGGACGGGATTTGAGGTACTTCATCTTATCAGGGAGTCATGGTGGCGACTCGGAGGAGGAAAAATGTGCTTTCAGCACCCACTCGAGGGGATGTGGGTGTTCAGGTCACAGGCTGTGAGGAATGTCACAGCTTATCCTTGGTAGCTGGGAGCAACCCTGAGGAGGGCTGCGTGAGGTGCGAGCAGGTCGATGATCTGCTAAGCCGGGTGGCGCAGCTCCAGGATGAAGTGCTGGAACTCAGGGAGGAGGTGAATAGGTTAAGAATAATTAGGGAAAGCGAGAAGGAAATTGACAGCTGCCATAATCTGGTTGTGGCAGAGCAGAAAGAAGTGGAGAGGGTAAAGGGGATCAGGGAATGTGAGGAATTAGGGGACGAGGAGCAATGGCACAAGGTCCCTGCTCGGCGTGGCAAGCACAATTGCCTGGCAATTCCCTTGCCCCCCCAGGTGACCTTACGTAACAGGTACAGTGCTCTGCGAGGGGAACTGGAAGACAGGGAGGGTGATGGCTGTCCCTGCTTGGAGGTGTCTCCAAAGCCGGGTCGGACTGCCATCGGTATTAAAGCCTCATCAAAAGAAGAAAGCATAGATGAGGGCCCACGCAGAGGGTTGCCTAAGGGGAGTCAGTCTGCTCCACGATTTCTGACTGCCCCTGTTAAAAGAAAAAGGAGGGTAATTGTCATAGGCGATTCCCTTCTGAAGGGAACAGAGGGGCCAATATGTCGACTGGACCCAACCCACAGGGAAGTTTGCTGCCTCCCTGGGGCCCGGGTCAGGGACATCACTAGGAAACTCCCTGCTCTGGTACGGCCATCTGATTATTATCCATTACTGGTCATGCAGGTTGGAACTGATGAGCTAACAGAGAGAAGTCCAAAGGACATCAAAAGGGACTTCAGGGCATTGGGGCGACTGGTCGAAGGGTCAGGAGCCCAGGTAGTGTTCTCTTCAGTCCCTTTAGTGGCAGGAAAGAACATAGGAAGGAATAGAAAATCAGATTTGATTAACAGATGGCTCAGAGGCTGGTGTCACCGACGAAAATTTGGTTTCTTTGATCATGGGGAGGCTTTCGCTGAACCAGGTCTGATGGCACCGGATGGGACCTGCCTTTCTCAGAGGGGAACCAGGGTCTTAGCTCAAAAGCTAGCAGGGCTCATTGGCAGGGCTTTAAACTAGATTTGAAGGGGGAGGGGGGGAATATCAAGAATGGTAAAGATATGCTGGAAGTATCTGTAGAACAGAAGAAGGGAATTCCAGCCAAGAAGTCAGATCTATACCGCTGTCAGCATGGCACCAGTGCCAGCACCGAGGGTCCAGAAGCTGAGGATGGATCGCAGGTATGTTCGAACGATCTTACACTGCCGTCCAAGAGAACACCTGTCACTCCAGCCAGCGAGTCGGCTTTGTCGGAGGCCCATCTCAAGTGTATGTACACCAACGCACGCAGCATGGGAAATAAACAGGATGAGCTAGAGATGCGTGTACATGAGCAGGGCTACGACCTTATTGGCATCACGGAGACGTGGTGGGACGACTCCTATGACTGGAGTGTCAACATGGAGGGGTATAAGCTTTTTAGAAAGGACAGGAAGGGGAGACGAGGAGGGGGTGTCGCTCTCTACGTCAGCAACCGGCTGGAGTGCGTGGAGCTTCGCCTGGGGTCGGAGGAGGAGCTGACAGAGAGCTTATGGGTCAAGATTAGAGGACGGGGACGGATAGGGGATGTTACGGTAGGAGTCTGTTACAGGCCACCTGGCCAGGAGGACAGAGCAGATGAGGCGCTTTATAGCCAGATAGGAGCAGCCTCGCGGTCACAAGCCCTGGTCCTCATGGGGGACTTCAACCACCCTGACATCTGTTGGAGAGACAATACGGCAGGGCACAGGCAGTCCAGGAGGTTCCTGGAATGCGTGGATGACAACTTCCTCCTGCAGGTGATAGAGGAGCCGACAAGGAGGGGTGCCATGCTTGACCTTGTGCTCACCAACAGGGAGGGACTGGTGGGCGATGTGAAACTTAAGGATAGCCTTGGCTGCAGTGACCACGACACAGTGGAGTTCAAGATCCATGGGGCAGCAAGGAAACCATTCAGCAAGCTCTGTACCCTAGACTTCAAGAAGGCGGACTTCGGCCTCTTGAAGCACCTGATGGGCAAAGTGCCGTGGGAGGCGGCCCTGGAGGGACAAGGGGCCCAGGAAAGTTGGTCCACATTCAAGGAGCACCTTCTCCAAGCTCAGCAGAGGTGCATCCCGACGAAGAACAAGTCGGGCAAAAAGACCAGGAGGCCGGCGTGGATGAGCAAGGAGCTCCTGGACCAACTGAAAATGAAGAGGTTAGCCTACAGAGGGTGGAAGCGGAGACAGATAGCCTGGGAGGAATACAGAGAAGCTGTAAGAGTGACCAGGGATCAAGTGAGGAAGGCTAAAGCCCTAAAGGAATTGAATTTGGCAAGGGATATAAAAAGCAACAAGAAATGCTTCTATAGGTATGTAGGGGACAAAAGGAAGTCCAAGGAGAACATAGGCCCCCTCCGGAAGGATACTGGTGCTCTGGTTACCCGGGACATAGAGAAGGCTGAGGTACTCAATGAATTTTTTGCCTCAGTCTTCACTGGTAAAGCCTCTTGTCTTACCACCCAAGCTGTGGAAAGAACTAGCAGGGACTGTGAGGATGAACCACCGCCCACTGTACTTGAAGACCAGGTTCGAGAACATCTGAGGAACTTGAAGGTGCACAAGTCCATGGGACCTGATGAGATCCATCCGCGGGTCCTGAAGGAACTGGCGGATGAAGTTGCCAAGCCACTGGCTATTGTATTCGAGAAGTCGTGGCGGTCTGGCGAGGTCCCCGATGACTGGAAGAGAGGGAACATAACCCCCATTTTTAAAAAGGGGAACAAGGAGGACCCGGGCAACTACAGACCGGTCAGCCTCACCTCTGTGCCTGGCAAGGTCATGGAGCAGATTCTCCTGGGAACCATGCTAAGGCACATGGAGAGCAAGGAGGTGGTGGGTGACAGCCAACATGGCTTCACCAAAGGCAGATCGTGCCTGACCAACTTGGTGGCCTTTTACGATGGGGTGACAACATCGGTGGACAAGGGTCGACCAACGGATGTCATCTACTTGGACTTGTGCAAAGCTTTTGACACTGTCCCGCACGACATTCTTCTCTCTAAACTAGAGAGTCATGGGTTTGATGGATGGACCACTCGGTGGATAAGGAATTGGCTCAATGGCCGCACTCAGAGAGTAGTGGTCAACGGCTCAATGTCCAAGTGGAGACCGGTCACGAGTGGCGTCCCTCAGGGGTCCGTGTTGGGCCCGGCCCTCTTCAACATCTTTGTCGGTGACGTGGACAGTGGCATGGAGTGCACCCTCAGCAAGTTCGCCGATGACACCAAGCTGTGTGGTGCCGTCGACACGCTGGAAGGGAGGGATGCCATCCAGAGGGACCTCGACAGGCTGGAGAGGTGGGCCCGTACCAACCTCATGAAGTTTAACCAGGCCAAATGCAAGGTCCTACATCTGGGTCGTGGCAATCCCAGGCATAAATACAGACTGGGTGGTGAATGGATCGACAGCAGCCCTGAGGAGAAGGACTTGGGAGTACTGGTGGACGAGAAGCTCAATATGAGCCGGCAATGTGCTCTTGCGGCCCAGAAGGCCAACCGCGTCCTGGGCTGCATCAAGAGGAGCGTGGCCAGCAGGTCGAGGGAGGTGATTCTCCCCCTCTACTCTGCCCTCGTGAGACCTCACTTGGAGTACTGCGTCCAGTTCTGGAGTCCCCAACATAAGAAGGACATGGACCAGTTGGAGAGGGTCCAGAGGAGGGCCACGAAGATGATAAGAGGGCTGGAGCACCTTTCCTATGAGGACAGGCTGAAAGAGTTGGGGCTGTTCAGCCTGGAGAAGAGGAGGCTCCGGGGTGACCTTATAGCGGTCTTCCAGTACCTCAAGGGGGCCTACAGGAAAGATGGGGAGAGGCTGTTCAGGAGGGCCAGTTATGATAGGACAAGGGGGTAACGGTTTTAAAATAGAGGGAGGTAGGTTCAGGTTGGATATTAGGAAAAAATTTTTTACCATGAGAGTGGTAGAACACTGGAACAGGTTGCCCAGAGAGGTGGTGGATGCTCCATCCCTGGAGACGTTCAAGGCCAGGTTGGACAAGGCCCTGAGCAACCTGATCTAGTTGGAGATATCCCTGTTCCTTGCAGGGGGGTTGGACTAGATGACCTTTGAAGGTCCCTTCCAGCCCTAACCATTCTATGATTCTATGATTCTATGATTCTATGACAACCAGATGTCCACTCAAGGACAGACCAGGCTGGAACCGGTTTGGCTCTGCAAACCCAGCCAAATCGGGAATTTTAAAGAAGAGGTGAAAAGTGCACAGTGAGGAAGACCTATGGCCTTCATCCTGAAGACCCCTGCCCACATGAGGAAGACCTCCGGCCTTCATCCTGAAGACCCCTGCCCACGACCACCAGGAGGTGTGTCGAGGAGGAGCCTGAGGCAGATCTTGAGGCGGGGACTATAGAAATGATCTCATGGGAAAAAACTGACCTTTTTGGGGGGGCTATGAGTATGTTTGTATAAATACAAGAAAAACTGCCACGGCGGGTGTGCGTCTTGGTGGAGCGGAGACTCCCGGCGCACCCAGCGCTGTTTGCTGCTTTTATTCGCCTAATAAATTGTAAACTTTAATTGGAGTTCTGTTTGGGACTCACTCATTTATCACAGTGTCAATATGGGACAATGGATGTGCAAATAGGTGGCAAGGAGCAGGGTGTGCTTATTCAAGATAAGTGATTGTCTTAGTTTAAGATCTCTGTGAAATGCAAAAACTTGAACTTGCGAAATGCCTCATGATGCTGCTAACCAGGGGCCCCAATTGTGAAATAGGTTCACCTGATACATGGCAATATCAAACAGTGCTAGGGCCACACAGTGAAATGTGACCTTCTCTGTATAGGTAACCTTTAACCATTCTGCTCGTTCTTGTAGAACCGCAGCCCTAGAGGAAGCAGAATGGTATGGATATAGTTCTCGCTTCTTGCAAAAGCCACCTAACGTTTTGGGTTTTTTTTTCTCTTCTTCTTTTGCTTTACTGCCAGTTGCAAGATGTTAGACAAGAGGAGCCTGGGGGCCTGTACGCGCTTAATGTCTAATCTCGCTTAACCACTTTTGAGTCAGCTCAGCTCAAGCCATAGATCTGCAAGTTGCACAACCCTTGTGTAAGATAAGCAGGAGCCAAGATGGAGAACAAGGACAGTCCTGATGACTTTGCAGAGCAGAGTCATGATGACTTCGCTAGTTTTCTGGAGAGGTGAAAAAGTCATCACGAGGAAGACATACAGCCTTCATCCCTGAGACCCCTACTCACGACCACCAGGAGACATTCACATTCATTATCACATTTGTTTTTCTGCTTTTGTTTTTGTGATAAATGAGTGAGTCCCAAACAGAACTCCAATTAAAGTTTACAATTTATTAGGCGAATAAAAGCAGCAAACAGCGCTGGGTGCGCCGGGAGTCTCCGCTCCACCAAGACGCACACCCACCGTGGCAGTTTTCTTGTATTTATACAGACACACTCACAGCCCCCCCAAAAAGGTCAGTCTCTCCCAGGAAATCATTTCCATAGTCCCCGCCTCAGGGTCCGCCTCAGGCTCCTCCTCGACATGCCTCCTGGTGGTCATGGGCAGGGGTCTTCAGGATGAAGGCCGGAGGTCTTCCTCACTGTGCACTTTTCACCTCTTCCCTAAAATCCCTGATTTGGCTGAGCTTGCAGAGCCAAACTGGTTCCAGCCTGGTCTGTCCTTGAGTGGACATCTGGTCACCTTGCCTGTCACTATCTGAAGACAAATGTCAGTTTTTATTAGCCCTTATCTTTCCTACATGGGCCAGTTTCTGTGCATCCCTTCCTCCCTGCAGAGGTGTGAGACGTGAGTCCCAGCCTCGCCGGAGTCCGTCTGATCTGTCTTTGCTTTTCTCACCAGCCTCCTCCTGGGCAGCCTGTATTTTACAGCAGGGACCAGCACTTTACAACTTCTAACATTTTACAGCAATAATCCATACAACAGTTGATGTAACAGTATTTAAACGATAATTGGTTAGTATTTAATATTTAAACAATAACTAATATATATCTTAGCTAGTTCCTGAGAGATGGTGGTTTCTATTTGATTGTCAAATTCTAATATATTACTTATTACAATCAGGACCGTCCTTGTTCTCCATCTTGGCTCCTGCTTATCTTACACAAGGGTTGTGCAACTTACAGATCTATGGCTTGAGCTGAGCTGACTTAAAAGTGGTTAAGCGACATTAAGCGCGTACAGGCCCCCAGGCCCCTCTTGTCTAACACCTTACAACTGGCAGTAAAGCAAAAGAAGAAGAGAAAAAAAACCCAAAGCGTTAGGTGGCTTTTGCAAGAAGCGAGAACTATATACGTACCATTCTGCTTCCTCTAGGACTACAGTTATACAAGAACGAACAGAATGGTTAAAGGTTACCTATACAGAGAAGGTCATATGTCACTGTGCGGCCCTAGCACTGTTTGATATTGCCATGTATCAGGGGAACACATTTCACAATTGGGGCCCCTGGTTAGCAGCATCATGAGGCATTTCGCAGGTTCAAGTTTTTGCATTTCACAGAGATCTTAAACTAAGACAATCACTTATCTTGAATAAGCACACCCTACTCCTCGCCACCTATTTGCACATCCATCCATCCATTGTCCCATATTGACACGAATCAAATGAACATATTTCACATTTTGTGTCATTGTTGTTGTTTTGTTTTCTTTTTAAAAGATGCTTGTGTGGGAATTGAGTAAGCACTGACCTTTATGTAGGTCACAATTTCTTAATAAACATTTTTTCTGCTGCAGTCGGTATGCTAAATCTACTTCATACTACTACAGGAAAACGTGTTGCAGCTCTGGGACAGGGCGGATGTCAGAAACACAAGTGTCGTGGTTTTAGGCTGATCCAGCAACTAAAACTCACACAGTCTCTCCTTCTCCAGTAAAGTAGAGAGGAAAGGAAAAAAACCAAAGGGACTGAGGGTTGAGACAAGAACAGAGGGAGCACCCACCAACCATGGTCCTGGGCAAAACAGGCAGAGCTTTTCTCAAAGCAAAACAGTTTATTAATGATTACTTAGAAGGACAAAGGGAAACAAAAACCGATTACTTGAGAGGACAGAAAGAAACAAAACCAGATCTTAAAACCGACACCATCCCCCCCCCCCCCACCTTCCTTTTCCTCCCGGCTCTACCTCCTCCCCCCAGCAGCACAGGGGGCAGGGACTGGGGGAGTGCAGGTCAGTTCATTCCGTGCTGTTACTGCTGCTTCTTTCTTAAAGGAGAAGGAGTCCTTACACCCTTTTCCCCTGCTCCAATGGATCCCCTACCCACGAGGAAAAATCCACAAATTTCTCCAGCGTGAGTCCAGCCCACTGGAAACAATCCTTCCCCACAGATTGCTCCGGTGTGGGCTTTACCACAGTCTCGGGTACTTAGGGAGCTGTAGCCACTCGCTCCGGTGTGGGTCATCACTCAGACTCCAGATGCCTCTCTGCCTTGTTGTGCACCCCAACACGACCATCCTCAGGCTCAGGCATCTTCTCCCCACGGGCTGCGAGTGGGTCTCTGCTCCACCGAGGCCGTCCTGGTTGCAGGGGGGCCGCCTGCCATCTCACCATCAGCCGCAGGGGAAACTCGGCTCCGGCACCTCCTCCCGCTCCATCCTCACTGACCTGCTGTCGATGCGGCTGTTTCTCTCAGATCTCAGTCCTCTCCGGGTGAACTCAGCCCAGTGGGCACCCTGGGAGTGGGGTGCCCCCGAGTTCCCCAGCTGGCTCCGCCGCCGCCATTCTCCGTGGGCGGCGCCGGCCCGACGCAGGCAGCCGCCCGGCCGGGAGCCAGGGAGCGGGGGCAGTGCCCTCCTCCCTTCTCTGCTCGATCCTGGGCGAAGCACCTTTTCCGGTTCCTTTGTCCCGACTTAAATAGGGCAATTCGCAGAGGCGCCCTATTGGCTCAGCCCCAAGGGGGATGGCAGTCTGATGTGGTGGCCAGAACTAAGCCTAACCCGGTTCCAAAACCGGGGAGGTCGCAGGGAGCAAAACCCCTCTCCTGCCACCAGAACCACCCCCCCCTCCACATCAAACCATGACAACAAGGTCTCAGGGAACATAGCTGGACTTACGAGGTGTGCGAGACCTTTTCTTTTGGCAGGTACAAGGCCTTCTGGCTTGCGTTTTGTAGCAATCTGAAAAAGCAGTGCAAAGTGGTACAAACAGAGCTCCCTATCGCAGCGTATCGGCACAGGCTCAGAGCCTGGAGTTCCAGTTTCGCCTTGTATCGCTTTGCTGTGTTTGCTGCTGGGTTTCTGCCCTCCTGATCAGGGAACTCTGTGCTCGGCCAAACAGCAGGAAGAAATGCCACAAGTGAATTTGGGGCCACGGTATCTCGGAGGGCTGACTTTGCTAACCTTGAGCGACCGGTGAGTCTGTATTCGAAAGATTTTGGAGTGCTTGAGCGTCAGGGGAGAACAGAGAGTTTTGTTGCGACTGCCCTCTAGTTTTGACCGCAAGTTTTAATTTCAGCGGCGAAGTCAAAAGCCTGAAACCCGTCTGGAGCCAGTTTATTGCTGTTGGCTGCTCCACCGAGACAGGAGCGAGCTGCGGGCAGGAGGAGGATGCCGAGAGCAGCGCAGCTGCGATCCATCGCGCATCGCTCGCACCCAGCAGCGCGGGCGCTGCGAGCCCAACGCGGCCGCGGCCACGCTGGGCGCTGCTGCCAACCCGCACCCCGTTCTCTCTCTCGGCGTTTCTCCATCTCCGCAGGAACCGGCCCATCTCCGGGACACGGCGCTGCCCGCCCCGCGGGAGCCCAACCGCCGCCTGCCCGGCGGGCCGGGGGCGGGATGCGGCGGGGGGGGGGGGGGCGGAGAAGATCGGAGGGGCGACCCCAGCTCTCCCCGCTGTCTTTAAGGCCTTCCTCCTCTTCCTCCTCCTCTTCCTCGTCCGCCCTCCCTCGCCCTGCTGCCGCCGGGCTCTGCCTCGCCCGCCTGCCCCCCCCCCGCCCCGCCGCCAGCCACGGCCGACCTGCAGAGCGGCACCTTCGCCCGAGCCGCCCGGGAACGGCTCCGCCGCGCTCAGGAGAAGGTGCGCGGGGGGCGTCGGGCAGGAGGAGGGCGGGGGCGGCGGCGGTGCCCGGGCCCGCGGCGGGAGGCGGCCCCGCTCGCCCCGTGACCGCGGCTGCGGCTTCCCCGCTCGCTGCCCGCGGAGCCCTGGCGGGGCGGGGGCCGCTGCTCCGTGACCGGCCCGTTCAGCCGCGCCCCCCGCCCGGCCGTGCCGCCGCCCCCCGCGTCCCGCCGGCCGGTCGCTCCTCTCCGGGGCGCGGCGGGGCGGGCGGCAGCCCCGGGCGAGCCGCCGCCCCCTCGCCCTGCGCGGGGAGCCGCGTTCCCGCGGGGCCGGGCCGAGCGGCCGCGCGGCGCGGCGGGGGGCCGGGGGTCGGGGTTTGCGCCGCCCGCCGCCGGCCCCCCCGAGCGGGCCGCGTTTCCTGCGGCCGCCGCGCCGCTCGGCCCCGGGGCGGCCATCCTCCTCCTCGCTGCGCGCCCCGGCCGCGGCGGCGGCCCCGCTGCGTGCGGCAAGGAACCAAAACAACAAGAAAAAACCCCAAAACAACAAGTGGGAATGATACAGAATGATTGTGTTTGGTTTGTTTGCTTTGCGTGCGTGATGACAAGTAAATTGTGTCTGGGAGTTAAAAGCGTGTTTTATCTGGTTTCTGACGGTGCGAACAGGAGAGCATCGTGACAGGCGTGCAATGCCACACTGGCTTAAAGAGGCTTTGAATACATTCGGAGTTTTTTAATCTTGTTGCTTATATTGGATTTGGACACTTTCAGTTCACTTCTGTGTCCTTATAGTCAAATGTGTTTCTAGGTAGATTTCTAGTAAAGCAACGTATGTATTAAAAACATGGAGTGGCTGTAAAACATAAACCTTCATGTATGGCAACGATTTTTCTAACGATGCTATCTTTATCTTCAGTTCCTTCCAGTCTAGGAAAAAATCTAGTTGTATGTTGCTGATAGTGCATGTGCCCATATACCTGTGTGTCTAGTCACTATTTACATGACAAAAGCTGAATATCTGACACGAAAACATACTGGGCAAATCCATCTGTCTTGCATTAGAATCCAAGAGTTACATAGATGCACCCTTTGATGCTGTTTTCTTAACTTGAACTAAAGCAATCATCCCTCTGTGATAGAGCAGACTTGATAACATCAATAATGTTGTTTTTTCTGGTCAGATTCCAGAAATATTTAGATTACTCTACACTGTGGAAATGGGTGAGGTAAATGTGTCAATGGCTTGATATGGCAAATGAAATTAAAAATAGGTTAAGGCTAAAGAAAGTAAGAAATGATGCACTTAATCGTGAGCTGAAGTGCTAAGGACGGGAAGAAGGCAATTGTCCAAAATGGGCTGGACCAGGCTAGCACTCAAAATGAAATGCGGTTTTATACAACGAGAAATAATAATTAGTCACTCTATTTTTCACATCACCCGGAAAGTGATACTTTTGATGGTAGCACATGTGCCCTGGCACTCTGATTTTGAATCAACGAGCATCCTATCTACTAAATTACACTGCTATTTGCTGCATTTCTTGAATGGTTTTTTCCTCCCAAATTAAGGAGGTGTGGATGTGCTGAGGTTGCAGCATCTACTGGAAGCTGCCAACAGTCATCTGAGGAATCTGGATTAAAGTTTTAAAAGCATGAGAGCAATTTAGGAGCCTACATCCCGATCATAAAAGTAAATGAGATCCCGATGCGTTTGAATGTCTGTTTATTCTGAAACCTGAACAGATGTGTTAGTAACCGAGGCTGAGTCAGTTGTGAGGACAAGATTACTTGGATGATACTGAGTTTGTATCCCCAGGTTCCTCTGAAAACTTGAATTTAAGCTGCTAACCAAACTTATAATGCCAGTGATCTGCTCGCCCTCTCTGTTGTAACCCAACACCTCTAGGTGAATAGAATACAAGAGTTCAGCTGGAAGGTGTGATTCTATGATTCTAAGGGACCTACAACAATCATCTAGTCCTACTGCCTGACCATTTCAAGGCTGACCAAAGTTACAACATGTTGTTAAGGGCATTGTCCAAATGCCTCCTGAACACTGACAGGCATGGGGCATTGACCACCTCTCCAGGAAGCCTCTTCCAGGGTTTGACCACCCTCTTGGTAAAGAAATATTTCCTCACATCAAGTCTGAACCTCCCCTGACCAGTGCAGGTTTAAGCCATTCCCACATGTCCTGGCATTGGGTGCCAGGCAGGAGAGGTCAGCACCTCCCTCTCCACGTCCCCTCCTCAGGAAGCTGTAGAGAACAATCAGGTCACACCTCAGCCTCCTTCTCTCCAAACCAGACAAAACTCGTGTCCTAAGCTGCTCCTCAGTGGCCATGCCTTCCAGCCCCTTCCCCGGTTTTGGTGCCCTCCTCTGGACACGTTCAAGTAACTCAACATCCTCTCTAAGTTAAGGGGCCCAGAACTGCACACAATCATAGAATCATAGAATCATAGAATCATAGAATGGTTAGGGCTGGAAGGGACCTTCAAAGGTCATCTAGTCCAACCCCCCTGCAAGGAACAGGGATATCTCCTACTAGATCAGGTTGCTCAGGGCCTTGTCCAACCTGGCCTTGAACGTCTCCAGGGATGGAGCATCCACCACCTCTCTGGGCAACCTGTTCCAGTGTTCTACCACTCTCATAGTAAAAAATTTTTTCCTAATATCCAACCTGAACCTACCTCCCTCTATTTTAAAACCATTACCCCTTGTCCTATCATAACTGGCCATCCTGAACAGCCTCTCCCCATCTTTCCTGTAGGCCCCCTTGAGGTACTGGAAGACCGCTATAAGGTCACCCCGGAGCCTCCTCTTCTCCAGGCTGAACAGCCCCAACTCTTTCAGCCTGTCCTCATAGGAAAGGTGCTCCAGCCCTCTTATCATCTTCGTGGCCCTCCTCTGGACCCTCTCCAACTGGTCCATGTCCTTCTTATGTTGGGGACTCCAGAACTGGACGCAGTACTCCAAGTGAGGTCTCACGAGGGCAGAGTAGAGGGGGAGAATCACCTCCCTCGACCTGCTGGCCACGCTCCTCTTGATGCAGCCCAGGACGCGGTTGGCCTTCTGGGCCGCAAGAGCACATTGCCGGCTCATATTGAGCTTCTCGTCCACCAGTACTCCCAAGTCCTTCTCCTCAGGGCTGCTCTCGATCCAATCACCACCCAGTCTGTATTTATGCCTGGGATTGCCACGACCCAGATGTAGGACCTTGCATTTGGCCTGGTTAAACTTCATGAGGTTGGTACGGGCCCACCTCTCCAGCCTGTCAAGGTCCCTCTGGATGGCATCCCTCCAATCATAGAAGGGTTAGGGTTGGAAGGGACCTCAAAGATCATCTAGTTCCAACCCCCCTGCCATGGGCAGGGACACCCTCCACTACACCAGGTTGCCCAAAGCCTCATCCAACCTGGCCTGGAACACTGCCAGGGATGGGGCAGCCACAGCTTCTCTGGGCAACCTGTGCCAGTGCCTCAGCACCCTCATTGTAAAAAAATTTCTTTCTTATATCTAACTTAAATCTCCCCTCTTTCAGTTTAAATCCGTTGCCCCTTGTCCTGTCACTACACACCCTTGTAAAAAGTCCCTCTCCAGCTTTCCTATAGGCCCCCTTTAGGTACTGGAAGGCTGCAATAAGATCACCCCGGAGCCTTCTCTTCTCCAGGCTGAACAGCCCCACCTCTCTCGGCCTGTCTTCATAGCAGAGGTGCTCCAGCCCTCGGATCATCTTCTGGACTCGTTCCAGTAGCTCTATGTCCTTCTTGTGTTGGGGACCCCAGAGCTGAACACAGTGTTCCAGGTAGGGTCTCACGAGCGTTGAGTAGAGGGGCAGAATCCCCTCCCTCGACCTGCTGCCCACGCTGCTTTGGATGCAGCCCAGGACACGGTTGGCTTTCTGGGCTGCCAGCGCACATTGCCGGCTCATGTTGAGCTTCTCACCCACCAGCACTCCCAAGTCCTTTTCCTCAGGGCTGCTCTCCATCCATTCTCCGCCCAGCCTGTACTTGTGCTTGGGATTGCCCCGACCCACGTGCAGGACCTTGCACTTGGCCTTGTTGAACTTCATGAGGTTCTCACAGGCCCACCTCTCCAGCCTGTCGAGGTCCCTCTGGATGGCATCCCTTCCCTCCAGCGTGTCCACAACACCACACAACTTGGTGTCATCTGCAAACTTGCTGAGGGTGCACACAATCCCACTGCCCATGTCTCCAACAAAGATGATAAATAGCACTGGTCCCAGTACCGACCCCTCAGGAACACCACTCGTCACTGGCCTCCACGTGGACATTGAGCCGTTGACCCCAACTCTTTGAGAGCGACCATCCAGCCAATTCCTTATCCACCGAGTGGTCCATCCATCAAAACCACGTCTTTCCAGTTTAGAGACAAGGATGTCGTGTGGAACAGTATCAAATGCTTTGGATAAGTCCAGGTAGATGATGTCAGTTGCTCTTCCTCGATCCATCAATGCCGTAACCTCATCATAGAAGGCACCAAATTAGTCAGGCAGGATTTGCCCTTAGTGAAGCCATGTTGGCTGTCACCAATCACCTCCTTATTTTCCATGTGCCTTAGCATAGCCGCCAGGAGGATCTGCTCCATGATCTTGCCGGGCACAGAGGTGAGACTGACTGGCCTGTAGTTCCCTGGGTCTTCTTTTTTCCCCTTTTCAAAGATGGGGGCTAAGCTTCCCCTTTTCCAGTCAGTGGGAACTTCGCCATCTATTTGCCACGACTTCTGAAATATGATGGATAGTGGCTTAGCAACTTCATCTGCCAGTTCCCTCAGGACCCGTGGATGCACCTCATCTGGTCCCATGGACTTGTCCACCTTCAGGTTCTTTAGATGGTCTCAAACCTGATCTTCTCCTACAGTGGGCGGTTCTTCATTCTCCCAGTCCCTGCCTTTGCCTTCCGTGACTTGGGCTGTGCCGCTGGAGCTCTTGCCAGTGAAGACTGAGGCAAAGAAGTCGTTGAGAACCTCAGCCTTCTCCATATCCTGGGTGGCCAGGTCCCCCGTTTCCTTCCAGAGAGGGCCTACATTTTCCCTAGATCTCTTTTTATCACTGACATATCTACAGAAGCCTTTCTTGTTGCCCTTGATGTCCCTGGCCAGATTTAACTCTATCAGGGCTTTGGCTTTTCTAACCTGATCTCTGGTTGCTCGGACAATTTCTCTGTATTCTTCCCAGGCTACCTGTCCTTGCTTCCACCCCCTATAGGCCTTCTTTTTGTGCCCGAGTTGGTCCAGGAGCTCCTTATTCATCCATGCAGGCCTCCTGGTGTTCCTACCTGACTTTCTCTTTCTTGGGATGCACCGCTCCTGAGCTTGGAGGAGGTGATCCTTGAATATTAACCAGCTTTCTTGTGCCCCTCTTCCCTCCAGGCCCTCATCCCATTGTACTCTAGCGAGGAGATCCTCGAAGAGGCCAAAGTCTGCTTTCCTAAAATCCAGGGTAGTGAGCCTGCTAGGCACCCTCCTTGCTTCTGTAAGTATCTTGAATCCTACCATTTCATGATCACTGCAGCCAAGGCTGTCCTTGAGCATCATGTTCCCCACCAGCCCTTCATTGTTGCTGAGAACAAGGTCCAGCATAGCACCTCTCCTTGTTGGTTCCTCTACCACTTGGAGAAGGAAGTTCTCATCCATGCATTCCAGGAACCTCCTGGATTGCCTGTGCCTTGCTGTGTTGTCCTTCCAACAGATATCAGGGTGATTGAAGTACCCCATGCGGACCAGGGCTCGTGAACGTGAAGCAGCTCCTGTCTGTCTGCAGAGGGCCTCATCCACCCAGTCCTCCTGGTCAGGTGGTCTGTAGCAGACCCCTACTACTACGTCCCCTGTCCCTGCTCTGCCTTTAATCCTGACCTATAAGCTCTCAGTCGGGACCTCATTCGTCCCCAGGTGCAGCTCCGTGCACTCTAGCTGGTCCTTGACATAGAGGGCAACTCCTCCTCCTCTTCTGCCCTGCCTGTCCTTCCTAAAGAGCCTGTACCCTTCTATTCTGACACTCCAGTCATAGGAGTCATCCCACCACGTCTCCATGATGCCAATAAGATCATATCCCAACAGGCGCACACACTTCTAACTCCTCTTGCTTGTTCCCCGTGCTGTGCGCGTTGGCATAAAGGCATTTAAGTTGGGCCCCAGATGAACCTGGCTTCCTGGCTGGAGCGGCTGGAATTCCTTTCTTCTGTTCTACAGGTACTTCCAGCATATCCTTATCATTCTTGATATTCCCCCCTCCCCCTTCAAATCTAGTTTAAAGCCCTGTCAATGAGCCCTGCCAGCTTTTGCGCTAAGACCCTGGTTCCCCTCTGAGAAAGGCATGTCCCACCCGGTGCCATCAGACCTGGTTCAGCGAAAGCCTCCAGAGATGGAAAGGTGCTGTTCCCACAGTTGTGGTCCTGGAACTCAGGGCAGCCCAAGGTGCCCTCATGGCCGTTAGCTCTGGTGCCAGCGGAGATGGCCAATAAGGGTGGTCTCTGGGCTGCAGGGATGGCTCTGCCCTGGCCCGAGAGAAGAGGAACAGCACTGGGTTCGTGCCCGGGACCGAGCGGCAGAGGGTGTGCCAGGGACACCCACCCGCTGTGCCCAGCGCGGGGACACCAAGGCAGGGACAGCCCCTGGGCACAGGGATTGCCTGGGGGCAGTGCCCAGAGTCTCCTCGGAAGGGTGCGGGTGTGGGGGGATGGGTGGGGTGTGGGGGTTGGAGAGCTTGTGCCCGGGGGCGGGGCCTGTCCCCCCCATGTCACAGTGCCAGCACCCCACAGCGCAGCAGTCACAGTGCCCCCGGCACTGTAAACGGGAGCGTCCCCTGTGCCGGCTGCCAGAGCTGGCCCGAGGGCAGCCTGAAGGCATCCCAGAGGAAGGCCTTGAGGAGCCGGTGGGATTGCTGGGAGAGGTCTGAGAGAAGAAGACCAGAAGCTGCACAGGGCTGCTGGAGGAGACAACCACCAACTAGTCCTGGAGGTGCCTGAGGCTGTCAGGCGTTTTTGGCTGGAGAGCCATGAAGACCACGGGACCTTCTTGAGGAGCACTGCAGAGCTCGCCGTCCTCTTCGCCTACAGAGCCAGGAGCACAAGCTGTAAAAAGGGGGATGTAGACATGTTGCCAGAGGTCCCAGGGCTTTGGAGCACCCACTGGTGCCCTGCCAGGCATGGGAAGGATTTTTGCCCCCAAGGTCAATCAGGCCGGGGGCCTTTGGCCACTCTTGGAAGCCCCCGGGATGGCTCCAGGTTGAGGGAGAACAGTGCTTGGGCATCTCCTGGGAGGCGTGAGCAGGCTGTGGGAGGAGGAGGCAGGTCTTGCTCCCATGTTCAGGGAACAGCCGATCGCCAGCGCTGCTGGGGTCAGGAAGGAATTTTTCCCCGGGGCAGATTGGCCCTGCTCCCCGGGGGTTTTTGCCTTCCTCTGCAGCATTGAGCAAGACCACTTGTCAGGGCTCCTCCGGTCCCTTTTGGCTGGCTCACCGCCTGCTGCTCATGCACCACGAAGATCCCCTCTCGTGCCCCGCAGCTGGGGGGAGGAAGGCTTTTCTTCCCCCACGCTGGGCCAGCAAGTGTCCCTGGGGGTTTTTGCCTTCCTCCGCAGCACGGAGCAAGGCCCCTTGCCGGGGCTCCTTGGGCCCGTTTGGGCCAGGGGCTGCGGCTCCTGCTCCACGGAGGTGGCCCTCATGCCCTGCATCTGGGAGGAGGAAGACCGCCCTTAGACTCCCAGGGCGGCCCCACGGTGGCCCCGGGGGCTGCTTCTTGTCCTCTGTGGCATGGAGCACGGCCCCCGTGCCGGGGCACCTCCGGCCCTTCCGGCCACTTCTCCCTGCTGCTCTGCCCCTCTCTCCCGGGCGCCATCGTGCCCCGGCTCTCTCGGCCTCTCTTTTCCATGGCAGGGTTGGAGCCGGAGCTCTGCTCTTCCCCGGGCTGCGTTTCCCCGGGGGTTGGTGCCTGTGCAGAACAGCCCGTGCTGGGAAGGGCCCCAGGCTCACTGCCGCATCCGCAGCTGCTACTTCCCAGCTCTGCCCGCGTGCCAGACCCACGCAGGGCAGCACCAGAGCGCTTTTCCTGCATCCCTGGCCAAGGAGCACAGCGGAACAAGCTTTGTCATTCAACTGCTGCTGAGAGAAGGGAGAAGAGGAAAGAGAGAAGGGAGAAGAGGAAAGGGAGAAGAGTTGAGTTCTCATATTTTATGCCTGGAGTTCTGCATGACAACCTCTGACCTGGTTCTGAGGACTCCATCCAGGTGTGCAGCTCCCTCCAGAGCAGGTCCCAAGCCCATCCAGGAGACAGGAGCAGAGACAGAGACACCTACAACATGGCTCAGGCTGAGCTGAGACATGTCCTCTGGGCCCTTGGCAGGAGACGGTGTGGGTGGGGGTCCCAGGGGTTTCTAGACCCAGCCACTGAGGTCCAGGAACACCCTCAGGACCCCAACGAAAGTGAACTTGTCCTGCTCATATGGTCTGCTTTAGACATTGATGATTGGCCACTTTCAAGTCTGAGTATTGGGCCAGACGGACCTTCTTTGTGATGGAGTACTGTTGGCCCATTCTTCTAAACCAAAGCAGAGTCAACTGTACTTAAAATTATTCCTTAGGAGTGATTTTCTTGCCGGCTTTAAGGATGTAATGGTGGAGAGGTTGCAGCTTCCCTGAAATTATCTATGCCATTGTGGAGACACTTCCAGTTAGAATGTTCCCTTCTCAATATGAATGTCTTTTTTTTCAGTTCAAGCCCTTTGTTCCCTCTTGTAGCTTTCCTTGATGTAGAGGAGTGTGATGTTCTTGCCTCAAAGTTTACAAGTAGTTTTCCTCTCTTGTCAGTGTTCCCTGTGATCCAGCTGGAGTTGTTCTATGACCCTCCCAACCAGGCTGAATAGGAGCTATTACGAAAATATTGGTTGCTTTCAGTTGTTTTGGTTTCTAATGTGCCAGTGAAAGGTAGAGGTAGATTCTGGTTGTCTGGATGCCAAGCATGGAAGAAAGGGGAGAGAAAACCCCCGGGCTGTTAGGTTCTCGTGTGATGTATTCCCTGCTACGCGAGGGAAGGTGATCCATTTCTCCTGTTCCAGTTTTCTGCCCATATGCGATGTTAGCCGTGATCCTGTGAGTTCCTGTGTAACACGCTCTTCCTCAGTGTCACTTGGCTTCCATCAAGTCAACCGTTTCTTCAGGCTTATGGGATTCATCTCTCCATGTTTGCTGACCAAAGCATTATTAATATCAAGGCAACCTCCTCCTCTGTTCTTGCTTGACAATTTCATCTTTTCGCTTTTATGCTTTGACATTTCCATCTTAGTTTTTGAGCATGTGTCCATTCCTCTATCTCTCTCTACACTTCACTTAGACCCTCTCTAAAGTAAAATTTTAAAAAATCTGCTAATTTGTTGGGCTTGGCTCTGGACTCTCTTCTTCTTCACTACATCTTGCCTCTCTAGCAGATCCTCACTTGCATTGTTATATTGTTGAAGATCAATAGTTCTGACCCATGCGAGCCATCCGTGAGGTGGTCATCAGTGGTTCACAGCCACTTCGCAGTGCAGTGCCACATTCCTGTTGTGGCACAATTAAGAGTGTGACTTCACGGGCACGTAGTGGAGAGATGTTGGCGTGATTGTAACCTGTGTATCTGGAAAATACAGGAATTCCGGGTCCAGATTGATCACCAACGCTTGCCTCTTAGAATAGGATGTGCTACTGGCCCTTGGTCCAGCCAGCAGCTGTAGATGGTGAGAGAGCAGTGAATGAGGGCAGGGAAAGGGAATACGCTTTGCCTTTCATCTCAATAGCCCAAGTTTCTTGCTCTGGCTAGGAGGAACCACCAAGGAGACTGCTCAGCAGCTGTCAGCAGGGTATTTCAGTGGGAATAATGGCAGAGAAAAGCAGGGTAGGTGTGAGGGTGGGGTGGGCACAGAGGGGAGCGCAGCGCACGGCTGGCCAGGCTCTGGGGAGCTGTTCTTACTGGCTTGCCAGGTAATACAGACAACTGTGGGATGACAGACTACTGAGTTTGGAGGAAAAAATGAACATAAAGAGTGAAAGATGCCTTTTAACACTTTTTCGCAGTTGCCCGCATGAAGAGGACTGTAGCTCCCTGAACTCGCCTTGAGATGACAGGGGGATTTTTTTCACCTGCCTAAAATATGCCCAATGAGATTCACGCCCACCAAAACCTCTGATCAGGCAGCAGTCACTGCCTGCTGTGCCAGTCCTCGAGCTCATCTCGGAGCCTGCTGGGTGCGGGCAGGAGGGGTAGCAGGTGGCTCTGCTCCTTCAACAGGGAGAGCGTTTTCCCTAGGGAGCTGTTGTTTGGTTTAGTTCACTGGGCTCTGCTGCAGACTTGGCTGCTTGGAGCCTCCACTCCAAAGTGTTTCAAATGCTGGGTCACTCTTCCCTAAACGTTCTGCCGCATCAGTGCTGTGCATCACTGAGCTGCTGCTGTTCTCAAACACAAGATCGTTTGTTCCTGACCTAATGAGTAGCTAGTTAGTCAATAGTTGCCGGAATCATAAACTAATGACCACCTTGGAAAAGCAGTTGTGTCATTTTGTCATGTTGAGTCTCTCTTAATTGGGGTTTATTAATCTGTTTAAGAAGGTGAGGTAAAACACAGGATTGTAGTAAAGATGCGTATAACACATTTCTGAAGTGGCCATTTGTGCTATGAGATGACTAATGCAGGAAATAGCCTGTTCCTCTTCCTGGCTGCTCTACCTTTCTTTCTGCTTTCTCAGTAATTATTCTTCATTATCTGTCGGACAGGAGCATCTGTGAGACTGCAGCATTGGGGATTGGTGTGGACGAGCACTTAGTTGGTAAAATCCTGTTTAGATATTTTCTAAGAAAGTTGGTGGGGCAATTGGAGAGGAGTTCAGCAGCCTTTCTGTGGGTGGGGGCACAGAGAAGTCAGGAGCTGGACCACCCTTCAAGTCTCTGGTCTCTGACTCCCAGTGCCCTGCTACTTTTTCTCGGTTGTTTCTGTTGTTGTAGCTTCTTCTGACCACCTCTTCTGACAAAACACTCCTGCCTACTCCCAGATAAGATCCTCTGCTTTGTTCTCCTTGTCTCTGTAGCAGATTAATTCCTTTGCTCCCTTGAAGTCTCAGCTTGGAGTCACTTTCACCCCACTTTTTTGTACCCCAAGATTGCTAAATCTGTGCTTTGTAGTGATAGAGAGGCTGGTGCTACAGCCCATGAACTGCGATCAATCCTCTTTATCTATGATACAGAAGAGGAGAGGAAGACCTGCCGAAGGCTTGGGCTGTCACTGAAACAACAATTTGAAAAACAATTTCTAGTCTAGATTAGGAAACAAACCCCTGTTATTTTCTTCCAGAAACATTTCACAAAATGCTGCCTTTATAGTGTGTACACACGTGCCTGCTCATGCTTACGAGAAACTGTCCATCCTACTTTTCCCACGTTTCAAACATCTCTAAATGTTGTCCTACTTAATTCTCAGTGAAAGTGTGCGGGCAGAGTTAGTATCAGGCCAGCCATATCTTCCTTCATGTTTGTTCATCTCCACTCTTCCTTCTTTGTACCTCTCCTCTCCTGTCATCCTCTCCTCGCTGCTTTCTCTTTCCCTTCCTCTCTTGTATGTCAAACCAAGCAAGTTGTTGGTGGCTTAACCACCAAAGCCATTTCGCAAATGATCTGACTTCTGTTGCGCCATCTGCTTACTTGCTGGGTGAGCACAGCTGCACGCTGCAGAGATGTTGCGCGTTTGAAGATCAGGGCTGAGCCTGCAGACGTTGCCGGCTTTCAAAGAGAACTGAATGCTCATTTTGCCTTGTTTGCCTCCCGTTGTGCGTGAGAGAAAGGGACAGATGGTGCTACTGGAACCGGGCAGGGCTGACAAGGCCCTCCCCATGGGTGGGATGCTGGGAATAAAGTGGCAGAAGCCCACGTAGGCAGTGCTGAGTGTCTGGGGAAATGCTGACGGACGGGGAAGGTGAAGCGGAGAGCAGAGTGGCCTGGTAATGAAGAGCGCAGTGCACGAAGTGCAGATGTGCAAGCTGGCTCCTTCTGCAATGGGCTACGTTCATGAGCTTTGTTTTTGTCGGGAGCTCCAACCGACTCCTCAGAAGCTTCATCCAACTGGTCGCCTTGGGGTTTAGCCCAGCAGTGCTGTCAATCCGGATTCAGTGAAGTCAGGGTGCTGTGTGTACCCCAGGGCTTTTGAACTTTCTTCTGCCCTCTGTTCTTGGCCTGAAAACCCCCTTCCTATGAAATCCTTCCTTCCAGGGTCTGAAGAGCATGTTTCAGAGAAGGCAAACCTCACTGGTGTTTTACAGAGCTGAAGAGGGTTTTATACTTAACACTGCCCTGGCATCATGTTTTCCTGTAGCACCCATCCAAGAACGTAATTGTTGCAAGCATGGTGCCTGCATGTTTTGTGCAAAGTTTTGTGTCAGGGTAAAAATAAATGGTAATTCAGAGTTGGCTGAGGTTGATTTGACAGCCCAGCTGAGAAGCCAGTCAGGAAGGAATTCAGGCAACCGTTAGCTGACAAACACACGTGCCATTTGAAAGGCATCGTAACTCCTTAACAAGTCATATCTCCAAGAGTCATGGCTTAGCAACGTGGCAGGGCAAGGAGGAGCAAGGTCTGACAAAAGTTTTGGATCAAGACCACGTGTTTGCAGACTGCAGGACGAATACAAGTTTGAGTACGATGTATTTTGCTCAGTGTTTGAACTCGAATTGTGGTGTTCAGCTCTGGTTTCTATAGCGAGGGCTGTTTTCCCTAGGCAGTGTTTATCTGGGAAAGGATTTAAAAAATTGGACCCCATTATAGGGTATATTTTAAAGGAGGCACTGTGCAGTATCAAGGTTGCTAAGTCACTTTTCTGAAGGATCTATTTTTGTGAGCCGTAAATCATTTTTTCCCCCTAATATGCAATTTCCAGTTTGACTCGAAGCACTTACACACCATGTCTGTTTGCTCATGTCCATCAGGAGCCTGTCCTACCAGCAGCTTACCATGAAACATGCTGTTTGATAGTGATGTTGGATTGCTCAGTAGTAGCTGTTACCAGAAGTGTTTGTGAGACTGAGGTAGTCATATAAACCTGGCCCAGACTTCTCCTGCCTCTGGTTCAAAGGAGGATTTTTTTTACACTCCGTTATACAGAAAGATTCCTTACTTAGATGAAAGGAGCTGCTCAAGGAACTGCTTGAGAGAGTCCAGCGCAGGGCCACAAAGATGATGAAGGGAGTGGAGCATCTCCCTTCTGAGGAGAGGCTGAGGGAGCTGGGTCTCTTTAGCTTGGAGGAGACTGAGGGGGGACCTCATTCATGTTTATAAATATGGAAAGGGTGACTGTCATGAGGATGCAGCCAGGCTCTTCTCAGTGGCATCCAATGATAGGACAAGGGGAAATGGATATAAGCTGGAACATAGGAGGTTCCTTTTAAACATGAGGAAGAACTTCTTCCCAGTAAGGGTAACAGAACACTGGAGCAGGCTGCCCAGAGAGGTTGTGGAGTTTCCTTCTCTGGAGATGTTCCAAACCCGTCTGGACGCGTTCTTGTGTGATCTGATCTAGGTGGTCCTGCTCCGGCAGGGGGATTGGACTAGATGATCCTTCCAATCCCTAACATTCTGTGATTCTGTGAAAGCAGTCACCAATCCAGCAAATTTTATTACACATTAATGCATCTTAGAATATTTGTACATTTAATGGATCTGAAAAAAAAAAGGTAGTGAAAAGTCAGTCTCAAATGCAAAACACTTGTTATTCCTCCTTTCTCTCTCTGAAGCTCAGGGTATTTTCAGTTGTGCTTCAGAGAAAGTGTTATCATGAAGTGTTGACAAAAAACACCTCTGGTGGCATGTGATGGATTTCTGTCTTTTTATTAAGTTTTATTAAAAAAAATAAAAATGGAAATAGCAGAAGGGTGGGGAAAGGCTTTTGAAAGAGTCACAAACTCATTTTCACTCCAAGATATGTACACCAACAGGTTACGTCTGCATCTAAACCAGCTTTAGCTATTCCAGTAGTGAGGAGGTGGTTTCCTGTCAGGCCAAAATTACCCGATGCACTACTGAAAAGTGTTACAAAGACAGTATGTTTCACCCATGGTTTTTAGCTCGGGGACTTTGAGAAGAGCTCAGTTGCCACTGACCTTCCTCATTCAATTTAGCGTTGTTGACAATTCAGTTCCTTATTCCTGAACATGCTTTTCTGTGCTGCTGGTGCCTGCTGAAGTGTGGTGTGGAGGGCTTGCCCCTTGCACCCCTCAGTTGTCTGGACATGTTGACTCTGGGCAGACGCAGAGAGCACAGTTTTAGGTTACTCTGTGAAAGCATGGTGCCTTGTCTGCATCCTCGTCTCCACCCAGTGTCTCCCCTAGTAAAACAGGAGTTCTCCAAGCCTTCAATTGGTGTGGCACGAGGCAAGGTCTTACCTGAAGGGTGTAATGGCCCATGCCTGGGCAGAGGGGTATCTCTGTGCATTGCAGGAGAGAGGGATTGCGTTTGTGTTCACCTGGGAAAAAAAAAACAGGTCTGCGTCCTAAATGGAGTTAGTCTGCTCCTTGTGGTGTTAGCAAAATAAACGGTGAGAGCACGTCATTTTCTTATCCCTACTAATGCTTTTGTGCACAGAGAGAAGACTTTAGGCCAGACTAGTTTGATGCACAACAGCAAATTCGCCGACCAGTTACAGACCAGAGACAAGTAAAAGGCGTACGCTCAACACTGGCACGTGGTCAGACTGGGCATCCATTGAAGCGGGTAAGAGTGACCATTGGGAAACTTAACGGGACACCACGGGCTGCTGGCTGTCTGCCAGCTTCCCGCTGCAGCCAATATTGGCTCAAGATAAAAAGCCGCTGGCGAAGTTCCCCTGCTTTACCACGTGTGCTGTAAGAGCCAGTCGTGAGAGAATGTTTCATAAGTTCATGCCAACATGGAGAGCAGGCACACTCGTGTGTTAATACAAACTGAACCCAAACAGCTGGCTGGGTAACTTTATATAATAATGTATGATGCGATGAGAATGAAAGAACTCAGCCTTAAAGCATTTATAATTTGGTAAACAAGGAAGAAGCTGGGTCTGATACCCACAAGATAGTGCTGATGTAGGGCTGAAGTGACACAATGGCTAACAAAGGCCAGCACCTCCAGGTGAGAATTTAAATTCTAGTGGGACTACCTATCTAAAATTAAAGGCAAAATGCGTAACTTTTTAGTATCTTTCCATGTACTGAAAAATAAGAGAAGAGAGGACTAGGAGTTCAAATATGGACAAAAATCAACACTGATGTGTCTAACATAAAATGTTTTTATAGCTATATCAGAAAAAAAGACAAATTGTTAAGATTTACGATTGATGTCTCATATTTTCCAGAAGAGTCTCTGTTGTAGAATATCAAATCCCGTTATTCTTTGTGTTATGTAAACCTGAGCTATAGTAAAGAGCATAATAATTTCAAAACAATGGGTTATTTTCTAATCCTGGATGTGTGGACGTGCATTGTTGCTTGGTCCATAAAATCTGCAGTAGCTAATTTTACCAGAGACGTGAGAAAATGCCTGTACTCCCATCGGGGATCTGACTGATCCTGTGGTCTCTGGCAAGCGTAGGAGTGAGAGAGTTCTTTCTTCCTCGTTTCCTTCAAAAGCCGTGGTTGATTTGTATGGGATAAATCAGGGGAATGGTCCTTCACTGACATGAGCGTTTCTCCGGTTCATACTCGTACCAGGAGGTGTTTTACTCTGTCAGTAATCTTAGGGAAATAGTGGACAGTGCATATTACTCCCATGTACATATGGCAGGAAGAAATGTGCAAAAATACAGTGTCGACTGGCTTTCCACCTAGGCTTCATTTGTCTCTTTTAATGTTTTGAGTTGTTGTAATACAAAACCTGATCTTAAGTTGAATGGTGTGGGAGTTTAGTCAGAGCAAAAGAATTCGGATCGGAGCCATGCATTAAGAAACATCGATTATATCCATCATAATAGTTAGGATTTATGGCTGTTACAGATTATGGTGAACTTGGTATCAAATCACTCCAGTAGCTATCCTTTAAAGATTTCCTTCTGCTCTTGTGGATCTTGTTGGCAGCAGGATGAGGCTCTGCGGGTTCGGTACAGCCCAGCTCACTGCGCTGGCACAAGGGTTGATACTGTGTGTGCCCTCTGCACTGGCTCTGCGTGGGGCTGGGTTTAAGTTGTAGCTGGGGCAGAGCTGGCTGCAAATCACACTTGTGCCCATCAGTGGAGCGGTGAGTGTTCGTATCTTCTGAGGGAAGAGAAATTTTTACTTTGAGATGTCAGAAGCCGTGCTGTGAAATCTTGAGCAGTGATAAGCTGGGCTTTCTCCTTGCTCTGAGGAAGTTTGCCTGGCTACGCCAGTGTCCTAGTTTTAGCTGGGACAGAGTTTTTTTTTTTAACAGCTAGAAGAGCTCCATGTTTTGGTTTTACTCAGAGGCTCACTCTGAGAAGAACGCTGATAACAAGCTGCCAAGGACTTTTCAGTGTGCCGGAGTGCAGAAGCACGGCGGGATAAGGGGGGAGCATAGATGGGACAAGGGGGACACGATTCCCCTTGTGATTTGTGTGGAACTTAAGACTGAGGCCAAACTGGCCAATTAGTATTCCATGTCATGCAGCGTCATGCCCAGTATAAAAGCGAGGGTCAGACGGGAAGAAGGGCTTTTGCGCTTTGGCTTTTGCCGCTTTTGCTCTTTTGCACTTGCTGTGTTTTTTTTCGCTCTATTGCTTTTCTTTTTTTTTTTTTCTTTCCTCTCTCTCTCCCAGCACTCCCACTCTCGGAGTACTCTCTCTCCCTCTCTGCCCCTCTCTATTTCGGGGCCTCGCGTTCGTCCGGGATTTGCAGTTTTCGGGACGAGACGGGCTTCGCATACGAGGGGGTGGTGAGCACCTACATTGTATTAAATCATCTGTATTAAATCACTCTTATCTCAACCCACGGGTTTCCCGTTTATCCTTTAATTCTCTCCCTCATTCCTGGGGGTGGGGGAGGGGGAGTGACCGGCTGTGTGTGGGGGGGGTGGTTCAACCTAACCCACGACAGTCTTAATTGGCGCCCAACGTGGGGCCCGAAGGGATTGAGATAACGATGTGGCTGGCCGGAATGCTGTTTGTTATGCTTGCGTACATGTTACCAGACATCTATAATTTATTGCCTTATCTACCCTATATGATGTTAGGCAGAATGTTTATGCGGTTTTCTGGCTCTGGGTGTTGGACCTTCATGAAAAGTCTGTTATCGGTAATTAAGGGTTTTGCTATACTGTACGGTGTAACTCTGATAAGATCGTCGGTGCTGGGACCGGCTCAGTCTTTGTATTGGGCGGTGCAGAGGGGGATGGTGATGTGGAGCTCGTTTATTAATTTTGAGCGTCACCTGGTGGATATCATCGCCAATTATACCTGTGACTTTTCATTCACAAAAGCTTACGTTGATTTTGATAATGCCGAACATCATTGGAATAATTTAACCGGTTTGATTGTCCTGCAAGGTCTCCTGAATATATGTTTAATTATCTATATATTCAAAATCAATCAGCCATTTAGGGATGTATATCAATTTCTCGGGTTATTGTGCTTGCCATCTCAACTCCCATGACAAGCACTATAGCTACTCAGACTACAACGGTATCAGTTGCCCCCATAAGGAAAAGAAAATGTATACAAAAGTTAGACGATGAAGAAGAGGAATCAGGGCCATCACAACAACCAAATGAGGAAGAGCAACCAGGGCCATCAGAGCAACCAGACAAAGAAGAGCAACCAGGGCCATCACAACGATTGGAGGAAGAGCAACCGAGGAAATGTGTGCGAAAGTCAGAACGCAGAGGAGAGGATGATGATGATGAAGAGCGACCAGGGCCATCACGAGAAATGAAGCGGGAGCGTTCTGTTTCGCCCCAGAGGAAATCTCAATGGAGGAGGAGTGACATCATAGATGAGAGGATAACCACCAGATCTCTAAAAATGAGCGAGCTGCGAGATATTAGAAAAGATTATGGCCGTCTTAAAGGTGAGCCCATTGTCTCTTGGTTGCTCAGATGCTGGGACATGGGAGCCAATAGTCTGGAGTTAGATGGTAATGAAGCCAGGCAGCTGGGAGCCCTTGCCATGGATGGAGGCATTGATAAAGCAATTGGAAGGCAGACACAAGTCCGCAGCCTCTGGAGACGGCTCCTGGCAGCCATAAAGGAAAGGTACCCCTACAAGGACGAGGTGCCATGTAATGTAAGCAAGTGGACCGACATAGAAAAAGCTATTCAGTATCTGAGAGAACTGGCTGTGCGAGAGTTGATTTATCTTGACTCGAGAAGCGGACCAAGACTCGAAGATCCAGATGACGTCTGGTGCACACGACCAGTGTGGAGAAGATTCTACGGAGTGCGCCAGCAGCATATTCCACCTCATTGGCAATAATGGACTTCGGAGACGATGAAGCACCACTATCCGTAGGTAATCTGGTCACCTACCTCCGACGATATGATGATAACACTTCTATACGAACCTGTGTTGCGGCTGTGGAAAAGCTATCTGAAGAGGTCCGAGAATTAAGAGAAAGAGTAGATTTCCCACCACCCGAACGTTCTAGAATTTCAGCTGTCAGAACCAGGTGTTACCCTCCTCGAGAGAGACAATAGAGACGGTACAGATCACGGGGTGAGCTGTGGTTCTACCTCCGTGATCATGGAGAAGACATGAGAAGGTGGGATGGAAAACCCACCTCCGCTTTAGAGGCCAGGGTACGCCAGTTGGGAGGAAGAACCAACAGGAATAGAACTTTCTCCAGTTCCTCCAGGACAGCTGTTGCCCCAGTCTACAGTGAGCAGTCCACTAGTCAAAATGGGAGGGCTGATCCTCCTAGCCACCCTGACTCCAATCCTGCTGATTCCTCTGATGAATATGATAACAGGCATTAGAGGGGCCCTGCCTCCAGCCAGGTGGAGGAGAGGGATAATCGAGTTTACTGGACTGTGTGGATTCGGTGGCCTGGCACATCATACCCCAGAAAGTATAAGGCTTTAGTGGATACTGGTGCCCAATGCACCTTGATACCGTCGAACTTTAGAGGGACAGAATCCATCTGTATTTCTGGAGTGACAGGGGGGTCTCAACAACTGACTGTGTTAGAGGCTGAAGTGAGCCTAACTGGAGAGCAGTGGCAAAAACACCCTATTGTAACTGGCCCAGAAGCACCGTGCATGCTTGGCATACATTATCTTAAGAGAGGGTATTTCAAAGACCCAAAAGGGTATCGGTGGGCTTTTGGCATAGCTGCAGTAGAGACAGAAGAAGGCAGGCAGTTGTCTACTTTGCCTGGTCTCTCAACGGACCCTTCTGCTGTGGGGTTACTGAGGATCGAAGAACAACAGGTGCCAATTGCTAATACAACAGTGCACCGATGGCAATATCGTACCAACCGAGACTCTCTAATTCCTATCCATAAGTTGATTCGTCAACTGGAGAGTCAAGAAGTCATCACAAAGACCCGCTCACCTTTTAACAGCCCTATATGGCCTGTACGTAAGTCCAATGGCGAGTGGAGGCTGACGGTAGGCTATCATGGCTTGAATGAAGTTACACCACCATTGAGTGCTGCCGTGCCAGATATGCTGGAGCTTCAGTACGAACTGGAGTCAAAGGCAGCCAGGTGGTACGCTACAATTGATATCGCTAATGCGTTTTTCTCAATTTCTTTGTCACCGGAATGCAGGCCACAGTTTGCTTTCACTTGGAGGGGCATCCAGTATACCTGGAATCGACTGCCCCAGGGGTGGAAACACAGCCCCACTATTTGCCATGGACTGATCCAGACCACACTGGAACAGGGTGATGCCCCAGAACATTTGCAATACATTGATGACATCATTGTATGGGGCAACACAGCAGAAGAAGTTTTTGAGAAAGGTGAAAAGATAATCCAAATCCTTCTGAAAGCAGGCTTTGCCATAAAACAGAGTAAGGTCAAGGGACCTGCACAGGAGATTCAGTTTTTGGGAATAAAATGGCAAGATGGGCGTCGTCAGATTCCGATGGACGTGATCAATAAAATAACAGCTATGGCCCCACCAACCAACAAAAAGGAAGCACAAGCTTTCTTAGGCATTGTGGGTTTCTGGCGAATGCATATTCCCGACTACAGCCAGATTGTAAAACCCCTCTATCAAATAACCCGGAAGAAGAATAATTTTGAATGGGGCCCAGAGCAAAAACAAGCCTTTGAACAAATTAAACAAGAAATAGTCCATGCGGTAGCCCTGGGACCAGTCCGGACAGGACAAGATGTCAGAAACCTGCTCTACACTGCAGCCGGGGAGAATGGTCCCACCTGGAGTCTCTGGCAAAAAGTGCCAGGGGAGACGCGAGGTCGACCTCTTGGGTTTGGAGTCGAGGATACAAAGGATCCGAAACCAACTATACTCCAACTGAAAACGAGATACTGGCAGCATATGAAGGAGTCTGAGCTGCTTCTGAAGGGATTGGTGCGGAAGCACAGTTGCTCCTGGCACCCCGATTGCCAGTGCTCGGCTGGATGGTCAAAGGGAGCGTCCCGTCTACGCACCACGCAACTGATGCCACCTGGAGCAAGTGGATCGCGCTGATCACACAAAGAGCTCGGATAGGAAACCTCAATCGCCCAGGAATTTTGGAAGTGATCACTAACTGGGCTGAAGGTAAAGACTTTGGAATGTCACCAGAGGAGGAGGAGGTGACACGTGCTGAGGAGGCTCCACCTTATAATGAACTATCAGACAATGAGAAGAAATACGCTCTGTTTACCAACAGATCCTGTCGCCTTGTAGGAAAACATCGAAAATGGAAAGCTGCTGTATGGAGCCCTACTCGACAGGTTGCAGAAGCTACCGAAGGAGAAGGTGAATCAAGCCAGTTCGCAGAGGTGAAAGCCATCCAACTGGCTTTAGACATCGCAGAACGAGAAAAGTGGCCAATGCTCTATCTCCATACCGACTCTTGGATGGTAGCGAATGCCCTGTGGGGATGGCTACGGCAATGGAAGCAGAGCAGCTGGCAACGCAGAGGTAAACCCATCTGGGCTGCCCCGTTGTGGAAAGACATTGCTGCTCGAGTAGAGAAGCTGATTGTGAAAGTACGACATGTAGATGCCCATGTACCCAAGAGTCGGGCCACAGAAGAACATGAAAACAATCAACAGGTGGATCAGGCCGCCAAGATTAAAGTGGCTCAGGTGGATCTGGACTGGCAACATAAAGGTGAAAAATTTCTAGCTCGTTGGGCCCATGATGCCTCAGGCCATCAAGGAAGGGACACCACATACAAATGGGCTCGCGATCGAGGGGTGGACCTAACTATGGACACCATTGCAGAGGTGATCCATGAATGTGAAACGTGTGCTGCAATCAAGCAAGCCAAGTGGTTAAAACCTCTTTGGTATGGAGGGCGTTGGTTGAAATATCAATATGGAGAGGCTTGGCAAATTGACTATGTCACACTTCCACAAACTCGCAGTGGCAAGCGTTACGTGCTTACAATGGTGGAAGCGACCATTGGATGGCTGGAAAACTATGCTGTGCCCCATGCCACCGCCCGGAACACTATCTTGGGCCTTGAAAAGCAAGTCTTGTGGCAGCATGGCACCCCAGAAAGAACTGAGTCGGACAACGGGACTCATTTCCGTAACAATCTTATAGACACCTGGGCCAAAGAGCATGGCATCGAGTGGGTAATGGGTGGTGGAACCTTCAAACATTGGGATACGCATTTAGCAAAAGCCACCTGGTTAGTCAACACTAGAGGATCTGCCAATCGAGCTGGTCCTGTCCAATCAGAACTTCTACATACTGTAGAAGGAGATAAAGTCCCTGTAGTGCACATGAGGAATATACTCGGGAAGACAGTTTGGGTTATTCCTGCCTCGGGTAAAGGTAAACCCATTCGTGGGATTGCTTTTGCTCAGGGACCTGGGTGCACTTGGTGGGTGATGCAAAAGGACGGGCAAGTCCGATGTGTACCTCAAGGGGATTTGATGTTGGGTGAAAATAGATGATAAAATGAATTGAATTGTGTGATATTAATTGCTGAATAACCCTGTCCCTGCATACCATCATCGCTATGGTTGTCACATTGTACTAATGTCATTATATTAAGAATCATCCAGGTTAATGAAGAATGAACTTCGTCAGAATCAGAACCGATTCCAAACACCCAGCAACTTCTTTGAGATCAACATCTTCAACCTGCAGACAGCGGCTGGATACACCAACTACGAGCTCCAGGCGCCACACGCAACAAAGACTACATGTCATCCGTTCTACCGACTGAGCGAATTCCACGTCATCTTTCCTGCCCTGAGAGACTGCTACAACAGATGAAGACACATTTTGGAGGGATGACCCATGGCTAAGGGAATAGTATATATGTAAGGTTTGAGCATGACGTGCATGGTATGGAATAAGGGGTGGATACTGTCCTAGTTTTAGCTGGGACAGAGGTTTTTTTTTAACAGCTAGAAAAGCTCCATGTTTTGGTTTTACTCAGAGGCTCACTCTGAGAAGAACACTGATAACAAGCTGCCAAGGACTTTTCAGTGTGCCGGAGTGCAGAAGCACGGCGGGATAAGGGGGGAGCATAGATGGGACAAGGGGGACACAATTCCCCTTGTGATTTGTGGTGGAACTTAGGACTGAGGGCCAAACTGGCCAATCAGTATTCCATATCATGCAGCGTCATGCCCAGTGTAAAAGCGAGGGTCAGACCGGAAGAAGGGCTTTTGCGCTTTGGCTTTTGCGCTTTGGCTTTTGCCGCTTTTGCTCTTTTGCGCTTGCTGTGGTTTTTTTCGCTCTATTGCTTTTCTTTTTTTTCTTTCCCCTCTCTCTCCCAGCACTCCCACTCTTGGAGTTCTCTCTCTCTCCCTCTCTGCCCCTCTCTATTTCAGGGCCTCGCGTTCGTCCGGGATTTGCAGTTTTCGGGACGAGACGGGCTTCGCATACGAGGGAGTGGTGAGCACCTACATTGTATTAAATCATCTGTATTAAATCATTCTTATCTCAACCCACGGGTTTCATGTTGTTCTGGGTTGGGCCGGGAAAGGGTTAATTTTTTTTCTTCTTTTTTTCTCTTTTTCGAGGGAAGCTGAAAGGGACACGGTTCAGGCAGCTGACCCAGCCTGGCCAATGGCTATTCGATACCATGTGGCTCATGCTCAGGGTATATATTGGGGGAGCAGCCAGGGGAGGGGTTCGCTTCGGTGATCGGGAGCGGGCGGTGCGTCGCGTTTCGCGTGCGGTCGGTTCGTATTGTTTTCGCATTTATACGTTCAGAGTTGTTTACCCTGTGGTTTTTTCTTTTCCCTTTTCGTGATATTGTTCTATTAAATCATCCTTATCCCAACCTACTGGTCTCGCCCCTCTCGTTCTGATTTTTTTTTCTCCTCCCATCCTGCCGGAGGGAGGAGTTGAGCGAGCGGCAGCGTGGTAGCTCAGCTGCCGGCTGAGCTAAACCACGACAGTCCTTTTTGGCGCCCAACGTGGGGCTCGAAGGGTTGGGATAACTACAGAGCCAAATTTGTTATACGTGTTTATTGCGTTAATAGTGATTGATCATAATGTTGTTCTGGTTGCTTTCGTGGTGGTTTTCCGCAATTCCCTACATGCCCTATGTACTGTTTGTGATGATGTTTATGACGGTTGGGAGATGGCTCAGGGCCCTCCTGGCGCTGTACGGGATAACGAGGGCTTATGGTCCGGTCGTGGCGCTGGCCACGCGGCTGGGCTGCTCCGTGTACGCGGCATTGGCATCGTGCCCGTATCTCAGGCGCCACTTCCCGGAAATTTTTGGTAATCGCGCCCAACCAGCGGGGCAGGCGGCGGAGTCGGGGGACGATCCCGTCCACCGGCCCTTCAGCCCGCCCTTCTCGTTCGGGCCGGGTACAACAGCCTTTGAGGATTTTGAATGTCCCGGGGGTGAGCTGGCCATCATGGTCCTACTGCTGCTTGTCTGGAACGGTTTTCAGGTCCTGTCTGGGATTAAAGAATTATTCAAAAAACTCAAGAGATGTGCCCCAAGGCAGGACAGTTACAAGTGGCACGGTGTGTGGGAAGACATGGGGAAATTCCTAGAACAGTGGGCACCTCAAGTGTTTTGGGAATTCACCCCCGAACAAGTACAGAGCCCTGACAAACTGATAGAGCAATTGGGAAAAGTGTGCTGTCGCCCTGGCAATTCCAGGGACACACAGCTCGCTGCAGTGTGCTGGGGCCTGGCCCATGCCTACCGAGTGGCCGTGTCTAATACTGTTCAGCACCCTCAAAGTAGGGAGGAGGTCCCTGAATCTGGTAAGAGCATGACAGATGCTGCAGCTGAGCTGGGGAACCCACCTGTTCCCCTGTCAGTGGCCCCTGTACAGAAAAGAAAGTGCCTAAAGAAAACAGCTCGCTTAGTAAGGGATGAAAATGAACCAGGACCATCACAAAAACAGGAGGAAGAGGTAGAACCCACATATGAGACGGTGATCATCCGATCACTGTCGCAAGGCGAGCTGCGAGATATGCGAAAGGATTTTAGCCGCCTTCCAAACGAGAACATTGTTACCTGGCTGCTCCGGTGCTGGGATAACGGGGCCAATGGCCTGGAACTAGATAGTAGGGAAGCTAGGCAGCTGGGATCCCTGTCTAGGGAAGGGGGCATTGACAAAGCAATTGGAAGGAAAACACAAACCCTCAGCCTCTGGAGGCGGCTTTTGTCAAGTGTGAAAGAAAGGTACCCCTTCAAAGACGATATCACATGTCGCCCAGGCAAGTGGATTGCCATGGAAAGTGGCATCCAGTACCTGAGGGAGTTAGCTGTGGTGGAGGTAATTTATGGTGACCTGAATAATGAGCAGTCACCCCTAGATCCAGATGAAATCCCATGCAGTCAGTTCATGTGGCGAAAACTCTTACGAAGTGCACCACCATCATATGCCAACTCGTTGGCAATATTAGCTTGGAAAGAAGGTGAAGAACAAACGGTGCAGGATGTGGCTGCTCTACTCCGGCAATACGAAGGAAGTGTTTCTTCCTCCGTACAGGCCTGCGTTGCGGGTTTGGAGAAACTGTCACAGGAGTTCCACCAATTCAAAGATGATATGTCTGACTCTCCACCTGCACGGACCTGTGTCTCAGCTATTAGAAGCAAGCGTTCCCCTAATCAAGAGAGAGAATACAGAGTGTACACACCTCGAGGCAGCCTCTGGTTTTTCTTGCGTGACCACGGAGAGGACATGAGGAAGTGGGATGGGAAGCCTACCTCGACCCTAAGGGCACGGGTACAGGAACTGAAAGGGAAAACAGTCATAAAAGGGGATTCTTCCAGGAAAAGTGTTGCTTCGGTCTCCAGTGGGCAGCGCCCCAGACAGTATAGAAGGGCTGACTCCATCTCTGATCCTCTTGAAGGCACCTCTAATTTGTTCGTACAGAAGGACCGTGATGAATACAGTGACCAGGACTAGAGGGGCCCTGCCTCCAGCCAGGGGGAGGAGAGGGATAACAGGATTTATTGGACAGTATGGATTCGATGGCCTGGCACATCAGACCCACAGCAATATAAGGCTTTAGTGGACACTGGTGCACAATGCACCCTAATGCCTTCACACCATAAAGGGGCAGAACCCATTTGTATTTCGGGAGTTACAGGGGGATCCCAACAGCTGACTGTGGTGGAAGCTGAAATGAGCCTAACTGGGAATGACTGGCAAACACACCGTGTTGTTACTGGTCCAGAGGCCCCGTGCATCCTGGGCATAGACTGCCTCAGGAGGGGGTACTTCAGGGACCCAAAAGGGTACCGGTGGGCTTTCGGTGTAGCTGCTGTGGAGACGGAGGAAATTGAACAGTTGTCTGCCTTGCCTGGTCTCTCGGAGGACCCTTCTGTTGTGGGATTGCTGAGAGTTAAAGAACAACAGGTTCCAATTGCTACCACGACGGTGCACCGGCGGCAATACCGCACCAACCGAGACTCTCTGGTTCCCATCCATCAGTTGATCCGCCAACTGGAGAGTCAAGGGGTGATCAGTAAAACTCATTCCCCCTTCAACAGTCCCATATGGCCAGTGCGGAAGCCCAACGGGGAGTGGAGATTAACAATAGACTATCGTGGCCTGAATGAAGTTACACTGCCGCTGAGTGCCGCTGTGCCAGATATGCTGGAACTCCAATACGAACTGGAGTCAAAGGCAGCCAAGTGGTACGCCACGGTTGACATCGCTAATGCGTTTTTCTCAATCCTTTTGGCACCAGAGTGCAGGCCACAGTTCGCTTTTACCTGGAGGGGTGTTCAGTACACCTGGAATCGACTGCCCCAGGGGTGGAAACACAGCCCCACCATTTGCCATGGGCTGATTCAAACTGCACTGGAACAGGGTGAGGCTCCGGAACACCTGCAGTACATCGATGACATTATCATATGGGGTAACACAGCCGAAGAAGTTTTGGAGAAAGGGAAGAAAATAGTTCGGATCCTTCTGAAGGCTGGTTTTGCCATAAAACGAAGTAAAGTCAAGGGACCTGCACAGGAGATCCAGTTCTTAGGAATAAAATGGCAGGATGAGCGTCGCCACATTCTGGTGGAAGTGATCAACAAAATAGCAGCTATGTCTCCACCAACTACTAAGAAAGAAAGGCAAGCCTTCCTAGGTGTTGTGGGTTTTTGGAGAATGCACATTCCAAGTTACAGCCTAATTGTGAGCCCTCTTTGCCAAGTGACTCGGAAGAAGAACGATTTTAAATGGGGACCTGAGCAACAACAAGCCTTTGAAGAAATTAAACAGGAGATTGTCCATGCGGTAGCCCTTGGGCCAGTCCGGGAAGGACAAGATGTAAAAAACGTTCTCTACACTGCAGCCGGGGAGAATGGCCCTGCTTGGAGCCTTTGGCAGAAAGCACCAGGGGAGACTCGAGGTCGACCACTTGGGTTTTGGAGTCGAGGATACAGAGGATCCGAAGCCCACTACACTCCAACTGAAAAAGAGATACTGGCAGCATATGAAGGAGTCCGAGCTGCTTCAGAAGTGGTTGGTACTGAAACGCAGCTCTTCGTGGCACCCCGACTGCCAGTGCTGGGTTGGATGTTCAAAGGAAGGATCCCCTCCACGCATCATGCAACTGATGCTACGTGGAGTAAGTGGGTTGCACTCATCACACAAAGGGCCCGAATAGGAAACCCCAGTCGCCCGGGAATCTTGGAAGTCATCACAAACTGGCCAGAAGGTAAAGATTTTGAAATGTTACCAGGGGAGAAAGTATCGCATGCTGAGGAGGCCCCACCATATAATAAACTCTCAGAGAGTGAAAAACGGTGTGCTCTGTTCACGGATGGGTCCTGCTGCATTGTAGGGAGACATCGGAAGTGGAAAGCAGCTGTGTGGAGCCCTATGCGACGAGTTGCAGAAGCTGCTGAAGGAGGTGAATCGAGTCAGTTTGCAGAGGTAAAAGCCATCCAGCTGGCCTTAGATATTGCTGAGCGAGAAAAGTGGCCAATACTGTACCTCTATACTGACTCGTGGGTGGTGGCAAATGCTTTGTGGGGGTGGATTCAGCAGTGGAAGCAGAACAACTGGCAACGCAGAGGCAAACCCATCTGGGCTGCCCCATTGTGGCAAGACATTGCTGCACAGATTGAAAAGCTGGTTGTGAAGGTACGGCACGTGGATGCTCACGTACCCAAGAGTCGAGCAACTGAAGAACACCAAAACAACCAACAAGTGGATCAGGCTGCTAGGATTAAAATTACTCAGGTGGATCTAGACTGGCAGCATAAAGGCGAAAAATTTTTAGCTTGGTGGGCCCATGATACGTCAGGCCATCAAGGGAGGGATGCCACATACAAATGGGCTCGCGACCGAGGGGTGGATTTAACCATGGACACTATTGCGCAGGTTATCCACGAGTGTGAGACATGTGTTGCGATCAAGCAGGCCAAGCGGTTAAAGCCTTTTTGGTACGGAGGCCGATGGTCAAAGTATAAGTATGGGGAGGCCTGGCAGATTGATTACATCACGCTCCCACAAACTCGCCAAGGTAAGCGCCATGTACTCACAATGGTGGAAGCAACAACTGGATGGCTGGAGACCTACGCTGTGCCCCATGCCACTGCCCGAAGCACTATTCTGGGCCTCGAGAAACAAGTCCTGTGGCGACATGGCACCCCAGAAAGAATCGAGTCGGACAATGGGACTCACTTCCGTAATAATCTCATAGACACTTGGGCCAAGGAACATGGCATCGAGTGGGTATACCACATCCCTTATCACGCGCCAGCCTCAGGGAAAATTGAGCGATACAATGGGCTGCTAAAAACAACACTAAAAGCAATGGGTGGTGGAACTTTCAAACACTGGGATACCCATTTAGCAAAGGCCACTTGGCTGGTTAACACTAGAGGTTCTGCCAGTCGACCCGGTCCTGCCCAATCAAAACTCTCGTGTTGTAGATGGGGACAAGGTCCCTGTAGTGCATGTAAAGAATATGCTGGGGAAGGCAGTCTGGGTTAGTCCCACCTCGGGCAAAGGCAAATCCATTCGTGGGATTGCTTTTGCCCAAGGACCTGGGTGCACTTGGTGGGTGATGCAAAAGGATGGGGAAGTCCGATGTGTACCCCAGGGGGATTTGATGCTGGGAGAAAATAGCCCATGAATTAAATTGTATTACGTTAAGGCCACACACTGGTCACAGACCAGAGCGTGGTTTTCTTTATTTTTTTTGTTCATGTTCCCAGGAACAGAATTAAGACTCGGAGTCAAGCGCCAAAACAACTTTATTGGAAAGAAAGAAAAGAAAGATGCGGAGAAGGGAAGAGTTGGAGGAGAGCTGCCACCATGGAATTGCAGTGTCCCAACAGTCCGACTCCTTGAGCAGGTGGATGCGAAGTCCCCAGTCCCGCTTGGCTCCACCCACTACCTGGCGGTGATGCGCATGCCCAGTGCTGTCACTCGAGACGCCACCAGGGGTCTTCGATGGTCTCCAGTCCCCTCTGCTTTTGGACCCCAGGGTCTGGGTGCACGCTGGTTTTCCTGGATTCCACTCTGAGGTCCGTGGGAAGGCAGGAGATCTCGGACACAGCCAGTGGTCTTCCTTCCCGACAATCTTCGGACGGACATCCGCAACTGGTGTTTCTTCAAAAAAATGGTTCTCCATGGTGGCACAAGTGATAGAGAAAGAAAGAAGAAAAGAGATGGCGCGCAACAACAATTTTCAATGTGGAAATAGAGACTTAACAATTTTAAACCTGATTAACATTGATGAACAACGATAGCTAACAACAGTTTTCAACGTTAGAACAGAGACTTAACATTTTTATTTTTTTCTTTAACATCTAATTAACATTGACTAGTAACAACATTTGGTGGCTCTGACGCCTCGGGAGCAGGCTGCGGGGATGGCCTACATGGACAGCGACAACAACAAAAACGTTCCCGGGGAAACACCCACATAATCACAAACACAACGATTAGAAGTAAAGTCAGGCAATAAATTGGAAAGAATATTGGCATAAATTTCATCATTTTTCTCACGTTTTTTTTAAGATATAAAGCAACACAACTCTGCCCTCGCGATCCACGCAGTCTGCTGCCCTGGACTGTTGGATTCTGGGATAGTGTGCACAGCAGAAAATTCATTTCCATGCCCCCTGTCCAGAGCGCATGAGTGGTTTGGAATTAGAACGAGTTTTCGGCAATCCACGTCCAGCGACTTTTCCTGAGACTGACATCTCCGACCCACAGTCAAGGATCGTGCCGGACACACCAGCCACGAGCTCCAGATGCAGCGTGCAACAACCTGATACTGCACACCGCCTCGCCTGACCTGAAGAACTGCTGGGATAAAGGGGCCCCAAAATCGCGGGCTAAATGAACTCAACGGACGTGTTAGAGGGATGGTCCATAAAGTAAGGGCATTAATTGGAAGATGTATGTTCTGAGCATGATGCAGATGGTATAGAATAAGGGGTGGATAATGTTCTGGGTTGGGCAGGGAAAGGGTTAATTTTTTTTTCTTCTTTTTTTTTCTTTTTCGCGGGAAGCTGAAAGGGACACGGTTCAGGCAGCTGACCCAGCCTGGCCAATGGCTGTTCTATACCATGTGGCTCATGCTCAGGGAATATATTGGGGGAGCAGCCGGGGGAGGGGTTCGCTTCGGTGATCGGGAGCGGGCGGTGCGTCGCGTTTCGCGTGCGGTCGGTTCGTATTGTTTTCGCATTTATACGTTCAGAGTTGTTTACCCTGTGGTTTTTTTCTTTTCCCTTTTCCTGATATTGTTCTATTAAATCATCCTTATCCCAACCTACTGGTCTCGCCCCTCTCGTTCTGATTTTTTTTTCTCCTCCCATCCCGCCGGAGGGAGGAGTTGAGCGAGCGGCAGCGTGGTAGCTCAGCTGCCGGCTGAGCTAAACCACTACACATGTTTATCCTTTAATTCTCTCCCTCATTCCTGGGGGTGGGGGAGGGGGAGTGACCGGCTGTTGTTGGGGGGGGGTGGCGATTCAACCTAACCCACGACAGCCAGCAGCAAATCTGTCCTGGGATCATAAAATTCCTAGTTGACCTTCCGTGGTTGCCCTGCTCATGGCTTGCATAGATCAATACTTCCAATCCGCTGATGTTGTGAGTTCTGTGACTAATTGTAGCTGTTTGAGCAGATTTGGGTAAACACGCACAGCTACTAAATCCAGCTGCGGGGAAACGCAGCGTGCCCGTGCCCGTGTTTGTGCAAGGGTGCGTGCGGGCTCACTGGCTGAAGCCTTTTGCTCGCTCCCCTTGCAGCGAGCGCCCCCGCACAGATACCGAGGCTTAACAGACCAGTCTGGGGCCGTCTGTCACTGTTCTTCATCTCGCTCATTCTTCCTTGCCTGTTTGTGCCAATCGGCTGATGATGCTTGGCACGTGCATGGGGTTTGATTGCTCCCTTTTCTTTTTGTGCACATCAGCACCTTTTGTCTGTTTCACTTCACTTGAGGCCCGGCTGAAGGTGTTTGAAGACCCAAACAGTTACTGGCCTAAAAGACAGTCCTTCTTCCCCTCCTTTGATATTTTTTTTTTTTTTTTCAGAATAAACACAAACTGTTTATATTGATTTGTTTAATTATAAACAAACAACAAAAAGTCCACAAAAACCCCCAGCATTGTCAGAAGAAACAGGAAAGGACAGTGTACCAGGCTGGTTTCTTCATGTTTTGGAACAAGGATAAGTTCGGGGTTTTTTAATCTTAGAAAAGAAGACCTAACATGGGTTTATTAAAGATGGGAGTAAATGGTTTCCCTTCCTTGCCATTTGGTGAGCGTTTCTCAGTGCGTTTCTCGATCACATGTACAGCCCGTACAGTCCCATTCTCATCCTCTGCCCCTTCTTCTCTCGGTCAGACCTGCCACTGCTCCTTCATTTCGGTTTGGATTTAGAGCTGTAGAATAATGTCAGTGGATGCTGACTCGTCCACCTCCAGCTCCAAGCAGGGACAACTTCAAAGCCAGGCCAGGACTGTGTCCAGTTGTCTTGAATATCTCCAAGGTTGGAGATTGCACAGCCTCTCTGAGCAGTCTGTTGCAGCACTTCACCATTTCATGGTGATTTCTTTTATCCCTCGTATCTGCTCAGAATTTCCCTTGTTGCAGCTCGTGGCTGTTGCTCTATCCCTTTCTCTGTGAGCCTCTGAGTAGGGCTTGGCTTGGTCTTCTCTGTAATGGCTAGTCAGGTATTTGGAAATAGAGAACAGGTTTCCTTCCCTTAGCTCTGTCTTCTCCTGGCCAAACAAGCCCAACTGCTTTCTTACACCCAGTGCTCCAGCCTGCTGAGCATCTCGGTGCTCCTCTGCTGGCCTCTCTCTAGTTTTCCCATGTCTGTCTTTCACTGGGTAGTCCAGAAGTGGATGCAGCTGTGCTCCCAGGGCAGCCTCATGAACTCCAAACAGTGAAGGCGAATTCTTGCCCTTGACCCGTGTCTGTGCTGCAGTTCTGACCTTCATCCCTGCAAGGGAGCACACGGCTCTCCGGGCGCGGAGATCAGCAGCAGCAGTTTTCTTTGGTCGGAAGAACTGAGAACTATGGAGAGACGAACAGGGAAGAGGGAAAAAGCTACTGGGTGCCTCAGTAACTCTAATCATTCCTGGTTTTAGGGCTGACTTCCTGAGGCAGGTCCCTGAAATGCCAAAGTGAAATCCAAGGGCTGCCTTGCCCCTTTGCCAGCCGTTGGCTCACGTGTGCGAGTTCTCTGGAATCCATGGAAATGGATTCAGTTTAGCTTTGAGTGTTGGGATTTTTTTGGTTGATTCATCTCCACAACAGCTTTTGCTTAATTGAGGCCTGAGTTTCTCCTTTATTAAATGGCCTCGTGAACGGTTCTGTTGAGCAGCAAAGCCATGGCAATGCCTCTGTGGAGAAGGTCGGGATTCCGACCCAGACCCTCTTACTAGTCAGTCGACGGGCCGAATTGCTAAGTGAAGAGACCCTTTGGAGTGGGTCAGTAAATACAGAATCCCTGCTTTGCACACTGACTCGGAAAACTTAGGAATTACTTCAGCCTGTTTATGTGATGCGCTCTGAGTGCTATTCTGTCACTGTGAGATGATTTTGTATACAGCAGCAACCAAAATATCCCAATTACTGAACTGCAGCACCTATCAACTTTCTGGTGGCTGTGCTCTGCCGTTAACTTCCTCTCATAATGTTTCTGGAGAGTCCAGTAACAAGAAATAACATCCTTGTGCATTTGAAACACCAGGTGGAAATGTTATTGCTTCCCGTAGCATGAAGGAAGGGATCTCCCCAGACACCCTCCTTTTCCATGCAGGCATACTTTATGTAGAGAGCTGGAGATTTTTCACATTTCATTTGACATTTCCTGGATGTATTTACTGTGTGGGAGTAGTTTCAAACTGGACTCTTTTCCACGCATGCTGTATGGTCGATTGATAAGTGTGAGCTGTATTTGGTGCAGGAGCATGTACCTCCCTGCCTGGGAATCCTGGACGAGCAAGAGTGTTTCTTCACATCTTGCCTTTACCTGCCGTGATGCCAGGTTTATGCTACGGAAACTTTTTCTCTGTGTGATATATATCAAAATTATTAATTTGAAGGCAGCATGGTGTAACCTGACGTGGAGATACAGGGATGTATTTGCAGGTGCCGTGAGCTCACTGGCCAGCCTGCTGGCTTCACTGGCTCTGCGTTGATTGTCTTACACCAGATGAAAGCCTGGCTGAGTGCTGGTGGCTCTGCCCACATTAAACATAATGTTCTTGCTGTGGCAGCTTCTGTGGCCTGGGAGAGTCCCATGTACATGCGGAGCCGTGTTGAAAATGTATTTAAGCATCACACATGCAAATACAGCAAGCACCATCATACCTATGGCAGATCTTGGCTGTTTTCTGAGGATTATGCTGCCCTGAGAGGTAGACAAACATGTTCAGTTATTTGAGGCAAGAGCCATACATGATTCCAAAAGCACTGGGCAAAAAAGGGAAATGTAAAAAGTAGATGTCAAAATGAGATTTATTGCTTTTTTAATAGCTGTTTCAGTGTAACTCCAGCTGTCAGGGCGCTGCGGGGCAGTCGCAGTCCCTGCCCAGCCTCCCCCATGCCTGCCCACGGGTGCAGGACCCCACGTCAGCCTCCCAGCTTGGCTCCGTCGCGGGATGGCCCCGTCGCGGGGTGGCCCCGCTCGCCCCGGCGCTGGCAAACTGCCTCGCGAGTGGGAGCGCTGCCTCAGCAGGGGCAAAGCAAAGTCGGAGTAAAGGCTTCGGAAATGTTTTTATCCATAGTGAGTGGCGACCTCTCCTTGCGTTATTTTTGTCTGACCCATGTGGGCTCTGGGCCATCTCTTCGTTTGCCGCTTTGTTCGGAGGGATTGGCAATATTTAACGCAGTTGCAGTGGTACTTGGCTGTACTTTACAGCTGGCAGTGGGTGGCACCCAACTTCAGCCATATGAAATTGTCATGGTCGGTACAGGGGGTTGTAGTTACTGTTGGTACATCTGTAGCCTCTTACAGAGAAGCCTTCTCTGGAACGGGCTGATCCCAGGAAGGGCTCCAGACCGTTATCAAGGATGAGCCTGAGGCAGCAAAAATTGGTGTTCCTCTGGTTTCTTATCTAGGTCCTGAGCACAGCCTTAGTAAGATGTGCTTTGCTTCGTCTCTACTTAAGAATATAAAACAAAATATCAAGAAAATGATGAACAATTAATCTGTGCTTACATCTGATGAGTTTAAAGCTAAGCACAAGGTGGATTTGTCTGAATCGAGCCCTTATGGCTCACAGTATGTGTGTCTTTCGGAGGGTCTCGCTGCCTGAGCAAACGTGTGCCGAGGGCAGTAGAAGCCTCGTACTTCCCCTTCCACCACCCCTTGCCAGAAAGTATAACTGCGTGTTTAATAGCCCTTGGTAGGTTTTTGATTGTGTATATGTTTAGATTTTTAATATATTCATGCTTTTGCAGCATATTTTGCTCTCAATTCTGTTATGTTCCTTTATTTAATTTTTTTCACTGACAAAACAGGTACTCTGAAGCATAGGTTAGACCCCCTGTGTTATTTACCTAATAATTTTTCACTCACTGACCTTGCAGGCAGTGTGCATTTTGCAGTTTTTGGTCTGTGTTTAATACTCAGTTAAGATAGTGAATGCCAAAATGCAGACTGACTATAAATCCCCTAGTAAAGCTCTGTTCTGCTGCAGGCTAGAGATCTGCATTAAGTAGCCCATAGCATCCTTTCACCTTTAGGATGTTTACAAATAAAAATGTCTATACGTCATCTCTGAAACTGTTCCAAAGATTTGTGAACTACTGGTGTATTTTGCAATATTAAGTGCATGCAATATATATTTTTGTCCCTTTGATCAAAGCATAAAAGAGAAGGCAGCATTTCTTTTTCCGGGATAGGTCGTATTTATCTTCTATTATTTCTCCACCCCAAAGTACACGGGGATGGGAAAGAGCAGGCACAAGACCCTTGAGGCTCGGGCAGCTCAGAAAACGATGCTTCAGACCTCTTTCATCTCTTCTGTTGAGTAATGCCATCAGTCCTTCTCTGAAGGATCATCTGAAAAGTTCAGGCTGAGTCCAGTCAAAAAATGTGCAACTGAGTGACAGTCAAAAAATGCCTCTGATATTTTGTGCCTGCATGCATTCTTCATTAGGAGTCATTGTTCTTCTCTACTGACAGAACAAAAGAGGCAACAGGAAAGTGTTCACCTTGGACAGCCCAGATGATAAAAAGCCAGTGTCAGCAATTCTGCCCTAATGGTGGAAGGATGTCAGGGAATCTTTAGGCCTCGTCAACTTTAAAAAGACTTGAATCTTTATCACTTCTCTAACTTTTCTGCCCCTTAGCGTTACTTTTGTAGTGTTCTGTAGGTCATCTTTTGGGCTGTGGGAAACTTTTCTGTGTTATTTTTAAATTGAGTTTGCAAATCGCAGCACAGCAACCAAATAATTTGAATATTCTACAAGTGATTCCTCTGGTATAAATGATGAGAACATGAATGCAATTATTATGGCCGGAGGAAATTTTCCCATTGAAACAGTTTTCTAAGTTGAGAACAAAATTAATTTTCGACTGAAAAGTTGCCCTTAGTGTATAAAATATTAAGTATACTTTGTCAATTACTTTCATACTGTCCTGAAATTATTTTTGTTATACTTTTAATTCAGAGCAAAATGAACAAAACTAATTTTACTTCTTGCCATTCTGTGAGCCCCTTATTTAAAAAGTCGGAGTCTTCAGCATCAAGTCAGGGCATCTTTTTTTTAAACTTTTAGTAAACATTTCTACTGGAAGTTTATTTTCCATTTAACTTCTATGAATGAAACAAAATACTTTGGCAGCCTAATTGAAATAAAACCGGAATAATTTCTATTTTCAAAACTAAAGAAAATATTGTTTTCCCTTATTAAGTCAAAGTTTTGAGGAAAAGCTTCTCATTTCTTCAAATACGATACATTTTTAGGTAAGCAGTAGCAGTTCAACGGATGACTACTTCAAAATATAAGTAGCCCTCCATTCTTTGCTGTTTTATATGATACTATGAATCAAGGTTGTTCTGCCTCTACTCATTATTCCTTACATTTTTTAAAACAAAATTTCCATGTTTCTTTTGCGATTTTGTCAGCTTTTCAGTCTTTACTGCTGTGTGACACTTGCAATGAAACGTCGGAGCGCTTGGCTCGGGAGATGATGTTCAGCAGTGAAAGGCAGGAGACTTGCTCATCACAGCTGCCCCGTAGAGGAATCCAGCTGTGGCCCTGAGGGAGGTTTGTAAAAGGTGTAGATATGATGAGGGAGTTTCAAGCAGGAAAAAAAAACATTAACCAAATGCTGAGCTGCAACGTTGTGAATCAAACAAATGTCTTAACGTGTGCTGGGCTGGATGGCACAGAGCTTAGATAAGGTATGGGGGGCAAACACACGTGCTGCTTCTAGAGCGCTTTAGCCAGGAATGCTCAGAAGACGACTTTAAATTACTGAAGTTTGAGTTACAGGGGACAGGTAGGATGGTGGAGGGGAACAGAGCCCGAATAGTCACTGCAGTATCTCTGAAATGCACCTAGGTGTGGAAATATGGAAAATAACTCAAAACAGCTGACCAAGAAGTTGGGTTTGCATAAATAAAACAGCTTGATGAGAGAGACAAACATTTTCATCCCTTACCTATCAAAAGGAGTCCTAAAAGGACAGATGTTTTATAGAACAGGTCTGACCAACACGTGTCAGAGTTGGCATGGATATGTGTACCCTGTTTCAGTGCAGGTGTATGGAAAAATGATGTCTTGAGGTCTATTACTCCTTACAATTCTGAGGTATAAGTTCATCTTTATCTGAGAGGAGAAGTCAAAAGGCAGTAATGGCAATTTAAACATAAGTCTTTTTGCAGCTTTATGCTGTTTAATGTAGAGGACCAAACCTTTCTTATGGCCTGTTAAGATGGATCAAGCTCCTGTATAGGAAGGTAGGTCAGAACCTCTTTCGAAGTGAATCTCAATAAAGGCTTGAGCCCACTAGATAGTGTTAAGGACAAAAAAGCATATTAGCAGTAAAATCGGATCCTTCATACTTGCCAGGGGTCAGCAGCTCAGGCTGGTGTGCAGTACTTCGTGAGGGATGGCAGATGGCCTTGGGCCCTCTGCCCTGACTCAGAACAAGATTTGGGAAGTGGATCAAAGGCTCTGAATTCTGCATGTGGTTGTATGGTTTTATTTAGGAGAATAATTTTTTTAGTTTTTTAAGTATTTTTCTTGCTGTCTGAGTTGATTTTGTTCTTTACTTGAAATGTCAGTATTGTTCACTGTTGGGAAAGCAGTTGTGAGACTGAGTCATACTTTTAGGACAGATGTGCTCTGGCAGCCTGCTATTTTATTTTCTTCGAAGTGTCATACCTGCAAACTCTGAGCAACCTAGATGGCATGAAATAAAAGTGAGCTACATATTACTGGGTATGATGTATGAAAATTCCATTAAAACATAGGTAGTTTTCTCTGGGAAGGCAAAGTGGTCTGCAAATACTGCTTTTGGCAAAGCAGGGAGAAAAGCAAAATAGTATCAGTAGGGTAAAACTAACCATCATAATCCCACAGATGGTAGCCTTGCACCAGTGGCTCCTCAGCTCTGCACATACATCAAATGTTTATATATAGAGATAAATATTGTTTCATGGTTACCAGAAGTACTGAAGCCTGGCTCCCAGTGGGCTTGTGTCTCTTGTCCCAGTTGATTGGTCCGTGTTATGATTCAAAGATGGGTTATGTCGAAGTTCAGCCTGCAAGAAACCCACCCAGGAATCTAGAGAGTCCACATGTGGAAAATACCATGACTGAGAAATGAATTACTGTATTGTCTGACGTAAGATTCATTACTGGGGCATTGATAAAGATTTTTTTTATGGGCGTGTTGATTCTCTGCTGTTTCGAAGAAGAACACTGGAACGTGCTCTCTACTCCGTTCAGAGCACTGTGAACTTTTGTCATGTGGAAGAATCATAATCTGATAATGAGTTTGGAAATACTTTCATTTTATAAGTAGTATTTTTGGCGATCGTGCTTTCTCAGAAGTTTTCTGGTCGTCTTCTTGAAACAATTTTTAAACCAGAACAGAAATTACAGACGTATCCTCCTCAAAGTTTGGCACCTTGACTGTTCACTTTTAATGGACTAATTGGGATGGAGAAGAGAGCTTGGTGTCCATTCAACTTGTGGGAACTCTTTTCTAGATTGTCATTTATTATTTAAGAGTATATCTATAAAATTTAATCATCACAAAACGTTACAATTTTCATCCGTAAGTTGTGACTTGACTTGAAGTGTATCTATATAAGGACAGTGAATTCACTAAGGTGGTTTTAAATGGGAAGGAATTAAATCTCACCAATATAAGACTGAATTAAGATTGGACGCTTCTGTGTATTTGATGAATTTAAAATACAAAATAAAGCAGCTGTCATGTTAATGGAAGGGGGATTGCTTCTTTCCCTCAACCACTGTCATGGTTTGCTAGTGAAGGTCTGTGCTAGAAGATGACAAGTTGCAAAAGGCAAATCTATAAATAATCTTGCACAGTCTTGAATCTGAATGCTGGCATGGACTTGTTTATGAACAAGATAAAATTGTTGCTGCTTCTAGTTAAAATATGAGCCATTGGAATCATTAATGCCTGCAGGGAAACCTTATTAAATATTTTTTTAAGTTCTTTGACTTTTGTTGAGCTGACTGACAGTCAGTCCGTCTTTGTCTGGAATGTTCTTTCCTGCTAGACCAGATTTGAGATCTGTAGGGAGACTGTAGCTTCCCTTGCCCCCGTGGAGGGTAGAGGGATAAAACAATAACATAAAATACCCTGTCACTTGGGTTCTCTCTGTCATGTAGAGACAGACTGTAATGACACTGATTTCTCCCCACATTTTGCTCTGTGAGCAATGTTAATGTGTTTCACTGCTTGTCGCTGTGCAAAGCGAGAGAACACGTCGCAGAAGTTGATCTGTTGTGACATGCCGTAATAACGATGTCAAGACTTGGCTTTTGGGACCTCTTCACGAGGGCACTGGGAGCATCCAAATGGCAATTTCGAAACTAAAGATGTCATTTGCTGGAAGTGCTGTCTTCAGTTAGAAACCAGCCCGAGCAGTTTGCAGGTGGGATGCCCTTGGCTTCCTTTTCACAGAGCAGCGTGTGGCACTGCTAATGGCAGGCTGCTAAATTATCTGGACTGGGAGTGAGATCATAGAATCATAGAATGATTAGGGCTGGAAGGGACCTTCAAAGTTCATCTAGTCCAACCCCCCTGCAAGGAACAGGGATATGTCCAACTAGATCAGGTTGCTCAGGGCCTCGTCCAACCTGGCCTTGAACGTCTCCAGGGATGGAGCATCCACCACCTCTCTGGGCAACCTGTTCCAGTGCTCTACAACTCTCATGGTAAAAAATTTTTTCCTAATATCCAATCTGAACCTACCTCCCTCTATTTTAAAACCATTACCCCTTGTCCTATCACAACTGGCCCTCCTGAACAGCCTCTACCCATCTTTCTTGTAGGCCCCCTTGAGGTACTGGAAGACCGCTATAAGGTCACCCCGGAGCCTCCTCTTCTCCAGGCTGAACAGTCCCAACTCTTTCAGCCTGTCCTCATAGGAAAGGTGCTCCAGCCCTCTTATCATCTTCGTGGCCCTCCTCTGGACCCTCTCCAACTGGTCCATGTCCTTCTTATGTTGGGGACTTCAGAACTGGACGCAGTACTCCAGGTGAGGTCTCACGAGGGCAGAGTAGAGGGGGAGAATCACCTCTCTCGACCTGCTGGCCACGCTCCTCTTGATGCAGCCCAGGATGCGGTTGGCCTTCTGGGCCGCAAGAGCACATTGCCGGCTCATATTGAGCTTCTTGTCCACCAGTACTCCCAAGTCCTTCTCTTCAGGGCTGCTCTCGATCCGTTCTCCGCCCAGTCTGTATTTGTGCCTGGGATTGCCACGACCCAGATGTAGGACCTTGGACTTGGCCTGGTTGAACTTCATGAGGTTGACACGGGCCCACCTCTCCAGCCTGTCGAGGTCCCTCTGGATGGCATCCCTCCCTTCCAGCGTGTCGACGGCACCACGCAGCTTGGTGTCATCGGCGAACTTGCTGAGGGTGCACTCCATGCCACTGTCCACGTCACCGACAAAGATGTTGAAGAGGGCCGGGCCCAACACGGATCCCTGAGGGACGCCACTCGTGACCGGTCTCCACTTGGACATCGAGCCATTGACCACTACTCTCTGAGTGTGGCCATTGAGCCAATTCCTTATCCACCGAGTGGTCCATCCATCAAACCCATGCCTCTCTAGTTTAGAGAGAAGAATGTCGTGCGGGACAGTGTCAAAAGCTTTGCACAAATCCAGGTAGATGATATCCGTTGGTCGACCCTTGTCCACCGATGCTGTCACCCCATCATAAAAGGCCACCAAGTTGGTCAGGCACGATCTGCCTTTGGTGAAGCCATGTTGGCTGTCACCCACCACCTCCTTGCTCTCCAGGTGCCTTAGCATGGTTCCCAGGAGAATCTGCTCCATGACCTTGCCAGGCACAGAGGTGAGGCTGACCGGTCTGTAGTTGCCCGGGTCCTCCTTGTTCCCCTTTTTAAAAATGGGGGTTATGTTCCCTCTCTTCCAGTCATCGGGGACCTCGCCAGACCGCCACGACTTCTCAAATACAATGGCCAGTGGCTTGGCAACTTCATCCGCCAGTTCCTTCAGGACCCGCGGATGGATCTCATCAGGTCCCATGGACTTGTGCACCTTCAAGTTCCTCAGATGTTCCCGAACCTGCTCTTCAAGTACAGTGGGCGGTGGTTCATCCTCACAGTCCCTGCTAGTTCTTTCCACAGCTTGGGCAGTAAGACAAGAGGCTTTATCAGTGAAGACTGAGGCAAAAAATTCATTGAGTACCTCAGCCTTCTCTATGTTCCAGGTAACCAGAGCACCAGTATCCTTCCGGAGGGGACCTACATTCTCCTTGGACTTCCTTTTGTCCCCTACATACCTATAGAAGCATTTCTTATTGCTTTTTATATCCCTTGCCAAATTCAATTCCTTCAGGGCTTTAGCCTTCCTCCCCTGGTCACTCGTACAGCTTCTCTGTATTCCTCCCAGGCTATCTGTCTCCGCTTCCACCCTCTGTAGGCTAACCTCTTCATTTTCAGTTGGTCCAGGAGCTCCTTGCTCATCCAAGCGGGCTTCCTGGTCTTTTTGCCCGACTTGTTCTTCATCGGGATGCACCTCTGCTGAGCTTGGAGGAGGTGCTCCTTGAATGTGGACCAACTTTCCTGGGCCCCTCGTCCCTCCAGGGCCGCCTCCCACGGCACTTTGCCCATCAGGTCCTTGAAGAGGCCGAAGTCCGCCTTCTTGAAGTCTAGGGTACAGAGCTTGCTGAATGGTTTCCTTGCTGCCCCGTGGATCTTGAACTCCACCGTGTCGTGGTCACTGCAGCCAAGGCTGTCCTTAAGTTTCACATCGCCCACCAGTCCCTCCCTGTTGGTGAGCACAAGGTCAAGCATGGCACCCCTCCTTGTCGGCTGCTCTATCATCTGCAGGAGGAAGTTGTCGTCCACGCATTCCAGGAACCTCCTGGACTGCCTGTGCCCTGCCGCATTGTCTCTCCAACAGATGTCAGGGTGGTTGAAGTCCCCCATGAGGACCAGGGCTTGTGACCGCGAGGCTGCTCCTATCTGGCTATAAAGCGCCTCATCTGCTCTGTCCTCCTGGCCAGGTGGCCTGTAACAGACCCCTACCGTAACATCCCCTATCCGTCCCCGTCCTCTAATCTTGACCCATAAGCTCTCTGTCAGCTCCTCCTCCGACCCCAGGCGAAGCTCCACGCACTCCAGCCGGTTGCTGACGTAGAGAGCGACACCCCCTCCTCGTCTCCCCTTCCTGTCCTTTCTAAAAAGCTTATACCCCTCCATGTTGACACTCCAGTCACAGGAGTCGTCCCACCACGTCTCCGTGATGCCAATAAGGTCGTAGCCCTGCTCATGTGCACGCATCTCCAGCTCATCCTGTTTATTTCCCATGCTGCGTGCGTTGGTGTACATACACTTCAGTTGTGCCCCTGACAAAGACAACTCGCTGGCTGGAGCGACAGGGGTTCTCTTGGACGGCAGTGTAAGTTCATTTGAACATACCTGCGATCCTTCCTCAGCCTCTGGACCCTCGGTGCTGTAACTCTCCACTGCTTACAGATTAGTTACAAGAAGGAAGGGACTTTTTCAAGCCTGGTATTATCTCTCCCTGCTCTGACAGTCCTTTGGAGGCTGCAGAAGGCACCAGGCTTGGTGGTATATCTGTGAGCTCCTCCCAGCATAGGACTTTACCTCAAAGGCACAACACAGCCCTTAATTATTTATTTCCAGCATGAATTATTTATTGACTTGAACGCTATTATCTTCTGCCATGACTGGAATGACTTAATGTGTTGATTGCTCACAGTTTTGCTCTCAAGCCTTGATTGCGATGTCTGAAGCCAGGGAACATATTTTAATTTTGGTGGATGTGTGACTGCCAGAGAGCAGTGTGTAGGCATCAGGAACAGGATGCACCTAAATGCATAAGCTGTAGACAGAGCCAGTTGAGCGAGACGTTCATGGAGCAGATTCTCCTGTTGTTGTAAAGGCCATGAAACAATGTGTGATGTGTTAACAAATACCTGCCTGCAATGAGTCTCACGTTGCTCTGATGTACCTGTGCCACTTCACTAAACTACAGTGGGGTGAGGTGGTTATGGGCAGCCAGCCTAGCCAGGTGATGACTCCGTGTTGGAAGTGGCTAAATGGCAGTGATCTTCACTAGCAAAAGTGCTCCAGACATTAAAATAACATGTTTTTTCCTTGCTGAAGGACGTGGCGTGCTCACTCACTGACCCCAGCATGGCTGTGCTAACTCAGGCCTCCTACAAATGAGGTTCATTTCCCAGATCCCTGTTACTCTAAGATACCTCTAGCATTGCTGTAATCCTGTTGACCTCCTCCTGAATAGGAAAAGAGATGGAATAAGAATGCCATGATAGAAATCAGGTGGAAATAGTAAACATGACTGGAACAACTATGTGTTGAGCAATGGTTTGTGTAGAAACACTGTGAGTCTTACGTTACTGTAGAGTGAAATATAATGGCAAGGGTTAATTTACACTGTAGGTAACAGTACTTGCCACTTTCTCCCCCTCTCTTCTTTTTAATTCAAAGGGAAATGAGCCAAACTGAAAGAGGTCATCTGAATAAACCTTGAATCTTGTAATCTTGAAACGACAACCTATGTGGATATTTTCAAATGAAAATCCATTTGCCAGTAGTCTAGAGAAAGTTGTATGCCTCTCTTCAAATGTCCGGGTCTTTACTGATTTGATTCATCGGAGTTTTCTTTCTACTTTTAACCTGAAATATTCATATTTCAGTAGAAAATAAGGAGGTGTCACGTTTTGAGGTCAAAACGACCAGTCTATCAGCTCCCAAGTCAGGCGAGACCCTTGGGTCCGACTCCCCCTGCCCTCTCTTGGCAGCTCAGTAGGTCGGAGGGTGATTCGTCTGACTTATCGTGGGATCCGTCACTAATAGACAAACAGGAGGTAATTTGGCCAGTATACCAGCTCCCAAGTTAGGCGAGACCCTTGGGCCCGACTCCCTCTGCCTTCTCTTGACAGCTCAGTGAGTCGGAGGGTGATTCGCCCACTTATTAGGGATCGTCACTAGTAATACTATGGGCCAACTCCTTATAATAATTCAAAAGTTTCCGGAAACATGCATATATATTTTATTTGTGACAGAATACAGGTTCGAGGATAGCCAGTGATAGTGACTGACTACAAAAACAACTTTAATTGAAATACTGCAGTGATAATATAAAACGATTACTGATCAGTGATAATATTAAATAGCTAGCAAGGTGTTAGTAAGTAATTAAGTAAGTGCACATAACACAGAGTTCTTACCCAATAGGCGTCCCTATGGGGGGGAGAAGAGAGGTTCAGCCCGTCGACTGATCCCAGACGTTCCGATGGGGGGGCTTCTCCCTAACATCCCCTTTGTTTGTTGCTATTTTATACTTTTTTCATATCTTTTAGGTGGAGCTCGAGTGACTCTAGTCATACATAACTTTTATTAGGATTGGTGAAAATTTCTCTCGTGAGGGGTGTTCACGAATTAGGATTGGTGTAAATTGCTCGTTTGAGGGGTGGTCGCAGCTGGGAGGCGGGTGGAGGTGTGACTTAGTAGCTGAAGGACACAATTTCGCCATCACTGCTGAGGCAGCGGTTGTGATTCACTTCCCTCGATGGCATTTTTATGGTTATCTTTACCAGGCGCCTCTCATCCCTTATAACGGGGATGAGCCGTGATACCTCCGTACCACTCCACTCCCCATTTCAAGGGTATTGCGTGGGCCTTGTTCGTTGTTTCTTGTCCCCGATAACAGGGCTGAGCCATGATACCTTCGTATCACTCTCCTCCCCATTTCAAGGATATTGAGGCCTTGTTTGTTCCTGAGAGCAGCAGCTGTGCTTCATGTCAGAGCTGCTCTAATATTAGCTGAATTCTAGGGAACAATATTCTCCCATTCCCCTCCAATTTCAGTCATTTTCCCACAGGAGGAATAACAGTTCATTGGTGGGATGTATTTTAAGGTCCATTTATGCACTCTTGTGTCAGCGCTGAGCCTCTGGTGAGCACTGACTGGGCTGTCTGGCTCTACCGGGGCTATTGTGGCTCTCTTGTGCCCGAAATCAGAGGCGTACAACACCAAAGCTGTAGTTGGTGGAGATAAACAGAAGAGGAGAGCGTCACCTCCTATGCTGTCCTTATGTCATGCTCTATCTCCAGCTGGCATCATGAAGCTGAAGTATCTGGCCACCTTGCCATCATTGTTTTTCCAGAAGCTTGCAACCATTCAAGGTTCTGCATGTGTCGAAGCATCTGTAGTAGGTTTATGGCTGGGAATGCAATTTTCGAAACTGTATTCAGATGATTTCATGCAGTCTTTGTTCAATACCGTTGCACTTACTGGTTTCCAGAAGAACAGGTGGTCCAAGGTGGCCCTTGGTGATAAGTGCGTGCCAGCCGCTGGAGTCTGAGCGTGGTGTTTCAGGAATGCCTTCCTAATACCTGCTGGGGAACACATTTCAGTTTCTTTGTGTTTCTTAAGGCCTTTAACACATTGTTCAGTGAGTTTTAATCTAAAGCAGTGATTTTAGCTTCAGGTTTCTTTTGAGAGAGCATCTGCTCTGGGAGAGCAGGTGAACCGGGCTGCTTGGGCACAACTGCTCTGCGCTGCGCAGCATCGCGCGGTGCGACCCAGCTCTCCGAGCAAGTGTCGGGCACCTGCAGCACCGTGGGGATGAGACCCCGTGCTCCTGGTCTCCAGGGTTGCTGAAGTACTTCCATATGGCTCTGCATCATGCTTGGTACAGGTACCCTTTCTGCACGCAGAGGAAGCACACTGTTAGGCAAAGCAGAAAACTCCAACTGAAATTCATCTTTTTTAGTAATTCTTACAGTTCGTATCTGAAGGGATCAGAGTAGAGTTACTCAGCTGCTGGTAAATTCTGTTTAGTGTAATCCTTCACTGCTAAGTCTTAAATTTTTACAGTATTGGCTCACATCCTCTATAAATTCTTCGAGAGCAAAACTATTACGTGAAAGTATATAAATGTGAGTCCTGGGTCTGATTGTCTTCTCTACCCTCTCTTCCGTGCTGCCTCAAAGCCTTGGACCCTGATGTGCACTGCCCTGAGAGACACTCCTGCTGAGCATCTTGTTTGTTCAACTTTGGCTTAGGTGAAGGAAGAAGACATGCCCGTTTAGCACCCAGGGACACAAAACACCACCCGTGTGATCATTCCATTTAGAGCCCGGGCCGCAGCGGCGGTGGTGGCCGAGGGAGTCAGGGACACTGGCTCCCCAGGACATCCATCCCTGGGGCCAGCTCAGTGGCGGTGGTGGCGGCTGCGTGTCGCACGCCGCCGGCCACGTGCGCCATAGGGGCGGCTGCGTGCCCCGGGCCGGCGTCGCCTCCTCACGTGCCGGCTGCGAGGGCTGCTTTGAGAAGCCGCTTCGCCAGAAGCGGCTTTAAGCAGACGTCTGGTCAGTCGTTGCTTACAGACAAGAGCGTTCTGGCTCTGTCCCTGCACTTGTGTTACCGAAAATCCAGAATAAGAAACTTTTCAACACCAATGGGATGTAGATAAGCAGACACTTCTTTATTGCGGCACCGGGTGCACGGGCGATATCTCCTCCTAGCGTGCGCACCTTGCACCGAAATTAAACTTCTTATATAGAGCTTACATATGCAAATCCATTAGGTAATCATACATAAACATATTATTTCCCAAAAAACATTAGCATATTCTCCTCCTATTTTCGATTCTGCGCAATAAAAGTTAGAATCACCTAGAAATGAGTCTGGGGTGTAATATGGGTAAGTGGTCTGTGAGTCGGTGGTCACAATCTCCCCCTGTCGGAATTATCTTTTGCTTAAGTTCACGGTTTCTGGCAGGTACCCATGGACCATTACGAAACTGTTACGGTTGGTTTTCTTCATTTTCATTAATCTAGACCTTGATAGCTACATGCATTCTTCTAGTTCTATGTAGGTATCATAAATCAGTTTACAAATCAACTTGTGCTTTGTACTACATGTTCTTACTAAATGATTCTGACCTATCCCTTTGGTCCTGGTACAGGGCTGTACAGGGAGTTTCATAGTAGCATGTGATTCCTGTACGAGCATACTTTTCATTAAAATATTTCTTATAATTCTATATTATTAAAATCAACTACAAATCATACAAACTATTGATTAAATTTTAATTACCAAAATTCTAAGTATCAGTAACAATCTGAAGACACAATAACTCCCTATTCAGATGCTCTGGCAAGCGGTGATTTTCCTTAGAGAAGTTCCCCAGAGGTCAGCACAGCAAAGAACAAGAAACCAGAGCCTGAATTCCCACAAGTATTTCTGCTGCAAGAAATCTTCAGTCCTACCCCAAGTGCCCCCGTAGGCATTGCCACCGGGTTGCTGCTTTTGGGACAGCTCCTGCTTCCAAAAGTGAACCAGAACCATTGGTGCCGTTCCCTGCTCAAACTCAGGGATGAAAGCTCATGTTTTCAACAGCTGGATACTGCCTGGGAAGGTGATGGGATGATCCTACACCTGAAGTGGAGAATTCTGCACGACTTTTGGAATGGAGTTAACATTTCGGAGATGCCAAATATTTACCTCTATAACCGAAGGTGCAGAGGGCCCTAAAAGTATTTCCAGTTTTGCAGCAGACGTCCTGTGTGCTGTGCGACGCACTGTCACTGCTCTGTCTCAGCTCTTCCAATGCTAAATGCGGTAACAGCCGACTTGTTCACATGAGGAAAGCACGGTTTTTGAAAAATAAACCTCTTCTCTTCTTCCTCCTTCTCCTCCTTGTCCTCCTCTTCCCCATCTTCCTCTTCCCTGTCCTCCTCTTCTTCCCCCTCTGCCTCCTCTTCCTCCTCCTCTTCCTCTTCTTTTTCCTCCTCCTCCTCCTTCTCTTCCCTCTCATTCTCTTACCCCTTCACCTCTTCCTCCCTCCTCCTTCCCCTATACAGCACATGCTGAGGAAACATGGCTTTCCACAGGAGGACAAAACCCTGACACTAGCACAGCTCAAAGGCCGAGCCCTCCGTCTGAAGCAGGACATGCTCCTCAACTAGATAGCTGCAAATCTTTTCAAGGTGAGCAATACCTCTTCATTTCCCAGTGGAAATTTTTTGGCTCCTTGTATTCCTTCTTAGAAATGTCTGATCGATTTCCTTTGGAAAAACATGCTGAAACAGAAGAGCCTGAAAACAACAGTTCCCCATCAGAGAGAAGATCCATCCGGCACATTCCCCTGTCACCTAAGTGGCCAACCATCAATGTCTAAAGCAGACGAGATGAGCAGGCCATGGTCAGAGCTTCTCAGGCAGAACTCCAGGTGTAACATAGCACAACTGGACTCTTTTCTCCCTTCACTCAGCAGCAGTTGAATGACAAAGCTTGTTCCGCTGTGCTCCTTGGCCAGGGATGCAGGAAAAGCGCTCTGGTGCTGCCCTGCGTGGGTCTGGCACGCGGGCAGAGCTGGGAAGTGGCAGCTGCGGATGGGGCAGTGAGCCTGGGGCCCTTCCCAGCACGGGCTGTTCTGCACAGACACCAACCCCTGGGGAAACGCAGCCCGGGGAAGAGCAGAGCTCCAGCCCTGCCATGGAAAAGAGAGGCCGAGAGAGCCGGGGCACGATGGCGCCCGGGAGAGAGGGGCAGAGCAGCAGCGAGAAGCGGCCGGAAGGGCCGGAGGAGCCCTGGCACAGGGCTGTGCTCGATGCCTCAGAGGACAAGAAGCAGCCCCCGGGGCCACTGTGGGGCCGCCCTGGGAGTCTAAGAAGCTTCCTCCCCCGATGCGGGGCATGAGAGGGGATCTTCGTGGTGCATGAGCAGCCGGCAGTGAACCAGCCAAAAGAGATCCGAGGAGTCCTGACAAGTGGTCTTGCTCAATGCTGCAGAGGAAGGCAAAAACCCCCGGGGAGCAGGGTCAATCTGCCCCGGGGGAAAATTCCTTCCTGACCCCAGCAGTGCTGGCGATCGGCTGTTCCCTGAACATGGGAGCAAGACCTGCCTCCTTCTCCCACAGCCTGCTCACGCCTCCCAGGAGATGCCCAAGCACTGTTCTCCCTCAACCTGGAGCCATCTCAAAGGCTTCCAAGAGTGGCCAAAGGCCCCTGGCTTGATCTACCTTGGGGACAAAAATCCTTCCCATGTCTGGCAGGGACCCCCTGGAAAACGGGGAACCCCTGGAAACATTTATGCATCCCATTTCTAATGGCTGCTGCTCCTGGGTCTGACGGGGATGAGGATGGCAAGCTCTGCAGTACTCCTCAAGAAGGCATTCCCTTGGTCTTGCCACTGCTGTCCAGCTGAAAAAGCCTGATAGCCTCAGGCACTTCTAAGGCTTGGTGATCCTCCTCATCGCCTGAGGTGCTTGCATCTGTTCCCCAAGGGTGAAGCAGGATTTCCATCCATCAGATGGGCTTTGCAGGTGGCTTTGCCAGGAGCTGGCCATGCAGTGGAGAACATCCAGCAGCCCTGTGCAGCTTCTGGTCTTCTTTTCTCAGACCTCTCCAAGTAATCAAACCCTCCTCAAGGCCTTCCTCTGGGATGCCTTCAGGCTGCCCTCGGGCCAGCTCTGGCAGCCGGCACAGGGGACGCTGCCGTTTACAGTGCCGGGGGCACTGTGACTGCTGCGCTGTGGGGTGCTGGCACTGTGACATGGGGGGGACAGGCCCCTCCCCCTTGCATAAGCCCCACCCCACGGGCACAAGCCCCGCCCCCCCTCCCCCCAGCACCCTTCTGAGGAGGCTCTGGATGCTGCCCCGGGGCAATCCCTGTGCCCAGGGGCTGTCCCTGCCCTGGGCACAGCGGGTGGGTGTCCCTGACACACCCTCTGCTGCTCGGTCCCGGGCACGAACCCAGTGCTGTTCCTCTTCTCTCCGGCCAGGGCAGAATTCCGACAATGCCCTTAATAACGTGCTATGTCTTCTGGCCAGCCCTTAAGTGGACAGGCAGTTGGACTAATTGATTGTTGTAGGCCATTTCCAGCTGAACTAATCTATTCTGTTGTTCCCTGTTCTATGCTGTTTTAACACATCCTAAATTATCTTATCCTACGACTGGGAAAGATTTAAATATATTTTCACATAATTTCTTTAAGACAAGAGGAAAAAAATAAAAACCAAAACACTGGGCCTGGGAGTCATGATGTGCAGTTCTATAGAAATGCCTGTCCGACAGCTGGAGGCAGGCAAGGAGCAAGCCAAATGAGCTGATTACTAAGAAGAGCAGAGGGAACACACCACAAAATAATTGCTCTGCTGCACGTTTCCTTGGTGTCTCCACTTGCTGAGTTCCATATGAAATCCCAAATCCCAACTCCTCCATCTGAAAAGGCTGTAGTGCATTCTAACAAGGCTTTATGAACTTGATTTTTGGCCTGACACGGTGTAGTAAGTGTTGGTTTCTTATATTAAATTGTGCTTTAGGAAGGAAGGGGAAACAGAAGTCAGGATTGTGGGAAAATATAAACAAGTAACTGAAGGGTAAATTTTAATATGGACAATACTTGTGGGGAAGTAGACAATCATTTCCAAACTCCAGGGAAGGTCTTCAGTATTTTTAATACCATTTTGTTAGATGTGAGAAGCACCTTTCCAAAAATATTTTGGTTGTGGCCAAAATGTTTCCCTACCAAAACCTGTTGCAGTTTAGAGATGAAGAAACATGAAGTTACTTAATTCTCCCTCCTGTCGCTGAAGAATAGCTCCCTACAGGACTACCATGTTGTCTAGAAGTCTTCAATCTGTTTTTAGACATTTCCAAGCAATACCACGTCCTACAGGTCCCTGGAAGGTCTCTGTGTAAGGTCTAATAGATCATACCATTAAAAACGTTCGCTCATACCATGTGACTTTCGTTTATCTTCTTTTGCTTCTCACCTGACACAAAGCCAGTTGCTCCAGGCAAGGTTGAGCTGTGCTGTGGAGAAATCTTCTGGCTGCTGCAGCATCCTGTGAAAGTTCTTTCCCTATGCAGGCCAGCTAAGAAACACCTGCAGCTTGTTACGCTGGGAAGGTTGCCTTGAAACAGATGCTGTAGCATTCAGCCAATCACTCTGGGAGATGGATGGTCAAGTGGCCAATAGCCTTGACCCATCTAGTAAACCACATGACTTCAGACTAAGTTTGAGGCAAGTATTATTACTTATTATTACTTATTATTACTAAGTAAGGCAAGGCATTTCCTCCTGAGCTTTAGAGTAAAGCCTGAAGCCTTTCTGTTGCATTGGAACATTGGTCTGCTTGGAGCTGCCGGAAGCCTTCCCGTTGCAACAACTGGGGACTCTGACGTGATCCGACCGCAACTAAGATCCGAAGGTACGTGCTTCTGTACACAGGGCTCCAAGGGATGAATTCTAGATCAGAAAGATGGGACAAAACTCCGCAAAAGAGAGCATGATGTTTTCCATCCTTAAATCTGCAATGACAGTCACAGGGGCTAAAATAAGTGATGAAGCTCTCTGTGAGCTACTGAATTGGGCGGCAGAACATGAATGCCTCACTGACCTTAACACCCTCTTTGGCTCGAAAGCATGGAAGCAGCTAGGGGATAAGTTAATTTAAGAAACAGTGCTTGGACGAAAGAACCTGACCGGCCTATTACGTATTTGGGGGACTGTATATGATGTAATGCAGAGATGGACAACAGAAAGGAAGGAAAAAGAATTGCCAGATTCTGATGAATCTGCAAGTGAAGTTTCTGAAGGGAACGACGAGTTATCTGAAGGGGGACTGACCCCGGACAGCACGGGCAGTGCACCAGTTGTGCCCCCGCTGTCCTCAGATACTGACAAAGTTGTGGGGACTGCACGGAGGCTTTACCTCTCCCTGGGAGATTATGTCCCACCCAAGTGTCCTCCTCCACGTGATTTTACGATGCCGGAATACTCCTCTGGACAAGACAAAGCGTCGGAGCATCCCCCACCTTTCTCCCCAACAGCCCCCCTTCCTCTTCTTCATCACAGCCGGTTACTTCGGCCAATACAGCAGAACCTGTTCTTCCTACTGCTCCGCCATTTGCCCCTCAACTGGGCCAGGCACCACAAGGACCGTTCCTGGGCATGGCACCCAGGTTTTCTGTTTTTCTATCTACCATGGGCACAGATGGAGCAACTCCCAACAACACATTTCATAATACACCAGGTTATGGCAGGATTGCAAAGAATGTCACAACAACTAGCAGCATTGATGGAGATGTTGCGGCAGGTTACTGCTGCTGGATCTGTGCCAGGACAACCTGGGCTGGCTGTGCTAACCGGCCCAGCAACGGCCCTGGAAGTGGCGCCAAGAATGCCACTGACAGCTTCGGCAGTGGCACCTTCACAGACAGTGGTGCCACCACAAGTTTCCGCAACCTGAACTGCATCTCTGGGGACTGCTCCACAACCGACCACAGCCTCTGCCTTTACACCACCCATTGGCCCAGCGTCTGCACCCTGTCAGAAGCCATTGGACACATCCCTGCCTGACGATGTTTTGACACTGCAGGAAGCCGTGGCGACGGTCAGACGACAGCAAACATGGCCGGCCCACAACCGTCCCTGGACGCTTCCCAAATGTAAGGTGACTGTACGTCCAAAAAATTCAAAACAGTTCCGGGAAGAAGTCAAGAGGCGGGCTCTGGAGGCTGGGGATTGGGACTTAATAGAAAAAGTCGGGTTGCCTGAAAAGGGGCCTGAGCAGGTTGTTTAGGGAAGTAATGAACCAACAGAGGCTCTTATCCAAGCCTTTCCGGTACAAAAAGCTCTTCCCAACTCAGGCCAGATTGATAAACATGAAACTATTGCCTGGAAAGTAGTCCAAGACCTGCAAACCAAAGTAGCACAATATGGACTAGACTCTCCTTAGGTCATGCAGATTATCAGGATATTGAATACCGACCTACTCTCCCCATTCAACATTAAATATCTAGGACAGGTATTATTTCAACCAGTGCAATATACTGTCTTCGAGGCCAATTGGAGAAGAATGGCTGAGAGAGCTGCAGCCGGGAATATGCAGTTACCTCCAACTGACCCTAGATACGGAGCTCCAGCAGATGCTCTACTGGGAGCCAATGCTTTTTCCGATCCCGATTTCCAAGCTGCATGGCATCCTCAAGTTCTTGAGCAAGCTTAAAAGATCGGCATGGGAGCCCTATTAAAAGGCATAGATATGGCTGCCCCAAAAACACGGTACGTGAAGATATATCAGCGGCAGAAAGAACATTTTTTGTCCTTCATAGAGAAAATTGCTGTAGCCCTCAAAAAACAGGTTGAAGATGAAACCTTGAGGCTGCTATTATGCAAGCAGCTGGCAAAAGACAACGCCAATGAACAATGTAGGAAAATCATAAATTCTATGCCAGGGGAACCTACACTGACAGAAATGATTGAAGCTTGTTCTAAGCTGGAATCTGAAAGTTATAAATCTGCTCTGGCTACAATGCTGCGGCCTATTCAACTCAAAAACTCTGATCTGGAACCGAAAAGACAACCTAAGAGGGAGAATAGACAAAGACAGACCAGACAAAAAAGAAAAAACAAGACAACACGAGACGTGCTTGCGGTGTAAGATGCAATAAGCCAGGCCATTCTGCAAGATACTGTGAATCCTTGTACCATGCCAATGGCCGACCCCTGACACGTTCGGGAAACTTCCCCAGGAGCGCAATGGGGATGTGAGCTCAGACAGAAATGTTTCCCCAGGACATGGTACCAACACAGGCCTACTCAGCCAGCTTGGAGCCAGCATCCAGGGATCAGCCGTGGTGGATGTGTGCACCGCAACAGTCGTCTTAGAATCCTGTTGTGTCTATAAGGTTCCTTTGGATGCATTTGGGCCTCTGGGACATGGGCTGAATGCATTGTTGGTGAGAAGATCTAGTACCACCATTCAAGGGATCTTTGTGCACCCAGGAATTATCGACGCTGACTTCACAGGACAAATTTGTGCTATGGTTTCCATGCCCACCCCCCGTCACAATACTGGAAAAGACTCGGATCGCTCAACTCGTGCCCTTCAAATCATGTGTTCCTAAGGCAAAACAAGGAAGTCGTGAAGGTGGTGGCTTTGGTTCCACAGGACTTCCGCAGGTTTATTGGACTGCAGATATCTCTAGCCAAAAGCCACAGATGACCTGCACCTTAATATTGCCAAATTCCTAGCCGTCCAGGATTCAGCTCCGAGGTTTGATTGACACGGGTGCTGGTGTGACAATCATCTCCTTCTCTGCATGGCCTCCTACATGGCCTTTAGTCCCCATGGGGTCAGCCATCGCAGGACTGGGAGGAACCGCACAGAGTTATCTAAGCGAACGACCTGTGGTGGTAAAGAATGCAGAGGGTCAAACAGCTACGATTCGGCCCTGTGTCACTACAGCTCCACTTAATCTCTGGGCGTGGGACGTTTTGGCGGCCTGGAGAGTACATATCGGGACAAATTTTTGATGGAGGCCACTGTACTGAAGGGCGTTCAGTATCCTACGTTGCCTTTGCAGTGGATAGTAAGCAAATCCATCTGGCAACCCCAATGGCCCCTACCGAAAGAAAAATTAGTTGCCCTTCATCACCCACTGTCGTGGTTTTTGGACTGAAGGTCGAGACAAGAACTGAGAGGGAGCACCCACCAACCATGGTCCCGGGCAAAACACGACTCAGGCTTTCTTCTTAAAACAAAACAATTTATTAACAGTTACTGAACAGGAGACACAAGGGAACGAAACCGGTTACTTGAGAGGAGAAAAGAGAAAACAAGGCCAGGTCTTAAAACAACACCTCCCCACCCCGTTTCCTTTCGTTCCTGGCTCAACCTCCCCCCGGCGGCGCAGGGGGACAGGGAATGAGGGAGTGCAGGTCAGTTCATCCATGTTGTTAACTACCGCTCCTTTCTTAAAGGAGGAGGAGCCTTTACACCATTTTTCCCTTGCTTCGGTGGATCCCCTACTCACGAAGAAAAAAGTCCCCAAACTTTTCCAACGTGAGTCCTGCCCGCAGGATTGCAATCCTTCCCCATGGATCGCACCAGTTCGGGCTTTACCAGTCTCGGCCTCTTAGGGAGCTGCTGCCACTCGCGTCGGCGTGGGTCGTCCCACGGTCTCCAGATGCCTCCATGACCTCGTCGTGCATTCCATGCCCCATTATTAACAGTACCTGGTCGTGCATCCCCTGCTCCACAACCTCTCCCGGGCTCAGGCATCTCCTATCCAACGTGGGTTTCTCCACGGGCCACGAGGGGGTTTCTGCCCCGCCGAGTACACCCTGGCTGCAGGGGGGCCGCCTGCCATCTTCACACCGATTGCAAGGGAAGCCTCAGCTCCAGCACACCTGCTCCATCTTGGCTGACCCGGTCGTTGTGGTTGTCTTCTCTTAGATCTTAATCCCCTCTGGGGGAGCTCGGCCCGGCGGGCACCCCGGGAGCGAGGCGCTTCCCGAGCCCCCCATGCGGCTCCCCCGGCACCATTTTGAGCACATGGCGCCGGCCCGGGCCCAGGCAGCCGCCAGGCCGGGAGCGAGGGCAGCGCCCTCCTGCTCTCTCCTCGCTCCTGAGCAAAAAGCTTTTTTTTCGCCCCTTTGTCCCAACTTAAATAGGGCAATTCGCAGAGGCGCCAATTTGGCTCAGCCTCCCCCGGCGGGGATGGGACTCAGATCTGGTGGCACAGGGAGCAAATCCCCTCCCCTGCCACCAGAACACCCCCCCCATCAAACTATCACACCTAGTTAAGGAACAGTTACAACAGGGACACCTTGAACCTTCTACCAGTCCCTGGAATACTCCTGTCTTTGTAATTAAGAAGAAATCAGGAAAACGGAGATTGCTGCAAGATCTCCAAAAAATCGATGCAGTAATGGAAAGCATGGGGGCATTGCAGCTTGGTATGCCCTCACCTACCATGATTCCAGCAGGGCGGGAAAATCTTGATCATTGATTTGAAGGACTGTTTTTTCCCGATCCCCTTACATCCTGATGACAAAACAAAGTTTGCCTTTACTGTACCTGCGGTTAACGCTGAACCTGCAAAGAGATATCAATGGAAGGTTCTACCTCAGGGCATGAAGAACAGCCCGACTATCTGTCAATGGTACATTGCTCAAGCTTTGTCCGGAGTCCGCGAGCAGTTTCCTGAGGCATACTGCTACCATTACATGGATGATCTCCTGGTGGCAGCATCCACCCAGGACGAGCTGCTGAAGATAACAGCCTCGGCTGCTCGCTGCTTTGCATTCCTATGGATTGCAAGTGGCTCCGGAGAAAATTCAACAGCATCCTCCTTGGAGATATTTAGGAGTCAAAATTCTGGACCAAACTATGCAACACCAAGAGGTGCAATTCTCGGGTTCTATCAAGACCTTGAATGATGCTCAGAAATTGTTGGGCATCATCAATTGGTTACATCCCTATCTAGGGCTAACCACAACGCAACTTACGCCGCTCTTTAATATTCTAAAGAGGGACCCTGAGCTGAATTCACCTCGAAAATTGACTCCTGAAGCACGACGGACACTAGAGGAGGTTCAACAAGCCATTTCTGCCCGTCAGGTTTACGGAATACATCCCTCCATTGACATTACCGTTTTTATTACCACTCCAGATTCTCATCCTACAGGTATCATTGGCCAATGGAACAAACAGTGGTCTGAGCCCTTGCATATTCTGGAATGGGTCTTTTTGCCGCACCAACTAAAAAAGACAGCATCTACGCTATTTGAACTAATTGCTTCTCTGATAATCAAATGCCGTCAGCGCTGTTTACGATTGATGGCAGCAGATCCTGCAATAATTGTTCTGCCAGTACAGCAGGAATACTTGGAGTGGAGCCTCACTAACAGTGCTCCTCTCCAAAGTGCGCTGGAAAATTTCTTGGTAATTGCATACCATCTGCCTAGCCATAAATTGTTGCAATTGGCAAAACTGACGAGCTTTACCTTGCAGCCAAAAAATAGCCAAGTGCCAGTACAAGGACCCACTGTCTTCACTGATGGGTCTGGGAAAACTGGGAAAGCTATTGTTACCTGGAAGGAGGAATCAGAGTGGCAGGTGCTGGAAGGCCACGAGTCAGGCTCAGCCCAGTTGGCTGTTGCCATGGCCTTTCAACGGTTCTCGCAGTTACCTTTGAATTTGGTCACTGATTCCGCTTATTTAGCAGATATAACCCAACGCTTAGATTGTTCACTTCTGAAAGAACAGTTCTCTGAACAGCCAGTTCTCTCAGATACTGAATAGCTTTCTCCATGTTGGTCCACTTACAAAATTACATGACACCTTGTCCTTCTCGCTCACGGGGACTCGTCCCGGTGATGTCACAGGTGCCAGAGCGCATACCAGACTGACACCCTTGTTCACCAACCTGCGGGGACTTGTCCCGGTGATATCACAGGAGCCAGAGCATGTCCCAGCCTGGCCCCCCTGGTCAGCGCCCAAAGGGGACTTGCACTGGAGTTGTCACAGGTGCCAGAGTGCATACCAGCATGAAGCCCCTGGTCACCGACGTGCGGGACCTCGTCACGGTGATGTCACAGAAGCCAGAGCATGTCCCAGCCTGGCCCCCCCGGTCAGCGCCCAAAGGGGACTTGTACTGGAGATGTCACAGGTGCCAGAGTGCATACCAGCATGAAGCCCTGGTCACCGAGCTACGGGGACTCATCCCAGTGATGTCACATCCTGGCGCCCCTGGTCACTGACCCACGGAGTCTCATTCCGATGATGTCACAGGCATCAGAGCACATCATGACCGTCACCCCTGGTCAGCACCCCACGGGGACTCGTCTTGGTGATTTCACAAGTGTCAGAGGATATCATAGCCTGGCAACACTGGTCACAGTCCTGTGGGGACTCGTCCCAGTGATGTCACAGGCATTAGAGCGCGTCCCAGCCTGGTGCCCCTGGTCACCGCACCGCGGCGACTCTGCTCGGTGATGTCACAAACACCAAAGTGCATCACAGAGTGGCGACCCTTGTGAGCGTCCCGCAGGGACTCAGCTTGGTGATTTTACAGCCGCCAGATCACATCACAACCTGGTGCGCCTGGTCACGGCTCTGCAGGGACTCGTCCCAGTGATATCACAGGTATCAGAGCGCATCACAGACTCACGGCCGTGGTTGACACACCGCGGGGACTCATCTTTGTGATGTTACAGGCACCAGAGCATATCACAGCCTGGCAACCCTCGTCACCGTCCCACGGGGACTTGTCCCGGCAATGTCACATCCACCAGATCGCATCATGGCCTGGTGTCCTTATTCACTGCCCCACAGGGCCTTGTCCTGGTGATGTCACAGGACATTCCGTTTGTCCGAGGCTCAGGAAGTCCTTGTCTGCCTCTGGGTAATCTGCTGGGAGAAGAGGCTCCTCCAAGGAAAGTTCTCGGGGCGCCGAGGGGTGTCCGCTCCGCAGTCGGTTCCACAGTCAAGCAGAGAGTCTCCTGCCTGGTTCGCCAAAACTGACCTGCGGAAAGAGACTCCACAACTTGGAAAGTTGTAAAGTAGGTATGTTGATCGCTCCACCACAAACATGCACACCCACCATAGCATTTTTCTTGTATTTATACAGAAGTACTCATTACCCCCTCCCCAAAAGGGCAGTCTCTCCCAGAAAATATCATTTCCATAATCCCCGCCTCAGGATCCACCTCGACATGCCTCATGGTGGTCATGGGCAGGGGTCTTCAGGATGAAGGCCGCAGGTCTTCCTCACTGTGTATTTTTTTCTTCCCTAGAATTCCTGTTTTAGCTGAGCTTGCAGAGTCAAACCGGTTCCCAGCCTGGCCTGTCCTTACGTGGACATCTGGTTGTATCCTACTTGTTATTGTTTGAAGACTGTCCTGGTTTTAGGTGGGACAGTTTTAGCTCTTCTTTTTAGCAGCTAGAAGAGCTCCATGTTTTGGTTTTACTCAGAGGCTCGCTCTACGAATGCTGATAGCAAGCTGATGTTTGTGGTTGGACGTGAGACTCTAAGCGCTTTTCAGCGTGCCGGAGTGCAGAAGCAAGACAGGATAAGGGGGGAGCATAGCCAGGACAAGGGGGAAAAGATTCCCGTTGTGATTTGTGGTGGAACTTAACATTGAGGCCAAACTGGCCAATTAGTATTCCATATCACGCAACATCATGCCCAGTATAAAAGCGAGGGTCAGCCAGACAGAAAGGCTTTTGCGCTTTGGCTCTTTCACCGCTTTTGCTCTTTTGCGCTTGCTGCGCATTTGCTCTATTGCTTTTTTCCCCGTCTCTCCCAGTACTCCCACTCTCGGAGTACTCTCTCTCCCCCTGAACCCCCAATTTCGGGGCCTCATGTTCGTCTGGGATTGCAGCTTCGGGACGAGACGGGCTTCGCATACGAGGGGGTGGTGAGCATCTACACTGTGTATTAAATTGTTCTTATCTCAACCCACGGGTATTCCATTTATCCTTAAATTCTCTCCCTCATCCCTGGGGCTGGGGGAGCATGAGTCAATGACTTGGGGGGAGCAGTTTGGTTGACGGAGTGTCCTAACACACAACAAAGACAAATGTTAGTTCTTCATAGATTTCTAGGTTGGAAAACGCCTTAGAGATCGAGTCCAACCCTCCCTAATCCCCATTAAACCATATCGCTAAGTAGATCATCCACCCTGTTCTTAAACACATCCAGGGATGGGGACTCAACCACCTCCCTGGGCAGCCTATTCCAGTGGCTGACAACCCTTTCAGAGAAGAAATACTTCCTAACATCCAACCTGAATCTCCCCTGGCTAAGCTTATGCCCATTTCCTCTTGTTCTATCACCCATCACTAATGTAAAGAGCCCTTCCCCCACCTCCCCACCATCTTTTCTCAAGTATTTGTAGGCCGTAATCAGGTCTCCCCTCAGCCTCCTCTTCTGCAGACTAAACAGCCCCAACTCCCTCAGCCGTTCCTCATAAGTTTTATTTTCCAGCCCCTTGACCGGTTTAGTCGCCCTTCTCTGGACCCGCTCCAGGAGCTCAATATCTCTCTTAAAGCGAGGGGCCCAAGACTGGGCACAATATTCCAGGTGCGGCCTCACCAGTGCCGAGTACAGGGGCAGGATCACTTCCCTGCTCCTGCTGGTCACACTATTCTTGATACACGCCAGTATCCCATTGGCCTTTTTGGCCACCTGGGCACACTGCTGGCTCATATCAAGCCGATAGTCAACCAACACCCCCAGGTCCTTCTCCGCCAGGCAGCTCTCCAGCCGCTCTTCCCCGAGCCTGTAGCGATGCTTGGGGTTTTCACACCCCAAGTGAAGGACTCTGCACTTGGCCTTGTTAAAGCTCATGCCATTGGCCTCAGCCCAACGATCCAGTCTGTTCAAATCCCTCTGAAGGGCCTCCCTACCCTCGAGCAGATCGACACAGCCTCCCAGCTTGGTGTCGTCCGCAAAGTTACTGAGGGTACATTCAATCCCTTCATCCAGGTCATTGATAAAGATGTTAAACAGAACTGGACCCAGCACTGAGCCCTGGGGAACCCCACTGGTGCCCGGCCTCCAGCCGGATTTAGCCCCATTTACCACCACTCTTTGGGCCCGGCCATCCAGCCAGTTTTTAACCCAAAGGAGGGTGTGCCTATCCAGGCCAGCAGCTACCAGTTTCTCAACCAGAACACTATGAGAAACTGTATCAAAGGCTTTACTGAGGTCAAGGAAAACTACATCCAGGGCCCTTCCCTCGTCAACCAGGCAGGTCACCCTGTCATAGAAGGTGATCAGGTTTGATTGGCAAGACCTGCTTTTCATAAACCCATGTTGACCGGGCCTGATCACCCGGTTAACCTGTATGTGCTCATTAATAGCACTCAAGATAACGTGTTCTACGACTTTGCCCGTCACCGAGGTCAAACTGACAGGCCTGTAGTTCCCCGGATCCTCCTTCTGCCCTTTTTTGTAAATGGGGATAACATCCGCCAACCTCCAGTCCAGCGGAACTTCCCCAGTGAGCGAAGACTGCCCAAAGAAAATGGACAGGGGTTTGGCAATGACATCCGCCAGCTCTCTCAGGACTCTCAGGTGGATACCATCAGGCCCCATAGACTTGTGGGCATCCAGCTGAAGAAGCAGATCCTTGACCCGTTCCTCTTGGATCACAGGAGCTTCGATTTGCTCTCCCTCCCTGCACTCAGACACCAGTCTTCTTAGTCCTTAGACATCAGTTCTTCTTAGTCCTTATCTCTCCTCTTTGTCTTCGCTTTCTCCCTACGGGTCATGAGTTACAAGCTTGCTGGCATTTATTTTGTCTCTCTTACCGGCCTTCTTTTCAGGTAGTTAGTGTTTCAAAGCAGGGATTAGTATTTGATAACTTCTAACATTTCACAGAGCTATTTCGCAGAGCTATGTATTTCCCAGAGTCTTATGTAGTCTTAGGCTTATTCTTATACCTGTCCATAGAAATAAAAGCTAATATAGTTTTATATGGTCTTATGCCTACTCCTATACCTATCCCCCTATCAATGTCACAGGCACCAGAGGGCGTCCTAGCCTGGCGCCCCTGGTCAGCGTCCCTTGGGGATTTGTCCAGATGATGTCACAGGTGTGAGAGCACATCACGGACTGGCACCCCTGTTCCCCGTCCCAAGGGCACTCATCCCGGTGATGTCACAGGCATCAGACGGGGTCCCAGCCTGGCACCCCTAGTCACCATCCCATGGAGACTCGTCCTGGTGATGTCACAGGCGCCAGAGCGTGTCCCAGCCTGGAGCCCTTTGGATGCTAAAAAGCTAGAAGCAGAGAAATTTTCCAGCTGCTGCAGCATCCTAAGAAAGTTCTTTTTCCCATGCAGGCCAGCTGAGAAACAGCTTGAGGTTTTTGTAAACTAAGACTTTTTCTTGCACCTGTAGCTTGTTATGCAGTCTTGTTTATGGCACACTGGGAAAATTGTTTTGAAATGGGTGTTGTAACATTCAGCCAATCACTCTGGGAGGTGGATGGTCAAGTGACCAATTGCCTTGGCCATCCTTGCGAACCATGTTATATACACGGATTTGTAATTAATTAAACGCTGGTGTTGGCATTGGCATTTTCTCCTGGACCTGAATTCTGTGTTGTTCTTCTCTCCATCCTCGGTATGACAGTGACATTTGGTGACCCCGATGTGATACAACCGCAACTGAATTTAGAAGCCCCAGGGCTCCGGGGACAGAACTCTAGACTGAAAAGATGGGGCAAAGCTCCGCGAAAGAAAGCACGATATTTTCTGCCTGTGATAACTATCGCAGGAGCTGACATAAGCAATGAAGCTCTCTGTGAATTGCTAAATTGGGCAGCAGAACACGAGCTTGTTGCTGATCCTAACGCTGCCCTTAGCCCAGAAGCTTGGGAACTGTTAGGGGATAAGTTAATTCATGAGAATAAGAGCGTACTCGACCTGCTACGTACATGGTGGTCCCTGTATGATATAATGCAGAAGCGGACAGCAGGAAGAGAAGGAAAAGAATTACCGGGCTCTGACGAATTTGATGGTGAAGGTCCTGAAGGAGACGATGAGTTATTTGAGGGAACACTGACCCCGGACAGCACGGGCAGCGTACTCGACATGTCTCTGCTGCTCTCGGAGACTGAGAAAGTCGCGGGGACTGCGCAGGGGTCCTACCCCTCTCCACGCGATTTTGTGATGCCGGAATACCCTTCACCAGTGGAACAGTTAGCAAAACTAACTGGACAAACCAAAGCATTGGAGCGTCCCCAACCCCTCACCCCAGTGGCACCCCCTCCTCCTCCGTGCTATGGCCACCCATACAGCCGGCTATTTCAGTTACTACAGCAGGATCTCACTCCCCTACGGCTCCGCCGGTGCCACAGGTGCAGACGACGCAGCCGCCGATGGCGGATTTCTGGGCACACCAGCTTGTGGCGGCTTTGCGAGAGGTATCACAGCAACTAGTCACGCTGCTGGAGGTGTTGCGGCAGGCTGTCGCTGCTGGACCCGCGCCGGGACGACCTGGGCTGACTGTGTCAGCCCCCGCGGCGGCAGCCCCGTAAGTGGCACTGAGTGCAGCGCCAGCTGCCCCGGCGGCGGCGCCTGCACAGACAGTGGTGCCGCCGTGAGCTGCAACGCCGAAAACTGCATTGCTGTGCGTAGCTCCGCAACTGTCCGCAGCCTCCGCCGCTACACGGTCCTCTGGCCCTGTGCCTGTGCCCTGCCAGCCCTCCTCATCCATGAGGCTTGACGATGCAAGCAGTGTTACTATGGACTCGCTTACTACACTGCGGGAAACTGGTGGCGGTCAGACGCCAGCAACCTGTAACACAACCGTCCTTGGATGCTTCCAGAATGTAGGAAGACTGTGCGTCAAAAATATTCAAAACGGTTTTGGGAATCGGTCAAGAAGCGGGCTCTGGAGGTTGGGGACTGGGATTTAATAGGCAAAGTTGGGATGCCTGAAGATGAAAAGGGACCTGAGCAGGTTGTTACAGTGCCTCAAAGTGGTGTGCAGGTAGATTAAAGTGGTAGTGAAACCACAGAGGGTATGGGCCTCTTCAAGGAGCTCAGGTAGTGAAAAGGATTTTTCCGGGATGAAACTTAATACTTCATCTTGTTCTGCTGCTTGCCTCGCTTTATGATCAGCCAATTCGTTACCCACCTCATTGTCAGTGTTACCGTTTTGATGACCTTTACAATGCATGATGGCCACAGCTGTTGGATGCTGAACTGCTTCTAAAAGTCGCAGTGTCATACCGGCATGTTTAATACCTTTTCCTTGTGTAGTTAAGTCCTCGTTCTTTCCAGATCGCTCCATGAGCATGTACTACACCAAAGGCATACCTTGAATCTGTCCATATATTTACTCGCAGCCCTTCAGTGAGCTCCAGTGCTCTCACCAAGGCAATTATTTCTGCCCTCTGTGCAGACGTACCTTTTGGGTGAGATCTTCCATCTATTACCTGATCAGTTGTTTTCACCGTATACCCGGCCATTCGGACTCCATTCTTCACAACGCTGCTCCCGTCTGTGTACCAGGTATGATCGGCCTCTTCCAGTGATTCTTCTTTCAGGTCCGGTCTACTTGCATAGACAGTTTCAATTGTCTCTATGCAGTCATGTACGATGGGATTGGTTTCCTGTTTATCACTCAGGAAAAACGCAGGGTTAACTACTGTAGATGTAACGATTTCCACATCATCCTGCTCCATCAGGATTGCCTGATATTTTAAGAATCTTGACGGTGATAACCAATGTCCGCCTTTCTCTTCTAAGACAAAAATTACTGCGTGGGAAGTATAAACGATCATTTTCTGCCCCAGGGTAAACTTGCAAGCTTCCTGAATGATTACAACGACAGCCGCCACTGCCAGGAGGCATCCTGGGCATCCTTTGCTGACTTCGTCCAATTTTTCAGAAAAATATGCTACTGCTTTCTTGTAGGGTCCCAGCTTTTGGGCTAAAATTCCCAGGGCCACTCCTCATTTTTCATATGCAAACACCAAAAAAGTTTCGTCACATCTGGTAAGCCAAAGCAGGGGCTCTCATCAGTTCTAATTTTAATTCTTTGAAGGCCCTTTTGGCCTCATCAGTCCAAACCAATTTTTTCTGATTGTCTTTCAATAGTTCATATAAAGGTTTAACTAACAGTCCATAATTATGAATCCATAAACGACGTCATTCCCAGAAAAGTTCGAAGTTCCTTTACCGTAGTCGGTTCTGGAGTCTTGCATATGGCCTCCTTCCTTTCATTTCCGAGCTGTTGTCCTTTGGAAATCAGGTATCCCAAATAGATCACTTCCCTCTGCAGGATTTGGGCTTTCTGTAATGACGCTCGATAACCACTTAGTCCAAGGAAATTCAATAAATTCACAGTCCATTCTTTACACTCTTCTCTCTTTTCCGTAGCTATCAAAATGTCATCCACATATTGTGAAAGAATGCCATTGCCTGGAGGCCTTTCCCAAAGTTCCAATTCCCTTGCTAATTGGTTCCCAAAAATTGTAGGGCTGTTTTTAAATCCTTCAGGTAACACTGTCCAAGCGAGTTGAGTTTTACGTCCCGAATCGGGATTTTCCCATTCGAAAGCAAAGAAATTACGGCTTTCAGGGGCCATGGCGAGGCACAAGAATGCATCCTTTAAATCCAGAACTGTGAACCATTCATATTTTTCTTTCAGACTGGTTAACAAAGTGTACGGGTTTGCTACTACTAGATACAGATCCTCCACAATTCTGTTTATTGCCCTTAAATCTAGTACTATTCTGTATTTCCCATCTGGTTTCTTTACTGGTAAAATTGGGGTATTATATTCTGACTCACATTCAATCAGCAACCCAAACTTCTGGAATTTTTCAATTGTTTCTTTTATGCCTTTTCGGTCTTCCAACCTTAAAGGATATTGTTTTATTCTAACTGCACCAGAACCAGGTTTTACTTCCACCTTTATCGGTACAGCGTTCTTTGCTTTACCTGGAATCTCAGAAGCCCATACCCCTGGATACACTTGATCTAAAATTTCTTCAATCTCTGAGGTACCCTTAGTTTGTGTTTCAATTTGGATCATAGCCAAACTTAAGACTTCAATTAATCGATCATCTTTTACTTTGAATTCTACTTTACCCTTTTCAGAAATTATTTGTGCTTCCAATTGCCCTAATAAGTCCCGTCCAAGTAAAGGTTTTGGACATTCTGGTAAATAAAGGAATTGGTGAATCCCTACTTTTTTTCCAATATGAAATTTAATTGGCTGTAGAAAAAAAGCCTTTTTCTGATGGCCAGTGGCTCCTATTACAGTTACAAAATCATGATCTACAGGTATTAGTTCTTGATTCAATACAGAATATGAGGCACCCGTATCTATTAAAAATTCTACCTCCTCATTCTGGTTCCCTAGCTTTAATTTAACCAGTGGATCCGCCAGGGTAAATTCCCCATGTCCCCGTCATTTGGCTTCAGCAACAACCTCAGGCTTTAATTTAGGGCATTCCTTTTTCCAATGCCCTTGTTTTCCACAGTAAGCACACTGATCTAATCGTAATGTTGTTTGGAAACTCTCTCGAGATCCGTGGTGAGGCCCTCCTCTGCCTCTGCCCCTGCCTCTACCTCCAGAGGATCCTTGGGGTCCTGCACTTTGTTGTTGTAATGCCGAGATTGTCGCTGTGGCTAACGCTCTGCTTAATTTTCTCCTTTCATTGCTTTCTCTGTTCCTGTACACCCTCCATGATTCTTTTTTAATTAATTTTTCTAAATTCCACACTTCAGACTCTTTTAGTTTTTGGAGTTTTCTTCTAATATCATCTGATGACTGGCCCAAAAACAACGATACCAATTGTTGCTGCCCTATTTCAGATGAGGGGTCTAAAGTAGTATATTTACGCATTGCCATTTGTAATCTGTCTAAGAATTCCGTGGGGGTTTCGGTTTGCCCTTGCGTTACAGCATAAAGTGCTGACCAAATTACAGCCTTTGGGATCGCGTTTTCTAGTCCAAATTTTATCCAATTTTGATATTGCCTTAATGTGCGCTGGTCTGTATTATCGTTCGGATCCCAGTGTGGGTCAATCAGGAGAACATACTGATCGACTCCCCCTGCCACCGTTCCGGCTGTAATTTGAGCCTGCTCTTGAGTTCGGGCTGTTTTTAGAATTAACTGTTTTTCACTTTCAGTCATTGCATCTAACAGTATAGCTATATCTTTCCAGTCTGGGTTTTGATTTTTTAACTATGAATTCAAATCTTTTGGTAATTCTTAATGGATCATCTCTATGATTTTTAACCTCCTCCCTCCAATTGTCCAAATCTCCCATATAAAAAGTGACCTTAATTGTCATCGGTCCTGCCGGCCCCATAGTTTCTCTAAGTGGTGCCTAGAGAATTGGTCCTGTTTTACTACGTGTTCGGGCAGTAATCGGGGTTGATTCCCCCACTGCTGCAGGAAGTTGATGCAGGGACTGATGTTGGTGTTGATTCCCCCACTGCTCCCCCTCCTGAGTTACTGTTCCCATGGTTCCCATCAGGAAACCCCATGGGTAATGCAGGAGGTGGTGATATATAATCTTCAATCCTTTCCTCACTTTCCTGATCTTTTGTTTTCAAACACCTTTCTCCAATACTACGTGCTGAACAACATCGTTTCAGCTTTCCTTGTTCTTTCTTTTTATCTTTCTCTACTGCCAAAACAAAGGGGTCTTTAGGGGCTAAATTTATACCACATTCCTTTTGCCACTCAGGATGGTCTCTTAAAGTGAAAAACATATCAGCATGTAACACCTCATCCTATTTTTCATTTCTTCTGAGAAACAGCATCAATTGCAATAGAGTATTATAATTCAAAGTTCCATCATTTGGCCATTTTCCCCCCTTCCAATTTATATAATGGCCACCACTGGTTACAGTATTTAACTAAAGTTTTCTTATTTACATTTCCTTCTGGGGGAACCCCAATATCTTGTGCTATCCAATGTGCTAAGACGCATCCTAACGGACTCTTTTTTAAAATTTCCCCGCTCTGTAGTTACCCATTATTTGCTGGATTATTATTATCCCAATCCTGTTGTTAACAAACAAACAACTAGAATTAAAATTACGCTAGATATAACCAATTATCATTAAAATAACACGTTCGCTTTTATTTTCTAGCGCTTTGTCTATCTCCGGCCGTTTCCCTCGCGGGAGGACAGAACTACGAATCAAGACTCCGCACTCGCTTTGTACTAAAAGTATGTCTCAATCACACACACAGAACAAAAGCAAGTCTTACAACTACAAAAAAAATCCAACAATACAATTAATACAGCTCTTAGAATCACACAAGCAAAAAAATAGAATTCAATCATTAATATTTCAGCTTCCAGAGGGTTTCCGGTGGGACTGGAATCCACAATTGTGGTCACTTAAGTGTTGTGTTTTTTTTCTTTGTGTGTGTTCTTAAGACGCCTTTGGTGGGACTGGAACCCACAATTGTAACCAAAGTATACCTTTAAGGCACTGGCTGCCCGGTATACGCTGTCCTGCGCAAGTCTCAGCTTACGGCTTACGGAGCGCTACCCCGAGTGGGACTGGACCCCACAATTGTAATTGCTCCCACAACTATAACCAAAGCACACCTTTGTGGCACTAGCTGCCCGGTATACGCTATCTTGTGTACGGCTTACAGAGAGCTACCCTAGTGGACCGGTCCCCAAACCAAAAGAATACCTTCGCTAAGATGGAAGATGGTCCTTGTCTGTTCCCGCAGTGAGCCGATTGAGGCGAGGAGTCTCTCCGGGGAAATTCCCAGGGGCGACCAAGGGAGTCCTGTTCTCAGGGGGTCCTGCAGCCGAACAGAGAGGGTCCCATCTGGGTCGCCAAACCTGATACCTGAAAAGGGAATTGGACTTTCCAAGACGCGTTTTAAAGTTTAAGAAGGCAGGTATTCCTTATTGCAGCGCTGGGTGCACGGGGGATTTCTCCTCCTAGCGTGCACGCAGAGCTGCAATAAAGAATACCTGTTTCTAAAACTTTAAAACGAGTCTTGGAAAGTCCAATTTCCTTTTCAGGTATCAGTGATAAAAAGAGATCTAGGGAAAATGTAGGCCTTCTCCAGAAAGAAACGGAGGACCTGGCTACCCGGGATATGGAGATGGCTGAGGTTCTCAACGACTTCTTTGCCTCAGTCTTCACTGGCGGCACAGCCCAAGTCACGGAAGGCAAAGGCAGGGACTGGGAGAATGAAGAACCGCCCACTGTAGGAGAAGATCAGGTGCACAAGTCCATGGGCCCAGATGAGGTGCATCCACGGGTCCTGAGGGAACTGGTAGGTGAAGTTGCTAAGCCACTATCCATCATATTTCAGAGGTCGTGGCAATCTGGTGAAGTTCCCAATGACTGGAAAAGGGGAAGCGTAGCCCCCATCTTTAAAAAGGAGAAAAAAGAAGACCCAGGGAACTACAGGCCAGTCAGTCTCACCTCTGTGCCCGGCAAGATCATGGAGCAGATCCTCCTGGCGAATATGCTAAGGCATATAGAAACCAAGGAGGTGATAGTCAACACCGCTTCACTAAGGGCAAATCCTGCCTGACTAATTTGGTGCCTTCTATGATGAGGTTACAGCACTGGATCGGGGAAAAGCAACTGACATCGTCTACCTGGACTTATCCAAAGCATTTGATACTGTTCCACACGACATCCTTGTCTCTAAACTGGAAAGACATGGTTTTGATGGATGGACCACTCGGTGGATAAGGAATTGGCTGGATGGTCGCTCTCAAAGAGTTGGGGTCAACAGTTCAACGTCCACGTGGAGGCCAGCGACGAGTGGTGTTCCTGAGGGGTCAGTACTGGGACCAGTACTATTTAACATCTTTGTTGGTGACATGGGCAGTGGGATCGCGTGCACCCTCAGCAAGTTTGCAGATGACACCAAGTTGTGTGGTGTTGTGGACACGCTGGAGGGAAGGGATGCCATCCAGAGGGACCTTGACAGGGTGGAGAGATGGGCCTGTGAGAACCTCATGAAGTTCAACAAGGCTAAGTGCAAGGTCCTGCACGTGGGTCGGGGCAATCCAATGTACAAGTACAGGCTGGGCAGAGAATGGATGGAGAGCAGCCCTGAGGAAAAGGACTTGGGAGTGCTGGTGGATGAGAAGCTCAACATGAGCGGGCAGTGTGCGCTGGTAGCCCAGAAAGCCAACCGTATCCTGGGCTGCATCCGAAGCAGGTCAAGGGAGGGGATTCTGCCCCTCTACTCTGCCCTCGTGAGACCCCACCTGGAATACCGTGTTCAGCTCTGGAGTCCCCAACACAAAAAGGACACGGAGCTACTGAACGAGTCCAGAGGAGGGCCACGAAGATGATCCGAAGGCTGGAGCACCTCTGCTATGGAGACAGGCTGAGAGAGTTGGGGCTGTTCACCCTGGAGAAGAGAAGGCTCCGGGGTGATCTTATAGCAGCTTTCCATTACCTAAAGGGGGCCTACAGGAAAGATAGAGAAGGACTTTTACAAGGGCCTTTTTTTAATAGGACAAGGGGCAATGGATTTAAACTGAAGGAGGGGAGATTTAGATTAGCTATAAGGAAGACTTTTTTACATTGAGGGTGGTGAGGCAGTGGAACAGGTTGCCTAGAGAAGTTGTAGATGCCCCATCCCTGGCAGTGTTCAAGGCCAGGTTGGATGAGGCTTTGGACATCCTGGTGTAGTGGAGGGTTTCCCTGCCCATGGCAGGGGGGTTGGAACTAGATGATCTTTGAGGTCCCTTCCAATCCTAACCATTCTATGATTCTAAGAAACACTCTCCTACAAAAGAAAGAAAACAATCAGAAGATAAGCAACATGACAAACCTCCATGTTCCGGGAGAAATTTTCCGCAGAGAAGGTGGATGCACCCAGAGCAAACTGGAGGGCTCCTCACACCTGTACCACGATGCAGATCCCACAGGGCAGCAGTGGCCGGGGCTCCAGCAGCAGGTCTGGGCTCCTCGCAGCACCCAGGTTTTCCTCTGCTCGGCAACAAGGAGCCCAAGATCTGTTGCTTCGTCGCACTCAGCCAGGACACCTGGGCACCACGGGAAATCAGAAAATGTGACGGCTTTTTTCTCATTTTTCTTCCTTTTTCCGCAGGACACGCCGTGCCGCTGCCCTTCCCGCCGCTCCGCTATCCTACGCGCCCCGCAGCAGCCGCTGCAGCCACCCGCTGCCACCTTCGCCACCTTCTGCAGCGTGACCCCTCGGTGTGGGCGCAGCCGTCATTGCCAGGGGAAGCCAACGTGTGACGTCACTATGGACCGCTCGGGGGGAGGGGGGGGCTTCCTGCTCTTTGCTGTTTCGGTTTTCATCTCCACTGGTTTTGTTCGTTTCCTCCACGAGTAGTGGCTCTTTCTTCTACACTGCCCCAGTCCAAAATATCTTTCTGACACACACGCGCAAGGCAGGAGTGTTGGACCTAGATGGTCATTAAGGTCCCTTCCAACCCTAACGACTCTATGATTCTATGATTATCCAAGACTTTCCTGTACAGAAAGCTTTTCCTGACTCAGGTCAGTCTGACAAACACGAAGTTATCGCTTGGAGAGTGCTCCAAGATTTACAATCCAAAGTGGCAAAATATGAGCTCGTTTCTCCTGAAGTCATGCAGTCACGCTGAATACTTACCTGCTCTCTCCATCTGATATTAAGCATTTAGTTCAGGTATTATTTCAGCCTGTACAATATTCAGTTTTTAAAAAAAAAGCATTATATACAATTAACCATCTAACAGTGCCACCAAATTCAAATAATCCTGTTATTCTGAATCATTTTCTTTCGTTGCAGTCTTCAGGTGAGACGCACCTGCCTCGAGCGAAAGTCTGGGTATGGGACGTGCTCACTAAGAAGTGGGAAGGCCCGTGTGAGCTTATTGCTTGGGGTCGTGGGTAAGCTTGCGTTTCCACAGATACTGGGGTATGATGGCTAACTGCAAGATGCGTTCGTCCTGACCTGCGGCACAGGAAGCACCACCAAGGCAACCTTCAAATGACGACCAAGATATCGACCATCAACGTGGTCCTTCTACAAGCAGAGACTGAACTTATATTATGGAGTCAGGATGTAGAGCCTTTAAAGCTATTTAGAATTAATGACTGGACCTATAAGTGGATTTACTAGATGTATCTCATATGGCATTGCTGGAGAATCTCTCTGCCCACTTTAAATTAGTATCTGTTTTGGATTCAGCTTGGTAACAGCCATTACCAAATGAATCCCTTATGCTGTGATTGTTCTCCTTGCTGCAAGGGATCCCACAAACGCTACCTTTTTGGTCCTAAACAAAAAGAGGGAATTGTTCATGCTAAAAAGCTAGAAGCAGAGAAATTTTCCAGCTGCTGCAGCATCCTGGGAAAGTTCTTCCCACGCAGGCTAGCTGAGAAAAAGTTTGAGGTTTTTGTAAACTAAGACTGTATCTTGCACCTGTAGCTCGTTATGCAGTCTTGTTTATGGCACACTGGGAAAGTTGTTTTGAAATGGGTGTTGTAGCATTTAGCCAATCACTCTGGGAGGTGGATGGTCAAGCGACCATCTTGGCCATCCTTGGGAACCATGTTATATATACGGATTTTTAATTAAAGAATTTGCTTTGGCATTTTGGCATTTTCTCCTGGACCTGAATTCTATGTCGTTCTTCTCTCCGTCCCCGGCACAACAGCGACAGCGCCCCTGTCACTGTCCCATGGAGAATTGTCCCGGTGATGTAATAGGCACCACAGCGCCTCTCACCTTGGCAACCCTGGTCTGTGCTTCATAAGAACTCATCCCACTGATGTCACTGGAGCCAGAAAGTGTCACTGCCTGGCGCCCCTCGTCACCACCCCACGAGGACTCGTCCCAGTGATGTCAAAGGTGTCCGAGTGCGTCGCATATTACCGCCCGACAGGGAATCCTCTCAGTGATGTCACAGGAGCCAGAGTGCATCCCAGACTGGCATCCCTGGACACGGACCCACGAGAAATTCTCCTGGTTATGTCACAGGCACCAGAGCACGTTCCAGCCTGGCGCTCCTGGTCATGGTCCCACAAGGACTTGTCCCAGTGATGTCACAGGCGCCAGAGTGCGTCATGTCCTGGTGCCCCTGGTTATCACCCCATGGGACTCATCACAGTGATGTCACAGGCGTCAGAGAGCGTCCCAGCCTGGCGCCCCTGTTCAGCGTTCCATGGGGAGTCATAGAATCCTAGAATGGTTAGGGCTGGAAGGGACCTTCAAAGGTCATCTAATCCAAAGGTCCATCTAATCTTGGTGGAACAGGAGGAGAACGATAGGAATCGAGAGACAAGGCAGGACAGGGTGGAGGACTCATCTGAGCCACCTCAGGGGCCAGGCAGGGTATGGGCACCCCTGGGCAGGTTCTCACTTTGCCCAGGGACTGGGGACAGTAGAAATGGCAGTTCCAGCTCACCAGTGCGACCAACCACATTGGGCAATGCTCTGGTGCCTGACTGTTGCTTCCTGAGGGCATCGCCAGATTCCTTCCGGAATCCCACCCCCAGAGGTATGGAATAGGCTGGCCCCTTACCTGAACACATCGCTCCAGCATCTTCATCATGAACACAGTCATGTTTACCCCATCCACTGTGTGCGCAGTCACACAGGGCAGGCTCCGTGCCATTACAGCCAACATCATCCATCCAAATGGGGCCAGATCCTGGACCAAAGTGTCCGTACTGAGGAGCTCCAACAGCAGATCCACAGTCCAACTGCTTACAAACCACTGCTGCATCGTTCATGCTCCAGTAATCACCACACAGGGTGCCCCATTGGCCCTCGTGTTTCACCTCCACTCTCCCAGCACAGCGCCTGCTGCCATTCACCAGCCTCACCTCCGCAGCTCCTTCAAACACCAACATGAGATCACTTAGAAGAGTGCCAAGGCCCAGCAGTGCAGGTCTGGGGGAATTCCTCACTCGTGCAGAGTCAGGGTGGGAACCCTCTGCCATCTGGGGTGTCCCCAGTGCAGGGGTCCCTTCTATCCCCACGGGCTGTGCAAGTCTGGGGTTGCCCAGGTCCAGTCCTGCTGGGTCTTTCACCATCTCACCACACAAGGCACTTTTTCCCACCGCAATGGCCAGCTACGCCTGCCCATGACTATTTGCATGCTCCCAAGCTCTGCACTGGGCACTCACTCCTCCCCAGCCCAGCAATCCCTGAACAACCCCAGGTACCCAAACCTGCACCTTCCCATGCCTGGCACCATTCAGCTTCACCTGCCCTGGCACCATCCAAACCCACCTCCACGCCCAAGGCTTTCCATGTTCCTTCTGAGATGATCCAGAGGATGCCACCTCCCATCCTTGCCCGGGTGTCAGTCCAGCACCTGCACTTGGCCGGGCCCTCCAGGAAGGATGCCTCTCTACTGAAGGTGCCCCAGTCCTCTTCCCTCTGTGTTGCACAAACTGCTCTCATGGGGTCACGGCTCCCCTGGAACAAGGGCCAGTGAACAGCACACAAATCCTCCAGGGACCCTAGAGGTAGGCAGTGCCATGGACATCTCTGGATGCTGCCATCACGAGCTAGGCCACCACCAGCTCCAGAGGCACAGAGCTAGGGAACAGTCAGTCCCAAAATGGTACCCCAGGACAGGGTGTCTAGGAATCCAGCCAGCCACAGGCTATCCTAAACACTGGAGCCCTGGAAAAGGAGAGACTCGCTTCTACACCAATGGGCACAGGGAAGGGCATAGGGTCCATGGACTTGAGCATCTACTGGCCCTTGTCTCAGGAGCATCTTGCAAAGAAACTCCTGCTAGAGCCCGACGACTGTGCTGGTACCCGCTGGTTGTGGGACACGGGACCCGGTACTTACCCTTGCACAGCTGCACCCAGAGGAGCAGCCACAGCATCCGAGGGGACAGGAGTCCCTCTCTGCGCATCCTGAGCCTCCTGCCCTGCCAGCACATCCCTGCTGTGCCACACTCCCCGCCACAGCTCCTGCGGACTCAGGGAACAACAACGATGGTTTGGCAATATATCTCCGCAGATGCCAGGCCCAGCTACAGGAGGAGCCAATCGAAGCAGCAGCACCTTTTTAGACATTATCGGGAGCTATCTCCCCTCTGACACAGCCCAGCCCTCCAATGAACTTCTCCAGCGCCATTCATGACCATATATGAGGGACGGCTCCACCACAGGTGTCACGTCACTGTGGTGGGAGGCTGTCACGGACAGGACTGGTTGTAGTGGGAGAAATGGGTCTTTCACTCCTTGAACCTCACTGTGTGGACCAGAAGCACTGAACATCTCCGATGCTGGGCACAACCAAGAGCCAAGATGCGAGTGTCCAGCCATTCCCATGCCATGGTAACCACAGGGCTGAGACTGCACTGGGAGCTGAGTCAGGACGGGAACAGTCCCAGCTCCTGATCCACACCCCGCTGTGCTGATAGTAGAGGCAGGAAAGGGCCTTAGCCCATCCCAGGAGCACTGGTTCACTCATCCCTCCCTGGAGAGCCCCATGGAAGGTCCCTCACAGGAGCCAGAGCTGGGACACGTCCCTGTCCTGGCAGCAGACATGCAGCCCAGAGGCTCAGACAGATCCCTGACTCTCAGACTGTCACAAAGGGGCTGTTATTCCCCACGGATGGCTCGGGAGCTGCAGCCTGCAGGTGCACAAACCACAGACCACGTCACTTCGCAACGCTCGTCGTGCTTCCCCCGCCGCGCCCAAGGCAGGAAGTCTGTGGTTTTCTCCTGGCTCCATGCCCGGGCGCATCCCTGTGGTGCCCACGAGCCACCCTACCCCGACTGCTCCAGCCGGGGCTGCTCTTTCGGTCTCGCAGACAAGGGGCCGGGCAGATCTTGTCCTCCATGATGCCCTTGTGACAGCACATGGCTGCTCTGCTCCGAGCCCCAGAGCTATAGGGTGCCATGGGTGGTGTGAACTCATGCCGTCCTCCTGCCACTGCTGTGTGCTTATGGGTTATAGTGACAGTGACATCACACTTTTCCTACAGCGACTGCTGTGTGTGTACGAGTTAAATCATCGCACGTGTGTGCACCGCATGGACCTCTGCTGAAAATGGTTCTTCCAAAAAGCCATATTTGGACGGGGCATAAATGTGATTTTGGTGACATCAGAAGAACGTACACAAGCCATGTGCCAGCTCCTGCCCTATCAGCTACTCAGGCACAAGCACATATCAACCTATTTTTTTATTTACTCACGTAATGGGTGGATGACGCCATCTGGCAGCCCCCACTCACTCACTTGCTCAATCCCCCCCGTGGCTTGGGAGAGGGAACTAGAAAGACAAAAGCAAGAAAAAATCTCATGGATCGAAATACACCTATTAAGGTGGAGTAATGACTCCCAACAGCATATCAATGCCCAGCCAGTACTGAGCAAAGGACACTTTGAAGAGAGCCCCACCACTCCCCAGTTTTATCACTGACCATGACATCATACGGTGTGGATCATCCCTTGATTTAATTGGGGTCAGCTGTCCTGCCTTTGCCCCCTCCCAGCCTCTCACCTCCCCCTACCTCCTTGCTGCCAGGGCAGTGAGAAACATGACACGGTGCAAGTGCTGCTCAGCAATAGCTACATCGTTGGCGTGTTACATTCCATCCAAAACTGGTTCTTTGGTGTGTTCTCATTATTGTTACCATTATCATTATCATGAACTTCAACAGTGATACTTGTGTTCCCAGAGAAACTTTTGAGTTTGTCTCACTCCTCCAGAGGCATGAACCTGCTCTGTCTCACCTGGAGCCTGTGTAAGGCTGTGTCTAACACTGGGGCAGAGCTCGCTCCCTCACAACATCTCTGTCATAAAATGGCATCTCCCCAGCACACTGGGGAGATGAGCAGCCGTCATTCCCGTCCAGCTGGAGCTGCTTCCCAGCCTGACAACCAAGGCCAGTGTGGAGGCCCCTCTGTGACCCCAGGCACCACTGCCTGCTGGGAACCACAGACATAGTTCTGAGCCCCAGTGCCCTGCTCCACAGCTCTTAGTACCTTCCCGCTCATGCTGCCGTCCTCTTTCAGAAGCATCACCAAGTGCATTACTCCCTGACCAGGTGTGCAGAGGACTGGAAATCCAGTGATGTCTCTGGTTAGAGAGAGATGACAGCATGAGGTATAAGCACAGTTACACGGTTTAGAGAAATAATCCACACGTCTCTTCCAGCTTCCCAGGATTTGGGTTAGGACTCCTAAAGCCACTTGTCTCTCGTGCACTTATAGCTGAAAGGGCTTTTCCAAATTTGAAAGTCCTAATGCAGGAGCTTCCATAAGTATTTTCTTGATTTCATCAAACCTTTATGGCACTCAGCAGTCCATTCCAACAGTTTTACTGGACCCTTGCTGGCAGCATATAGTGGTTTAACAATCAGTGCCAAATTCGGGATCCACAGCCAACACCGTCCAGCCATACCCGCAAATTCTTTCTGCTGTTTTTTTGATGTGGTACAGAAATTCTGCAAATTGCCTCTTTCTGTTCTGCACTCAGTTTCCTCTGGCCTTGCATGGTTTCAAATCCCAGGTATCGGACTCTGTCTTTTGATATTTGGGCCTTTTTCTTGGAAACACGATATCCTGTAAGTCCTAGAAAGTTTAACAATCTTCTTGTAGCTTCTCGACATTCACTGATGTTACTCGAGTCAATTAATAAATCATCAACATACTGCAACAAGGTTATGCGCCCATTAATATTGTGCCATTTTTCCAATTCTTTTGCCAATTGATGACCAAATAACATTGGTCTATTTGGAATCCTTGTGGTAGTACAGTCTGTGGGAAAATAATAGAAACTGGGGGGGGTGGATTTGGGTGTGGAATGGGAGAATATTGTCCCCCAAAATTCAGCTTACCTCTTAACATGAGAGATAATATTAGAGCAGCCTTGAGATGAGACACAGTTGCTGCCCCCAGGAACAGAACGCACTTGGAATGGACAAGGCCTGCATCTAGTCGAATGGAATGTGCAATATCCGTGATGTGGGGAAAAGTGTGGTACGGAGGTACCGTGGCTCATCCCTGTTATCATGGAAAAGAATGTCCGGCGAAGATAACCACATATTTGATATCAAGGAAGATATGTCAACTACTGCCTCAGCAATGATAGTGAAATCGTGTTCTGAAGCTGAACTTTGCTCATTAAAATACTAAAACACACCTTCACCTCAAAAGCCACGCACCTCCGGGCTGCGCAAGAGTATGTATGATTAAAGTCACTCAAGCTCCACCTAAAAGTAAAGAAATAGTATAAAATGGCTAAAAGCAAGGGGGATGTTGGGGAGAAGACCTGAGTACGTGATAGGGCATGTAAGGGAACTGTCTTGTACAGCTGCTTCTGATGTCACCGGTGTTTAAGTAGCTGCTGGTTATGAATAATTGCCTGGCTTTTGCAGGTGCTTCTGATGTCATAGGGCAGCTGCAGGACCTGGCTCGTAAAACTGCTTGTCATGGTTTTACTTGGGACAGTCAGCTCTTCTTTTAGCAGCTAGAAGAGCTCCGTGTTTTGGTTTTACTCAGAGGCTCGCTCTGAGAAGAGTGCTGATAGCAAGCTGATGTTTATAGTTGGCCAAGGACTTTTCAGTGTGCCAGACCGCAGAAGCATGGCAGGATAAGGGGGAGCATAGCCGGGACAAGGGGGCTATGATTCCCCTTGTGATTGATTTGTGGTGGAACTGAAGATTGAGGGCCAAACTGGCCAACTAGTATTCCATATCACGCAGCGTCATGCCTAGTATAAAAGTGAGGGTCAGCCGGAAAGAAGGGTGTCGTGGTTTTTGGACTGAAGGTTGAGACAAGAACAGAGAGGGAGCACCCACCAACCATGGTCCTGGGCAAAATATGACTCAGGCTTTCTTCTTAAAACAAAACAACTTATTAACAGTTACTTAACAAGAGACACAGAGGAACGAAAACAGTTACTTGAGAGGAGAAAGAGAAAACAAGGCCAGACCTTAGAACAACACCTCCCTATTTCCTTTCGTTCCTGGCTCTATCTCCCCCCCGGCGGCACAGGGGGACAGGGAATGGGGGAGTGCAGGTCGGTTCATCCATGATGTTAACTGCCGCTCTTAAAGGAGGAGTCGTCCTTACACCATTTTTCCCTTTATTCAGTGGATCCCCTACTCACGAGGAAAAAAAATCCCCACACTTTTCCAGCATAACTCCTGCCCGCAGGATTGCAATCCTTCCCCATGGATTGCACCAGTTCGGGCTTTACCAGTCTTGGCCTCTTAGGGAGCTGCTGCCACTCGCATCGGCGCGGGTCGTCCCACGGACTCCAGATGCCTCCACGACCTCATCGTGCATTCCATGCCCATTATTAACAGTACCTCGTCGTGCATCCCCTGCTCCACGGCCTTTCTTGGGCTCAGGCATCTCTTCCCCGATGTGGGTTTCTCCATGGGCTGCGAGTGGGTCTCTGCAGTCTTCTGCTCTTTTGTGCTTGCTGCGCTTTTACTCTATTGCCTTTTTTCTCTCTCTCCCAGCACTCCCACTCTCGGAGAACTCTCTCTCTGCCCCTCTCTATTTCAGAGCCTCACGTTCGTCCTTGATTGCAGCTTCGGGAAGAGATGGGCTTCGCATACAAGGGGTGGTGAGCATCTACACTGATGACGCTACGAACTGCATCATTTTCTGACTGTAAAAGAAGTTATTTGTCATTTCTTTCGTCCTGAAGCATAATGCTCCAGGTACACAGACCTACTCTTCATGTTTTCACGTCAGTACAGCTCAGTCTATGCCAATCTTACAGAAGACGCTTACTCCAGTTCAACGTTCAGCTACAACTGAACAAGGCTGTCCTTTGTACAGCGAGGTTTATTTTTCAGGCCGTAGTTGAGCTGGACTGAATGCTGTATTCAGAAGCTCTTTGGCCCCCCTGAGCTGTGACTATTTCCAAAGCTGTCAACGTGAGGTCAGTGCTCTGGCTGCAGGATGGTCGGACCTGGACGGAAAATTAGGGAAAAGATGTTCTTGTGTATTATTTCTGTAAGTGCTTGTCAGACGGATCGCTAGGGTTCAAAGGTTTTTCCTGACATTTGGCTGCTTCCTCGGGCTGTCTGGAAGCAATTTTTTCCCTGCATTTCTCGTTCCCTGCTTGCAGGGCTCTTGGCTTCAGAGCCGGATGCTGGAAATGCGTGTGAGGTTGCAGCCAGCACCAGACTGCCACCATTCCCACGAGCGAGGAGGAGTAGGAGGAGGAAGAAGAAGAAGAATGGGACGAGGCCCTGGAGGGAAGATGGGCACAAGAAAGCTGATAAAATTCAAGGATCACCTCCTCCAAGCTCAGGATCAGTGCATCCCAACAAAGAGAAAGTCAGGCATGGATGAACAAGGAGCTCCTGGACCAACTTGGGCACAAAAAGCCTACAGAGGGTGGAAGCAAGGACAGGTAGCCTGGGAAGAATACAGAGAAATTTTCCGAGCAACCAGAGATCAGGTTAGGAAAGCCAAAGCGCTGATAGAGTTAAATCTGGCCAGTGACACCAATGGCAAAAATAAAAGCTTCTGCAGATATGTCAGAGATAGAGATCTAGGGAAAATGTAGGCCCTCTCTGGAAGGAAACGGGGGACATGGCCACCCAGGATATGGAGAAGGCTGAGGTTCTCAACGACTTCTTTGCCTCAGTCTTCGCTGGCAAGAGCTCTATCGGCAGAGCCCAAGTCACGGAGGCAAAGACAGGGACTGGGAGAATGAAGAACCGCCCACTGTAGGAGAAGATCAGGTTTGAGACCATCTAAAGAACCTGAAGGTGGACAAGTCCATGGGACCAGATGAGCTGCATCCACAGATCTTGAGGGAACTGGCAGATGAAGTTGCTAAGCCACTATCCATCATATTTCAGAAGTCGTGGCAATCTGGTGAAGTTCCCAATGACTGGAAAAAGGCAAACACAGCCCCCATCTTTGAAAAGGGGAAAAAAGAAGACCCAGGGAACTACAGGCCAGTCAGTCTCACCTCTGTGCCCGGCAAGATCATGGAGCAGATCCTCCTGGTGACTATGCTAAGGCACATGGAAAACAAGGAGGTGATTGGTGACAGCCAACATGGCTTCACTAAGGGCAAATCCTGCCTGACTAATTTGGTGCCTTCTATGATGAGGTTACGGCATTGATGGATAGGGGAAGAGCAACTAACATCGTCTACCTGGACTTGTCCAAAGCATTTGATACTGTCCCACATGACATCCTTATCTCTAAACTGGAAAGACGTGGTTTTGATGGATGGACCACTCGGTGGATAAGGAATTGGCTGGATGGTCGCTCTCAAAGAGTTGTGGTCAACAGTTCAATGCCCACGTGGAGGCCCGTGATGAATGGTGTTTCTGAGAGGTGGGTACTGGGACCAGTGCTATTTAACGTCTTTGTTGGAGACATGGAAAGTGGGATAAAGTGCACCCTCAGCAAGTTTGCAGATGACACCAAGTTGTGTGGTGTTGTGGTCATGCTGGAGGGAAGGGATGCCATCCAGAGGGACCTTGACAGGCTGGAGAGGTGGGCCTGTGAGAACCTCATGAAGTTCAACAAGGCCAAGTGCAAGGTCCTGCACGTGGGTCGGGGCAATCCCAAGCACAAGTACAGGCTGGGCGGAGAAGAGATTGAGAGCAGCCCTGAGGAAAAGGACTTGGGAGTGCTGGTGGACGAGAAACTCAACATGAGCCAGCAATGTGCGCTGGCAACCCAGAAAGCCAACCATATCCTGGGCTGTATCAAAAGGAGTGTGGCCAACAGGTTGAGGGAGGGGATTCTGCCTCTCTGCTCTGCTCTCATGACACCCCGCCTGGAACACTGCATTCAGCTCTGGAGTCCCCAGCAGAAGAAGGACATGGAGCTGCTGGAGAGCGTCCAGAGGAGGGCCACGAAGATGATCCGAAGGCTGGAGCACCTCTTCTGTGAAGACAGGCTGAGAGAGTTGGGGCTATTCAGCCTGGAGAAGAGAAGGCTCCGGGGTGATCTTATAGCTGCTTTCCAGTACCTAAAGGGGGCCTACAGGAAAGGTGGAGAGGGACTTTTTACAAAGGCGTGTAGTGATAGGACGAGGGGCAATGGATTTAAACTGATAGATTTAGATTAGATATAAGGAAGACATTTTTCACTCAGAGGGTGGTGAGACACTGTACCAGGTTGCCCAGAGAAGCTGTAGATGCCCTATCCCTGGAAATGTTCAAGGCCAGGTTGAATGAGGCTTTGGGCAACCTGGTGTAGTGGAGGGTGTCCCTGCCCATGGCGGGGGGGCTGGAACTAGATGATCTTTGAGGTCCCTTCCAACTCTAACCATTCTGTGATTCTATGATTCTTGTTCAATTACGTCCTGGTATCATAGGTAATTAGCAAACTTTCAGCTTTCCTATCTAAAGCAAAACATTTGCTTAATATGCCATTTGTAAAGTTATGGACAGGAACGTTCTGGAAAGCGTTTCCACGGGATCGTTTGACAGAGATGAAACACTTTTATGCTAGTGCTAATTAGCAACAATTAGCATAGAGTCTGCTCTCTGGGAAAGGTGACAGTCATCCAGGTCTGTGTTCCCACTGTGGTACCTTTTAGGCTTGGTGTACATGTGAAGGGCAGAGACAGGCAGCACGCGTGAGCCAAACGGGATCAGGCTCAAGTTGGCCCAGACTGAATCATGCACATGATGCAAGCCTGGAAGCTGGCCCAGCCCATCTCCTGCCTTTCCGCGGCAGGGCCGAAGCAGACAGGTTTAGATATGAGCTGAGTTCTGTTCCTCTGACTCTGTGTCTGTCCGTCAGCACCTCCTTTCCTCTGTGAGTCTTGGGAAACAACTTGTTCCTTAATCTGTCTGTGCCATTGTCATCAAATTGTCATGATGACGATTTCCAGATGTTTCTTCACAACTTACCCTCTGAATGGGATTGAGTTCTGTCCTTTTTCCTCTTTTCCTTTGGGCACTCATTTGCAAGTTTTCTAAGCCCGCGCTTTGATGCGTATCATGGTATAGAGGAGGCTTTCGTTCCATCTGTCTCAGGAGGCTGTTGACATGAGTCACTTTTCCTTGTTATGTGGTGACACCGAGTTCCAGATATCACACAGCGAGAGACAAGATTTTATTGTTGTCACCTTAAACAATACGTAATCCTTTAACCAAAAGGTACTCCTGGAGTTGTAAGTAGAGGAACCTGCCAAAAGTAGTCCAATCACCAAAATTCTAACCGAAAACAGGAGAAGCCTCATTTAGATGATTTAAGTGCTACCTCCTTTTAAACATGCGCCAAACCCATAGTTACAGCAGTGTTAGTAACAGCATCAAGGCAGCTGTAGCTATTAACAGTATTATAACAGGATGTACTAGATGATTGAAAAATCCTGACCACCCAAAAAGTGCTTCCCACCTTATGTTCTCCATCTTTCTCTACTCTGTTTTTACAATTTTCTTTATCATGGTTGCATCATAATGAACTGTCCCCAGAGTTTTCTGCACGTTCTTTCTAATTTGCCCAGTATTCGCATTAAACCAGGATGCTGTAGTAATTTATCAAAGTTAGATTTGTTCCTATAGGTGTGGGTATTAACTCGTAGATCAACGTATAGTCTGATTTTAGAATATGATGGGATGTTCATCCCCAGGAGAAGGTTATTCCCCCTCCATCCTCTCCTTTGGAGTGCGTGCCCAGGGAAGCCACTTCATCTCTCCCGGCTCCCCGACAACGGCGGCCGGGTTTGCATAAGGGCTCAAGGGCAGAAGCAGCCAGCGCTGCTCAAATCCCACCGCGGCGGCCACTGGGCTGGGGGATACTGCCGAGAGCCTGGAGAATAACTCTGCAAAACCGCTTGATCAAAACCTCAACACCAAGTTCCTCTTTCCTAAGAGTTCGGCCGTGCTTCTCTACAGCCCCTGAAGGCTGCAGCGCGGTGCCCCACCGCCCCTGGCTTTGGGAAACTCAGCTGTAAATGTTGACAGCAGGGCAGGAAAGAAATAAGCAGAAAGAAGACTGCAAGACATGCTCTGTGGGCATGGCCCGGGCTTCCCAAACACTCTCTTCCTGTGGTTTCTCATAGACCTTCTACGGATGGGGCAACAAGAGTGCTGGACCCCCAGCCCATCTAAAACCACGTTCTCAGGGAGCAAGCTTGCAGCAAAGGCACGCAATGCTCCCTGGCCACCACGAAATTACTGCGAGGCAGACGTATGGCTTCCAAGTGTCCGTCATGGTGTTACAGCTCAGTGCTGTGTTTGGGGCAACAGGCACTACTCACCCCAAACACCACAGTATCGTAAAAGAGGAGGGATTTTTTTCTTTTTTAAAAAGAATGTGCTTGGAGGCCTGACATGATCCAAGCAAGTCCTTGATCCAGGTGAAGTTAGCTCGAGTTTCCATCCGTCAAGTTGGCAGCACCGAGCTCTAACAGGACACCAGCCAGTCCAAGGGAGAAGAGCACCAGAAAACCAAGCAGCACTTCAGAATCATTTTAAATGACTCCCCAAAACAACCTCTGCCAACCATGAGGATAAGACCAGCTGGAGGTCGGGGAAGCAATGACTTGCTGAGCATTCAGAGTCCTGGCAGTGTGTCTAGGTGCCCAGCAGGTGACCACATCTGCATGGAGAGCAGGTCAGGTCTGCAGGCCTGCATCCCAGGATGGAACATGCCAAAGGCATCACAATTATTCCAGGCACTGGCAAAATTAGTAAACTCAGCTGTTTAATTTGTCCTCTAGAGCAGCAAGAGAAAGTCTTAAATAAAGCAAGATAACAATGAGGTGGAGGAAGGTAGTTGGCCAAGGCTAAACACCGGGGCACGGCTTCTCCAGCAGGACCGGGCTCAGCTTTTTCACTCCTACATCTTTCACATCCATTATCACCTACAGTCTGTTCTCCATTCTTCCGGTTTGGGACCTCACACTCCGTTAGGAAATATTCTTACGTTCCCTTTGGGATCTGGCTAGTTATCATTTTGTTTTCTGCACCCCTGACACTCCTTGGCTGCGGAGAAGCAGTGCTCGAAAGCCAGGCTGAACTCAGGGTGTCCAGCTAGACCAGAAGATAACAAAGCACAACTTGTTGGCAGAGGTCCACCTGCCTACCCAGAGAGACTACAGTCGCTGAACCTCCTGAAACCATCAGAAACTCAGCACCAAATGCATTTTCACCTCCAAGGCCAGTGATGCGCACAACCCCAGGCAGGTAGACAAGAGAAGACCGACCTCGCTCACCACATGGGATCCCACCAACTCTCTTCTGTTGTCCCTGTGACGTGCGGAAACAGACTCCACAACTTGGAAAGTTGTAAAGTAGGTATGTTTATTGCAGCGCTGGGTACACGGGGGATCGCTCCACCACAAACGTGCACACCCGCCGTAGCAGTTTTCTTGTATTTATACAGACATACTCATCACCCCCCCCAAAAGGTCAGTCTCTCCCAGGAAATCATTTCCATAGCCCCCGCCTCAGGATCCACCTCAGGCTCCTCCTTGACATGCCTCCTGGTGGTCGTGGGCAGGGGTCTTTGGGATGAAGGCCGCAGGTCTTCCTCGCTATGTGTGTTTTCACTTCTTCCCTAAAACTCTTGTTTTGGCTGGGCCCGTAGAGCCAAACCGTTTCCCTGGCCTTGAGTGGACACCTGGCTGTCTCCTACTTGTTATTGCTTGAAGACAAATGTTAGTTCTCGTTAGTCCTTATCTCTCCTCTTTGTCTGTTTTTCTCCCTATGGGTCACGAGTTACAACCTTGCCATCATTTATTTTGTCTCTCTTACCGGCCTTCTTTTCGAGTAGTTAGTGTTCCAAAGCAGGGATTAGTATTTGATAACTTCTAGCAATTCACAGAGCTATTTCACAGAGCTCTGTATTTCCCAGAGTCTTATGCCGTTTTATGCCCATTCTTATACCTATCCATAGAAATAACAGCTAATATAGTCTTATGTAGTCTTATGCCTACTCCTATACCTATCCCCGTATCAGTACCCCCTTTTCTATTAAATCAAGTAAATTCTTTTACTTGCCTAAGTTTCCCGATTGATATAAAGCTTTGTGCATTGAAGAGACCCTTCGAAACACACACCAAATCCATACGTACCACAGTGTTAGTAACAGCACCAAGGCAGCTGTAGCTATTAACAGTATTATAACAGGATGTACTAGATGACTGAAAAATCCTGACCATCCAAAAGTGCTTCCCACCATTTATGTTCTCCATCCTTCTCTACTCTCTTTTTACAATTTTCTTTATCTTGTTTGCATCATAATGGACTGTCACCAGAGTTTCTGTCCACTATTTCTAATTTCTCCAGTATTTGCATTAAACCAGGATGCTGTAGCAGTTTCTTTGTCAAAGTTAGATTTGTTCCTATAGGTGTGGGTATTAACTCGTAGATCAACGTATAGTCTGATTTTAGAATATGATGGGATGTGACAGGAGCAGAATAGTGGAAGTCACATCCCGTGATTCGAGTGAAATTACAGATGCAGAAGTTTGAATGATTTTTAGTGCCTACTTCTGTTTCTTCTACAAATATGGAGCTACATTTTGTTCGTAGACATGCACAACCTTTCCCTGCATATATTATGGTTGTCTTTGAGCCAACATCAGGGTGCATTTCAAAATGACACACCTTTTGATCAGTATCAAGACAGATATCTTGTGCTCATAGGGTATTACTTTCACTTAGAAATCCTTGTTGTTCTCGCACAATGCAGGATTCTAGATCTACTGTTTGTCATCTATCTCTTACCCTTTGGGCCCATGTTCTAGGTTCAAAAGGATAAAGCAGGGTTCTGTCATGGTATATCCCTAAAGCTACGATGGGATGGATCACAGTTATTAAAGCATTACGAATGGTTAATACAAAGGCTGTAACTGTGTGCGTCGTGGGGTTACAAGTAAAATTTACCTTATTCCACCAGGATTAAGGCTCTCTTTCTTTACTTGTGGCACCATCTCAGACTATCTTTTGGATTTCAGTGGGAAATATCCCTTCTTCTCCTCTTATAATAGAGGCGATACTATAGTATCTGATTGCATTCATAGTTGGGCCTGAACACAAGTCAGGGCTAGTGAGATATTGGCTTGTAGCCCATCAATCACATCTACAATTATATTGTGGTCTCTTATGTTTGTTTGTTCCCAATCTGGTAAGATTTGTGATGCTAACCACTGGTGAGCTCCTAAAGTCAATAACGAGGATTGTAAGGGCCATTGCAGTTTTGACAGATCTGTAGTGACAGCGGCCAGCTTGTTCATTATTACTTCTGAGTCTATGGTACTCAGAACTCCCAACCCTGTTCCTAATAGCCCCGTCAGGTCTCTTGGTTTTTGTCTTTGAGAAATACCTTTCCTCTTTCTTAGCCAAGTAGCCCATCCTTCATAAAAGGTTTGTAAGAAAGGAGAACACAATGGTTGGATTTCTGATACATTAATCTGCATTGATAACTCAACGCTTTTGAGAGACCATTCTGGGTTGAATAACACTTGCTGCTGTCTTGTGTTTCTTATTACACATGGACCAATTTCATAAATTTTGGGTTCTAGCTTAGGTACTGGCATAGGTCGTGTGGTAGACATATCTCTTTACGATGTGTAACTATCGCAGCGGGCATTGTTGTAACTGGCCCAGTGTTTATTTTAAATTTAAATGAAAGTCCAATAGCACTGTTGGCTCAGAGACAAACCACTTCAGTGGTTTTGCACTAGTGTGAAATTATGCCAACAATCTAATTCTTTAGAAGCACATTATTTGTGGGAGTAATTGAGACAGTAATTTTAGTAATTTGGGATGCCTTTTTATGGGTGGGGCAATTAATAATTTGGCATCCTACTTTGATTTTTTTTCCCCTACATTTCCCTGAAGTTGGTGAATTCCCTTTGTATCCTTACTCTATTCTTGTTTTAAATATTCTTGATTTCCATACATAACCATGGTAGATAGATTCAAACCTTCTCGAGCAGAGTATTTCCCCATGGATCCAATATACCTACCAAGGCCACTCAGTATCATTCTGGCTATAAGTGCTTCCCCACCCCTGAATTATAATTATGACTGTGAGAAAAGTAATTTCCCTGGTTGGACTTGCGTGACCTTCCATGGAGATCTATGGACTTTTTACTCTGGTGTGATGAATTCAGGCACTCTGCTCCTTGATCTCGATTGCTGTGTAGGAGGTGAGGAGTACTTGGAATGGTCCTTCCCACTGTGGTTCCAAAGTTCTTCCTGCAAGAGACTTGACACATACAAAATCTCCAGGTTGTATATTATGTACTGGTCCATCTAGACCTCTGCTCCGAGTTCCAAATACATGTTTTTCAATTTCTCTGAGTTGTTTGCTTAATGCCACCATATAGGAAGTCATCATTTCTTCACCAATTTGTGAAGACACCCCCTTTTGTACTCCATAAGGCCGCCCATATAAAATCTCAAATGGGCTCAGCCCTTCTTTTGCTCTGGGTTTGGTTCGTATTCATAAAATTGCCAGAGATTGGGGCCAAGCCAAATTAGTTTCCTGTCCCAATTTAACAATTTGTTGTTTAATCAAATGATTCATTTTCTCTACTTGGCCGCTCGATTGTGGCCGATATGGAGTATGTAATTGCCAATCTGTCCCTAGATGGTGACTAATTTGTTGCACTACCTTAGAGATGAAGTGTGGTTCCTCTGTCTGAGGATATTACTGCTGGGACTCCTAACCTGGGTATTATTTCTTGGAGTAATGCTTTGGTTATTTCTCGAGCTTTAGCTGTTCTACACGGAAAGGTTTCTGGCCAGCCTGAAAAGGTATCAGTTAGTACAAGCAAATATCGATACCCCCCTTTTCTAGGAAGTTCCGAGAAATCAATTTGTCAATGTTGTCCTGGAGCATTCCCTTTCCCAATTTGGCCCGTTTCTGGCTGTGCAATGTTCTTTGGCTTAGTCTGGAGGCAGAGATCACATTGCTGAGTTACTTGTCTGACAGCGGTATACAGATTTCGAGCCACTGTACTTTTGATAAGATATTTGTATAATGCTTCCACCCCACAATGGCCTTTCTTGTGTTCTTCTCGGGCTAATGGCCAAACCATATAAGAAGGAACTATAAGTTTTTTGTGTGGTGTCATGGCCCACCCATCCTCATTATATGATCCTTCTAGATCTGTAATGAGTTTATGGTCATCTTTTGTATACTCTGGCTTACCTTCTAAAGATATGCATGCATCGGGGATTAGTGCCCCTTCTACCTGTATCTCTTTTCTAGCAGCCTGTTTTGCCTCTCTATCCGCCAGTTCATTCCCTCTTTCCAATTCTGTGTTCACCTTCTGGTGTGCCGATGTGCATAATTGCCACTTTTTCAGGAAGTTGTACTGCATTAAAAGTTTTAAAGTCTCTCTGCATGCTTGATAGCTTTTCCTTCAGCTCTTTCTAGAGCTCGAGTCAGGGTTATGATTTCAGCTTTCTGTGCCGAGGTGTCAGTTGGTAATGGTCCCGATTCTATTACCTTTTCAGAAGTGGTGACGGCGTATCCCGAATGTCGCATTCCACTCATAACATAACTGCTTCCGTCTGTGAACCAGTGTTATACCCCCTTCATGGGGGCATCTTTGGAGTCAGCGCGGCTGGAGTGCGTCGCCTCAATTGTTTTGAGAAAGTCACGATTCACTCGTTCTCCAGTGTTCCCACTGAGAAATCAAGCTGGATTAACAATGTTAGTAGTTATAATTTCAACATCATCCTGTTCGGCCATGATGGCTCGATACCTCAGGAACCTCTGCGGGAGAGCCAATGTCCCCCTTTTGCTTCAAGGACTGTGGACACCGTGTGGGACACGAAAACAGTCATTTTCTGGCCTAAGGTAAACTTGCGGGCCTCTTGGATCTTCAGGATGACTGCTGCCACTGCCCTCAGGCAACTGAGCCATCCTTTTGCGGCAACATCCAGTTGTTTGGAAAAGTACGCCGCAGCTCGTCTGCATGGTCCCAGGTCCCATGCCAGTATCCCTAATGCTATTCTCTGAGAAAAATGGTTTACTCACATCAGGAAGTCCCAATGCTGGCGCTGACACCAGGGCCTTTTTCAGCTGGTGGAATGCTCCGTATCCCATTGGAGGTATTTTGGCTGGATGTTACTAAAGAATACAGCGGTTTAACAAGCAAGCCATAGTTGTATATCCAGAGCCGACACCACCCCATCATTCCTAAGAAAGTTCGTAGCTCTTTCACAGTCTGTGGTTGGGGGGTCTGGCATATGGCTTCTTTCCGGGCTTGACCCAGGAAACGCTGACCAGCACTGATTTCATACCCAAGATATGTAACTTGTCGCAATGTTATTTGTGCCTTTCTCTGAGACACCCGGTACCCCTGGAGCCCAAGAAAATTTAGTAAACTTACAGTCCAGATGACACAGGATTCTCTGGTCTTTGTCGCGGTAAGGAGGTTGTCTACATATTGTAATACTTTTCTTTCTTCTTGTGGTGGTTCCCGTGACTCTAGGTCTTTTGCTGGCTGGTTTCTGAAAATCGTAGGGCTGTTCTTAAAACCTTGTCGCAACACGTCCAGGTGAGCTGGGTCTTTCGACCACTCTTGGGATTTTCCCATTCAAAAGTAAAGATTTTCTGACTGGATTTATGGAGAGGGAGGCAAAAGAAGGCATCTTTTAAATCTAAAACTGTAAACCAAGTCAAATCAGGAGTCAGAGTGGTTAACAGGGTATATGGATTAGCAACCACAGGGTATTGATCCTCTGTTATTTTGTTTCTATGATTGGACGAATCCCTTCCCTATCTTCCTTTTTAGTGGGTATTGTTTAATTCTTACCACTCTGTGTTCACTTTTCAAATTTATTACCACTGGCTGGGCATTTGTGGCACATCCTGGAACATCAGTTGCCCGAACTCCTGGATACACCCGGTCAGTGATTTCCGTGTCAATTTTTCCTTCTGTGGGAATATTAACTAAACGCAAGCTCATTATTTGTACATACTGATGATCATTTACCTCCAGAGTAATTTCACCCTTCTTGAATTTTATCGTGGCTCCCAATTGTTCTAATAGATCTCTTCCCAAAAGGGCTTTTGGGGAGTTTGGCATATACAAGAATTTATGAATGCCCACTTGCTTACCCAGTTTATATTTTAAAGGTTCAAAAAGTAAGCCTTTTCACTCTGGCCAGTTGCTCCTTTTACTACAATGTAATAATTTTCTAAAGGCATTAAGGCTTGATTTAAAACGGAATATGTTGCCACCGTGTCTAGTAAAAATTCCATTTCCTTTTGTTCCTTCCCTAGCCTCATAGTGATATTTTGCAAGATCCTCGGCAGTTTTTATGACTAATTGTTTCTTTGTCTCAGTTAACATTCTGACAATAATTGCCTATCATTCCAATCAGGGTTGTGCTGCTTTATTATGAATCTAAGATTTTGGGTGGTGCTTAATGGATCGCTGCGATATTCCTGAGCAGCTGTCTTCCATTCCCTTAAATCATTATAGGAAAATGGTACCTTAATTCTTATTGTCCCACCATCCGGCCCTACTACTTCCCGGAGGGGTGCCTGCAGAATTGGTGCTGTTGGCTGCTCTGCTGCCGCCGGCCGTTTTTTCCTAGTGCGGGAGGATATCGGGCTGTCTGGAGGAGTAGGGGTCTCGTTTGAGTCCTCATTCTGCTCCTGAGACTGAGGGAGAGGCTTGAAAATATCAGTTAGATCTTGTTCTGAGTCCTGGAGGGTTTTACTTATTCTAGTACACCTTTGTCCAATGTTGCAGGCTGAGCAGCAGCTTTTTAATTTATTTTTGTTCTCCCTCTTGTTTTCTTTTTCTAATGCGAGGACTATAGGATCTCGTGGAGGCATTAGTCTGTCATTCAGGGTTATTTCGGAGAACAAAGAGCATATCTGCGTATTTAACTTTATCCCATTTTTCTTCCCTTCTTAGGAACAACACATTAATTGTAAAAGCGTGTCATAGTTTAGTGTTCCACCCTCACTGGGCCATTTAGCTTCATTTTCTAGCTTATAAAGCAGCCACCATTGGTTACAATATTTGATTAGTTTCTTTGTATTCTCCGTGCCTCCTTGTCCCACTGTATCTTTCCAATGTGTTAATATACATCCCAAAGGGGATTTTTCATAAGGTTTACTTTTTCCTCCCCCCGTTTCACTTACTTTCCCTTTACTCCATTTCTCCCTTTTAACTGCACCTTAATATTCTGTCTGATGCTCATGTGAATAATAATAATACAATTTTTAGTTTGTCACTCGCTTTGTCCGTCTCCGGCTGTTTCCCCTGTGGGAGAACTGAACTGCGGATTCAGACTCTGCACTCGCTTTGTGCACAATTACACGTCTCACCCACTCACACGTACGCTTTTACGGTATCACACGCTTCACTCGTCTCCAGCCGCTCTCCTCGCAGAGAACACGGGACCATGGATCAGAACGGCGCACTTGCTCCGCAGCCAGGCTGCGTCTCACTCGCTTAAACACTCAGTGATTAATCACACAATCACACATTGCAGGGCTGGCCCAGCAAACTTATACAAACATTAAAAGGCCTTATCACATGCGCTGATGTTAGATGATATAAACTTTGAATGGTATAAACTTTACGAAATACACGGTACCAGATTTTATAACAGACAGCAGTATATAGAGATTTTAAGTCATCCCCGTTGCTTTCTGACACCTCTCACCCTTTTCAGACCAGGTGTGGCTGGAATGAAATGTCTTCTCTTGTTACTTACACAAAACACAGAACGACAGGAACAAAAGAACATATAACAGAGCAGATAACAGACAATTACTAATCCAGCTATTACCCCTCCTGCAGCTGCCAATATTACATAAGCCATATGACTGTGAGGTTGCGCTACTTACCCACCCCTCTGTGTCAGACTCAGTGTTCGGGCGCCCAAGTGAAATGCCAAAACGGCGCCTCGCCCTTCAGGGAAGTAGCAGCAGCCTCTGAGTTTGCTCGATCTGCTCGCAAGATCGCTAGCAGCCTGCCAGTCCCTGGTTCTTGCTGGCCCAGTCTCCGGATCTGGATTCCAGCTCACCAGTCCCTGGTTTCAGTCTCTGGTTCTTGATGGCATGGATTCCAGCTCACCAGTCCCTGGTCTCAGTCTCTGGTTCTTGCTGGCACACATTCCAGCTCACCAGTCTCTGATCCTCTAAGGCAGCAAACTCCCCAGGGCCCTCCTTACCGCAGGGCACCCTGCCCTGCCCGGGGACAGCGCTCCATGCCGGATGTCTCCACGCGCTTTGCCAGCAGCCCCATACGCCGGACGTCTCCGGCCATTCTTACCCAAACATACCGTTTGTCCGCGGCTCAGGAAGTCCTTGTCTGCCTCTGGGTAATCGGCTGAGGAGAGGAGGCTCCTCCGAGGAAAGTTCTCGGGGCGCCGAGGGGCGTCCACTCCGCAGTCGGTTCCACAGTCGAGCAGAGAGTCTCCTGCCTGGCTCGCCAGAACTGACCTGCGGAAACAGACTCCACAGCTTGGAAAGTTGTAAAGTAGGTATGTTTATTGCAGCGCTGGGTGCACGGGGGATCGCTCCACCACAAACGTGCACACCCGCCATAGCAGTTTTCTTGTATTTATACAGACATACTCATCACCCCCTCCCCCAAAAGGGCAGTCTCTCTCTCTCAGGAAATCATTTCCATAGTCCCCGCCTCAGGATCCACCTCAGGCTCCTCCTTGACGCGCCTCCTGGTGGTCGTGGGCAGGGTCTTTGGGATGAAGGCCGCAGGTCTTCCTCGCTGTGTGTTTTTCACTTCTTCCCTAAAACTCTAAAACTCTTGTTTTGGCTGGGCCCGTAGAGCCAAACCGTTTCCCTGGCCTTGAGTGGACACCTGGTTGTCTCCTACTTGTTATTGCTTGAAGACAAATGTTAGTTCTTGTTAGTCCTTATGTCTCCTCTTTGTCTGTTTTTCTCCCTATGGGTCACGAGTTACAACCTTGCCATCATTTATTTTGTCTCTTTTACCGGCCTTCTACCTTCTACCCAAAAGGGTAGTTAGTGTTTCACAGCAGGGATTAGTATTTGATAACTTCTAGCAATTCACAGAGCTATTTCCCAGAGCTGTGTATTTCCCAGAGTCTTATGCCGTCTTATGCCTATTCTTATGCCTATCCATAGAAATAACAGCTAATATAGTCTTATGTAGTCTTATGCCTACTCCTATACCTATCCCCGTATCAAAAGGACTGGAGAAAAGGAGAGCCGATTTACTATCGCACACGTTTCTCCTGAAGATTGTCCTTGCCACCGAGAGGATGATATTCCTCGTAGCTCGAAGCAACCGAGTTGACGAGCGAGGTGGAGGGACAAAGCACTGTGGAGGACTAATTCCTGTCACTGCAGATAATTCAAAGGCCCTCCAAGGGAAAGGGCCCTGAAATTCTAAATTGAGAGAAGGCACTAGCCACATTAGCTTAAAACGAAGTTAGAGGCTTCACTCTTTTCGGTACGTTTTGGCCATTTTTATTTTAATGTTACCACAAACACGGAGCGAGTTGAGCCACCAAGCTCATCAGCCTTTTAATTGGACTTTAAGTAGATGGGAAGACTCTAAAATTCTTAAAATCAATGTTATTGCAGGAGCTCCTTTCTTTAAGGTGACTAATTGTGAGTTATTAGGTCAAAACTGTAAACAAGACAACCTACGCCGCTTCGGGTGGAATTCTAAAGCTACCTATTGGTGCCCCAGTTCAAACCCAGGACATGGATATTGTAATTACCCTAATGATTACGATTGTGCTTATTGGGGGTGTGAAACTATTGTGATGGGGTGGGCGCCTCAAAGGAAAGATAAATATCTCAAGGTTACCTGGGAACCACATGGATGCGACCCACCCGGTTATGTCCAATATGGTAACGTTTGGAAAAGAGGAAACTGTGTATCTCTAGGGGTCTTAATCTTAAAACCCCAAGATCCTGGATGGTTAGTAGGACAAACCTAGGGAGTAAGATATTGGCAACCTGGAACCAATAGCAGATGCCTAATACTCATTAAAAACCAACCAGTTATGAATGATCCACTGCCAGTGCCAGTGGGCCCCAACAAAGTCCTAACTGATGACCTATTTAAAAAACAGGCCCCAACCAGGATAGTTTAGCCAAAAAAACAAAGGATAGTGTAACGAAAGTCGATAATGTAACAAAAGTCCTTGTAATGAATAACACCCAAGCCCCTAACAGAAACACTGAGGATAACCCCCTCTGGAAACTGATACAAGCCAGTTATTTGGTGTTAAACAAAACTAATCCGAATCTTACCGAGCATTGTTGGTGTGTTATGGGATAAACCCGCCCTTCTATGAAGCTGTAGGAGTAACTGAAAAACCCAGATGTGTGAATGGCACTAATCCAGCACAAGGTATATGGGATACAGAGAAACATGGAATTACACTAACCCAAGGAATAGGAAAAGGTGTGTGTGAGTAAGGTTCCGGAGGATAAAAAGCAGCTATGTGTCAATCCTAACAACAAGGAACCACAAAAACCTAAAAGGCCAGCAGAGTGGTTGTTGCCAGCTGAAAGTACCAAATGGGTTTGTTCCACTATAGGAGTTACACCCTGCATATTGCTAAAACATTTCAGTGAACCCCCCGACTTTTGTGTCCAAGTAGTGATAGTTCCTAAAATTATCTACCACCCTGAAAGTTTTGTATATGACTCACATATCACCCAGGAACACTATTTGTCTAAACGAGAACCTTTCACAACTTTTACAATAGCTACTCTAATGATTTTGGGAAGTGCAGGAGTTAGCACAGGAGTAATTTCATTAGTACAACAAAGTACAGAATTTAAAGCATGAAGGATGGCAGCAGGCACAGACCTGGCATGAATCGAGCAATCAATAACCGCCTTAGAAAAATCCATTAGATCACTATCAGAAGTGGTATTACAAAACCGGAAAGGATTAGATTTAGTGTTTTTACAACAAGGGGGATTGTGTGCAGCACTTAAAGAAGAATGCTGTGTATATGCAGATCGTACTGGAGTAGTAAGAGATGCAATGACCAAACTGCGGGAAGGATTAGAAAAAAGAAAAAGAGACTGGGAAACAAAAAAAACAGTTGGTATGAATCGTGGTTTAATCATTCCCCCTGGCTGACTACCCTGTTATCAACACTCGCTGGCCCACTAATATTAATAATTTTGAGTTTGACCTTTGGGCCCTGTATATTCAATAAAATAGTTGCAATTGTAAAAAAACAGATTAGAAGCAGCCCATTTAATGCTTATAAGAGCCGAGTATAAACACCTAGAAATACCAGAAACAGAAGAGACCTTTATTTTAAGTCAACAAGAGCTTAAGCGGTTTGATGAACAAAATGGTAAAAAGTAAAAGGGGGAATTGTGATAAACTCAATATTGTTTGTTCATCAAACCTAGAAACTAACGTTGTTACATGGTTTCACAAGAAGGCAATTGCTTAACAAGACAGCCAATATCCTGCTGAGCCAGCAAGGCTGAACCGCAAGGTCAAGTTATGCAAACAAGTATGATAAAGACTGGGGAAAGAGGAAAAACGGGGAGAGGCTCAGGAAGACGAGGAGTACATGAAGTGAGGAAGACATGGAGCCTTCATCCCTGCGACCACTAAGAGGCAAAGGAAGGCAGAAAATGACCCCCCAGCAACAAGTCGCACAGATGCAGAGTGCACCACTAAGAGAAATGCCTACACCGGAAGAAGAAGAGTATAAAACAAGAGACTTTCGAAAATCGGGTGCGAGCCGTCGGCGGAGTGAAACTCCCGGGCCGCCCAGCGCTGTTTTGCTTGTTGCCGCTTGCTAAATAAAGACGCCAATTTTAATTGGCTCCGTCGCCTCGCATTAATTGGTGAAACTAACTTATAACACCTGTCTCGGTGGGTTTTTCTTCCCCCCTTGCCACCTCTCTATTCTATGTGACTTTCTGTTTCAAACAAACACATCACGGTCGGTACCTGCGACGGCGCAGCCGCCGCCGCGCACCCACCGCTCCGCGACACGCGCGCGCTCAGACACACGCACCGCCCCCCGCCCCCCGGCCGTCGCGCACGCGCAGCGCCGGCGGGTCCGACCCCGCTCACCGGAGGGGGGGGGGCGGTGTCCGTCAGCCGCGCGCTCTGCGCAGGCGCGCGCCCCCCGCCGCCGCCGGAGCCCCTCCCGCGGGGAGCGGGCGGCGGGTCCCGTCACGGCGGGTCCCGTCACGGCGGCCCCGCGCTCAGCAGCGGGGCAGGGCGGGCGGCCCGGGGCCGGCAGCGAGGAGCGGCCGGCGCGGAGGTAGGCGGGGCCGGGGGGCCGGGGTCTGTGGGAGAAGGTTCGGGTTTGGGGCCGGTGGGATTTTCCCTCTTCTTCCGCTCTGCGCGGCGGGCGGGAGAGCGAGTGAGTGAGAAGGGCGGGAGCGGGGGCACGGACACGGGCTCGGGGCTCGGGGCTCGGTCACGGCGGGGCAGCGACTCGGCCCCGGGCACGGGCCGCGCGGCGCCGGGACCGCCCGCTCCGGCCCGGGCAGCAGCCGGCGGGGCGCCGCTGGGTCCTAAAGTCGCTCCGCCGTCCGTCCCGGGGCGGCACCGCTGCTGCGGGCGGGGGGGGCGGGCAGGGCCCTGGTTCCAGCTGGGACAGAGTCAGCTCTTCTGTCCAGCAGCCAGCAGAGCTCCGTGTTTGGTTTCAGTCTGGGACTGGCTCTGGGAACAGCGATCATTGCATCAGCTCCCGTGGGAGGCTCTTCATGTGGTTTCTTGAGGAGATATTCCACCATTGCAGCTGTACCAAGAGTTGGTTGATCAGGGGCCGCCCACCACCCATCAGTATCTTTAGTGCATTTTAAGAGTTCTGCTGCATTATTTTCTTTCTCTGTATGTTGGGGGCTCATACCAATCATTCTGTTGGGTATCAAGGCTCCTATCAGTTGGCCCGATAAGGCCACTCTCTTTGCTGCTGCATCTGCTCCTCAGTTCCCTCGTATTGTTTCTCCTTGTCCTTTTTGATGAGCTTTACAGTGCGTTATTGCCACCTCTTCTGGACCCAGCCCAGCTTGCAGCAGCTTCCCAGATCGTACCTGATAGGGGTTCCTTGTGATCATCATAATCCCCGCTCCTTCCGTATAGCACCATGAGCGTGCACCACCCCAAATGCATACTCAGAGTCCTTTACCAATTTCCGATGCTCTCGTCAGGGAATGATCGTGCTTCCAGCTCTTCTTGTGGTGTCACTACAGTGTATCCTGCCTTCCACTCTCCGTTTGCCACAACGCCGCTCCCCTCTGTGTGCATTTCCGTACCAGGATTCATTACTGGGATACCTGGTAGATCTGGCCTACTAGAAGACATGGCAGACCTTCGATGTGGCAAAGGGAATTGCTAGAGCACAGGGCAGAGGGCTCGGAAGCCTGTGTCCCAGGTGGCTCTGACACCAGAGACAGTTCTCCCGTGGGGAAGACTGACATTTTGTCAAGGGCTTGACTTGGCAGCTTCCCGCTGAGCTTTGGGATGCAGATCTCAAGGCTGGCTCTCCTTCGATGGAGCTCTCCTTCAGAGCTGCACTTGAAAACCCCCTGGAAAATGTCCCCGCAGGGGGGACTGTAATTGCCATGTATTGTGACCACAGTGATATGGGGGAGAGAACAGGGCAGCTGTAAGGGATAAATGAGGTGTTATGCCTGCTGACTCCCAGATGTTATTTTTCCTGGGTGTTAGGCCTGCTGTGGAAGGCAGGAGGAGGGAGTGGGAGCCCAGGTCTCCTCAGCTGTGCGAGTGCCCCTTTTTTCTATCCTGGCTCAGCAATGGGATGCTTGTGAGAGAGCAGGAATCGAGAAGAGGGACGTGGGCCAAGCTCTCTGCTAGCAGAACCGTGCTGACTCCTGTGCCCTTACACCAGGAGATAATTTGCCTCCCAGTGCTGGAGGGCCGAGCAAATGCTCCCTGCGGAAGGGAAACAATTCGCTCAGTCTCCCTCCTGCCCTTTCCTTTTTCCTTACGGAAAGAGGGCAAACCCCAATGGAGATGGGGTCGCTGAGACGAAAGGTGAGTGGTGGGGAGTCATTTTCAGAACTTGGGTTACCTCTGTGAAACCAGAGCAGAAGGAAGGTCAGGGTGACTGAGCTTTGGGTTTAGTCTCTGCTGTGGCTCTGACAAGCCCATGAGCAGTTGCCCATCCTGCCAGACACGACCGTGAGCAGCACAGCCCGCTCTCACGCCTGTCAAAGCCAGCGTGTCGGATCCGGAGGGAGCTCCTCTTCCTCAGCTTCACCAGCTGGAAAAGAGATGGTGTCCCATCCTCACCCCGCCTCGGAGCTGTGGCAGTCGCCTTTGGAAAAGGAGTGGTCTTGGTCAGCGTCTGGGCAGCGGAATGGGATATTTACGTTGTGACACAGAGCAAAGCAAAATGCTAAGTAATTTTCTTGACAGACGTTAATTTTCTTTCTCATTTGACGCCATTTGAACTGTTTTGTCGAATCCCAACTGTTCTCCCCCAACTGTCTATCACCGACTCTCATGTTTTGATGGCTCTTGTCACAAATAGCACGGTAAAAAGATCCTGGTTATTTTCTCTTTCCTTTTTTTCCCCTTTGAGAAGTCTCATTTACTTTTTGCAGCTGTCCTGACTCTCTTCCCCCTGTCATTACTGGGAAGCAGTGTGGCAATTGGAGCTGGCCGCCTCCAGGAGGAGGTGCACTCCTCTGACTTTTAAAGAGTTGTGCTCATCTCCCAAGCTTTTCTGTTCTCCCTGTGCCATGGATTTTTGTGTCATGCCATTCCAAGTACAGCAACATCTGTACAGATGTGAACTGTCTGGATCAGGGATTGGTTTCACGAAGCCTTGATTCTTTTAATCTTCTTTAGAAGGTATATTGCCCCATGTTTTCTCTCTTCCTCCTTCTTTCCCCTCAAAGGGTAGCTGCCATCTTAACCACCTATCTCAGAGGTGATGTAAAAGCATCTGTCACTTAAATACTGACGTGCCAGGCAAGGGCAGAGAAAGTAACAGGTGTCTTTTTCTTGGAGCATTAGCCCTGCAGTGGTAGTGCCAGAGGGGGACGCCCCTTCTGAAGGGACGGTGTGACGTTCCGATCCAGGAGCTGCCAGCCCTTGGTCCTGTCCTGGCTTTGTCCATCTGTTTCACAACGGACCTTCCCCAGGCTTTGCCCCGTGCCCTGGTCGGGCTCTGGAGCCGCTCAGTTGCGGCAGCCCCGTGGCTGTTGTGGGAATCCAGGGGGTCAGAGGCAGCGGGGCTGGAGCTAATAACAAAGGGAGATGTTGTGTCTCATGGGTCCTGCTGAAGCTGCTGTCGTGACCATCTCAGGAGACCAACCCAGTGCCAGGGCGCAATCTGACCTGGAGGTTTGCTGCAGGTGCCAAAGAGTGGGAGGTTTAGAAGCCAATGCCTCATCTTACGGGCACCCTTGGTGCTGTTTCTTTGATAACTGGTAGGAGGTGTTTCATTTTGGGTTTGCGTAGGGCAGTGTAAAGCACTGCCACGCGGCTGGAAGCTGGAGGCAAGGCTCTTTATTTCAGGGCTTTGAGGATCTCTGCTCCGGTGATGGCTGTCTCGCTGCTGCCGTCGTTGGTTTTAGAACAACTGAACAAAGCCATTCCTTTCGTTTCCTTTTCCCTGGGGTGGGAGAATTCCTGGAAGTCTCCTGATGGAGTTAAGGAATGTTGTCATCTTCCCCCCCCACCCCGAAATGGTCTGAGTGCAGCTCCCAGAAAGCTGGAGCTTGGAAACCCTGGAGTGCTGGTGCACCTGCAGGTACTGGAGGGTCTTGGGGAGCTGACCTTATGTTTTTGGAGGGCACTGTACTCTGTGCACCAGCTGCTGCTGAGCTGTTTTCTGTTGGCAGGGCTGATGGCCCGTCAGCCTGCGTTCTCAGCGATGAGCCCCCAGGAGTCCCTTGCTGGGGGCTTCTCTGCAAAGAGCTTTGTCATCTCTTGGCAGCGTTTGACACTTCCCAGACAATGCTAAAATCTGCTGCTTGACGATGTTTAACACTCTCCTCTGTAAGAGCCTTCCAGCAGTGATGCCTATAAACTTTGACTTTGCCTTCGAAGAACTGCTACCAAAAGCTTCTGTGTTTTTGTCACTTGCCAAATGCCACCCATGAATCTCTGTTTTTGTTGCTTTGGGCTTTTACGTGTTGCCTTTATTTGGGATGTGTGCTTTTCTGGCCAGGGGCTGATGGACAGCTCTCTGGTGACCAAATGCAGGGGAAAAATAGAGCATTTACTGTATTACTTCTTGTACTTGATGAACAATCCTTTAGCCTAGGTGTCTTCGGACTTGTCTTTTGGAAGGGGGATACCGGGCCTCAAAATCCAGCAGTTTATGCCAGCTAATTGTTTTGTTTCTGTCCTGCTTCTAGCCCCTGATTTGCAGAGACAAATAAAGGCTGCGTGATGCGCAGAGGTTCAGGGCAGGGTTACCTGTTCCTCCAGGACAGGATCTGCTGATTCAGCTCAATATTTTAAGCAGGAGCTGAATGAACCCTCCTTCTAGCGAGAGCTGGTAGCAGGGATGGATGAATAGTTCATTCACAGTCACTCAAACACTGTTTTGTGTTTAAAATTGCTTTCTTAACCAGTGTTTAGCATCTTGGGGTCTCGAGGGTTAAAATACTTCTGGCCACCAGGATCAATGTCTGGGGATTCAAAAGTGCTCTAGATTAAGCAGGCAAATGAGTTGAAGTGCATTTAGCTACTTGCCTGGCTGTGAATGACTCAGCCAGCCCTGTGCTGCAGACATCTGGGGCTTGGCTGGTGTTCATAGTGGGGCTTCCAGACCTTCTCAAAGACATGGTTGGTCTGCAAGCTACTGCTTTACTGACCAGAAGGTAGGAGGCACTTTGGAAGTTGCCCCTTTTGATGGAGATTGGACACCTCTGCTTTTTTGTCCTGGACTTCAGCCAGAGGCTTTCATTGTGGTCCCGTCTTTCAACTCAGGTCTCCTTTTTGTCATTAGGATACAGCTTTGTTTTGCCAAGGCTGAGTGAATTAAGACATCCTCTACCGCAGATCTGTAGGAGACATACCCCTCTACCAAGCCACGTTCGAGCAAGGTACAGGACAAATACGGGAAACTGGACCTCCCACTAGTTACTCGATGGAAATGCAACACGTAGAGCTTTTTGTCTGGATTGCATCCGTGCTGCGATTAGCTTTGGGAACCCAGCGCTTCCAGCATTGCATCTTCCTCCCCGTTCTTCCCCATGTCCTGGGCAGACCTTTGTTTCAGGTTTTGGCCCTGCTGTTTCATGGGCTGTACCCTCCTGGGCCTGGTTAGCAAGTGTTGGGACAGGCCCTGGGCTTTGCACTGGTTTGTTGTGGTGGTTGTGTAAGTCACACGCGGACAAGTCGGAAGCGCTGACGTGTGGAGGTGACAAATCCCCATTTTTTTGCCCTGACTCCAGAAGACCCTCAAACTTTTAAATTTGGATGGAAACGAGTGGTGGAAAGCAGTTTGTGTGCTTTTAAGGAGTCAGTGAAAGAATAGTCCTTCCCTCAGTTCCTTCAGCTCCGTGAGCGGGCAGGCAGCATCTCTGGCTGTGCCTTGATTTTTGCAGGGAATGCCTGTTGCGTTTCATCTGCTGGGCTCTGGTGAGCAATGTCCCTGCGAGCAAGGAACTGGTGAGCGGCTGAGATTTCCAGGCTCCTAATCACAGGGAAAGCTATCCCAGCCAAACTGGAGTTGGGCTCCTGATTGCATCCCGATAGAAAAGGTTACTCATCCACTGGAAAAAAAAAAACAGAGCTGCTGTTTTACTGAGCGTTCGGCGTGTATTAGCTGGGCAGGCCTTGGCACGCAGAGTGTGCTGTGGCTGATTTCTGAGCCCGTGCGCTGGGGTCACTTACGGCTGGCCTGACTCTCAGGAACGTTCCTTGCTTTCTGACTTCTCTTCCTTCGTGGGGCTTGGGTGCTTTGGGAGCCCTTTTCCTTCTTTCCTTTCCATCAGCCCGTGCACCACATGCTCTCTCAGGCTGTTTGGGACTCTGGCCTCCCTTTACTCTGTTCTGGCTGAACCCCTCTGGTTTGTGTAAGCCACTGTCCCTCTGGATGTCCCTCTCTGACTTGAACGGACATCAGAGCTTCACAGTTAACCCCCTCCTACCACTGCAGGGGGCTCTGGGTGGCTTTGGGAGACCAAAACTTACTGTTCCTGTAACGTAGGTAACCGTGACTGAGAAGGAGCACAAAGAGATGTAGCATAATGTACTGAAAAAAATAAAAATCAAACTCTTCTTCCCAGCTTTGTCACAATAGCCAGTTCAGCAAAAATCTCTGATATGCTGTCCCTTCCTCTTCTCACTGGCACAAGTCTGGAAGCCTCTGTGTTCATGGACTCCTTACTGAAGAGGTCCCAGGGCAGACATTAGCGCTTCAGAGGACCGTATCTCCTTGGAGCGGGGAGAAACCTGCACCAGTTTGTTGCAGTCACTCATAAAGGCGAGTGGTACCTGTTCAACTTGTAGTAGCAACAGGGCTGCATTAAGTACTCTTCCAAAAATGACTGTTGCTCTCAGGCTTTAGGGGATGGTGTACGTGCTCGCTCCCCGTGTACAGTATTGGCCACAGATGACCCTGTACCACCATCATCTGCCTCCCCACCTCAAAGCGATGGAGTTGCCTGTCTGGACAGTGGTAAAGCTTTGCTTAACCCGACGTGCTGGATGCAACCAGCTTTTTCAGAGCAAGGTGCAAAGGCTGGTCATGGGAGTAGGTTGGACAATGCAGCTCCTACTATGTCTCATGCTGCTAATTAAAGATCTGGCAGTTCCTTGAAGCAGTGGCACTTACTATTCTTTTACCAACTGTATGTTTTTCTTAGTTTTGAGAGCCTTGGTCGTTCTTCCATCGTAACACTCAGCTTCTCTGACAAATATGTAACCAGGGGCTTCTCCGCACGCCCTTGCCTGGCAGCACCCTGTGTGCAGAGGAACACGCTGGTGTTTGTGCCACGACTGCCTTGGTGCTGCTGGATGGCAAGAGACCATGAAGAAGAGGTAGATATCTTACTACATTTGCAGGACCAAAGATAAAGGCTGCTAAAAAAGGTTGCTTTAGTTTCCATGGCAGTATTGGTCCATTGCACATCTTCAGGCGCATGTACGCGCGAGGCAGGTGACCTCAGTGCCTTTCTGCAGTGCAGAGGCTTTCCTCTTCGGTGTGAAGCAGCTGGCGTTTTGGTCTTCAGACGTTTGGTCTCTGGCATTTTAGAGGGTTGTGAAAAGCTGCTGCAGGGGGGCTGGCAGCACAGGAGTGGGCACTTGTGGCTGCAGCAGCTTTTGAACCCCCTGAGGATGCCAAACCCACACTAGTCTTGCGTCTGGTTTTGTGCCTTTCTGCTCTCTCTTAGGGGTTTTTTAAAAATGTATGAATTGGCAGCGTGGTAGATGTCAAGGAGTTAAAGTTCTCTCAAAGGCCACTCTGAAGTTGTGTTTGGTTCTGTCCCTTATAGGAACAGCAGGAGGGTGCTGCCGTGTGGTACTCCAGCCCCATGCAGTGTGGGATCATCCAGCCTCACAGCTCGGTGGAGGTCCCGTTGACCCTGGAAGCCCAGGTGGTGGGAAAGCAGGACACTGTTGCTCATGTTGTGGGGTTTGGGAACCAAGGATCCCCACTGGTGAGTCCGCGGGGCTGTGGGCCTTAATGTGACTCGTCTTGGTCAGGTGGAAAGTGTACAGGCAAGGTCGCTAATCCCAGGGATTCTTCCTGGGAACACAAGAACTTGTCATATATGGCTGGTGTGGACAAGGAAGGAAGGGATTCCTGTCACAAGCGGCAGCTAATGCCTGGAGAAGAGGAAGGACAGTGTCCTCTTCAGTATGACCCGAGAGTCTGACACAGTATTTAGTTATGGATACGTGAGATGGGATAACCAGCCCAGCCTGAAACCCGGCACAATCCCTGGATCTCGTGCTCTGCTGTGTCATTAGATGAACAGCAGCTGCTGCTTCGTTAGGAGTTTTGTTCAGGAGCACGCAGGGACCTCCCTGACTCCTGCTGCAGCGAACGCTGGGTAAGAAACCACGCTGCAGTCGTGTTTTAGGCAAAGCTGGAGTGAAGATTTTTCCGTAAGTCAGACCCGTCGCATTAGAGAAATATCCATCGAATCTCTGTGCCGAAATCCCCAGCCGAAGGCACTTGAGTCTCCACACCGCTTGTGTCTGGAGCACAGAGGCTTTTTTTCTCACAAGCTTGGAAATGGAAGAGGCAAAGCGTTCCTGGCCTGAAGCCTCCTGAAAGATATTGTTTGCGTTCAGGCATGCACCGTAGCAGCAACGACAACAAAATGTAGGCAAGAGAATGTTATATGTGCTGTCCTGGCTTCGTCTCGCTGACATCTAGAGCAAATTTAATTAATGAAACTTTAAAGTGATAATAACTTTTGAAGCAACTGTTTTAAAACGTCTTGTCTCTCTGAGCATGAGAGAGGATGTCAGAGGATTGCTGGGAACCTTAAGCTTTCCATAACAGAACGGAAGACTGGCGTTTTGAGAGTAGTCTAAGGGGTTTAACCTTTCATTAAAAGGAATGGAAATGATGCTGCTAAATCCCCTGGATGCCAGTGAACATCTCGGCCCCGGCTGGTGTGGGTCGGGTGTGCGTGTAGAGCAGTGGGCAGGCAGGCCAGGCTCTGCAGGGAAGTCTCAGCTTTGACCAACAGTTGCTCATGAATAAAGGGCACGCTTCCCTCAAACAGGAGAGTTTCTCCCCTCTAGATTAGTCTGTTTAACTGTTAACTTGTTCATCTGCAGTGTGCTTGCAAAGCTTCAACCCCTGGGCTGACAATTTATAGTTTCAAACTTTACCTTAATCTCTTCTATTTGGAGATGAACATGCCAGTGTTTGGCTCGAAGGGCGAGTGTTTCAGCTGGAAAATCCTGGCTGTCCCTAAAGAACCGCCTACCGCATGGCCGAGCGACTCTGTGTGCCCTGTAAGTCGATCTCTGACGCGCAGCGTTACGCTCAGTTGCTGCTGGCACCCAGCGGGTGCTGGCAGAAGCCTCGCGGGGCACATCAAGGGCACAGACATGAGGCTTTGGCTGTCGGGCGGGTTCTTGGCAGTTTCTATAGGTCTGCCCTATAGTCCGAGTGCAGTATCAGTGGCTCCCTGGTAGCTGCCTCATCCAGAGCTTTCTGGGCTGGCAGAACAGCTAGCTGTCTTGTTAAACATCCTGCACTGGGGGCAAGTCCTACCTGTGTGGCTCATATGATGCAAATCTGACCTCGAGTGTCGCTGTGATGTGTTCTTATAAAGCAAAATACAAGTTTGCTTCTGTCTTGGGTTGTGCCATCTGGCATTGATACCAGGTCTGTACACTGTTCTAGGTGAGACGTGGGACAGATCTTTCATCGGGGTTCCGTAGAGTCCCTCCATGGGTCTGTTGCTGGGATTTGTTTGCAGGTGATGGCAGGCCAGCTTCAGTTTGGTGGATCTAATCTACTGCTAATTAAGGAGCTGCTAAAACCCAGCCCGGGGGTCACAGGTGGCATGGCAGGCTCATGTGCCACGGGCGGGGGATTTGGCAGCTGGCTGCTGTCAAGAGTGGTCACTCCAACCACGGCTGTCTGCCAGGGACAGAGGCTCTTCGTTCCTAAAAGGTGGAACGTGACATTCCATACCCATGGACAAAGCCAGCAGTGCTGCTGGGGCTGTGCATATGTCTGGCAATATTACTGATGGCAAAGCTGCCATCTCCCTTTTCCGCCTTTCCCTGTGTCTCACATTGCCTGTAACGCTGCTGAACGGGATTTTTATAGAATCATAGAATCATAGAATGGTTAGGGCTGGAAGGGACCTTCAAAGGTCATCTAGTCCAACCCCCCTGCAAGGAACAGGGATATCTCCAACTAGATCAGGTTGCTCAGGGCCTTGTCCAACCTGGCCTTGAACGTCTCCAGGGATGGAGCATCCACCACCTCTCTGGGCAACCTGTTCCAGTGTTCTACCACTCTCATAGTAAAAAATTTTTTCCTAATATCCAACCTGAACCTACCTCCCTCTATTTTCCCGTTTAAGACGACGGTAGATGAAGGGGTTGGATTTTTTTATAAGCCCTTTCCTTCGTGAGGATATATCGTGTTAGTACACGCTCTGATCGGAGCCGGCCAGCCTGGGCATCCTCCAGATGTTGTTCTGCTCATCTCCAAAGGGTTCTGCTCTACCTTTGCTGCTCCTGCCTGGCTGTCACCTGGAGGCAAAGCCAGCTGCCGAGGCACGGCTCTTCCCTCCAACTCCTCCTTCCCGGGAGCTTTGGGCTGCGGCTCTCCATGCCTCCCTTCCCGGAGGGATAAAAGGTCCATCATCACACACGGCTGCAGCTCCTTATTTTCGAGGTACCAGCCTCGGTACATGAGTTTTTGGCTCTTACTTGCACGCGGCAGTGCCCTGTCAAGGGCCGAGCGTTTCTGGATGCTGCTGCTTCTGGCTGAGTTGGACCAGTGACTCTGACAGCCGTCAGTGCCAGTTCCTCGAGCCAGATATCACGGAAGGTGGGACGTCATGGAGGCTGGTTTCTTCTGTTGTGAAATCATGCTCCGTGCCCCCCAGTGAATCGTACAGCAGCTTGTCGGAGTTGGGGGGTTTATGCATTCAGATCCTGTGTCAGAGTTGGGGTGTTTGGAACGGATGAAATCCAGCCAGAGAGGATAAATTCTCCTTGTTTTTAGTGGTGCGAGAAGGTGGTTTAGCGAAGGGATCCGCATTCCTCATCCAATAGTCTGCGCCAATTCTGCAAGAACAAAACTTTTGGGTCTCAGACTGTCCAAAGAAAAAAAATACTGCTTGAGTGATGTCATTAATAATTAATGTCTGTTATTCATGGAATACCAGGAATACACATGAGCACAAATCAGACACAACTAACGTGCGTGATCTCTGCTCTGAAGAGCCTCTCTTGCTTTTGACTCGTGCTGGTGTTGGCAGCTGTCGTTTTGGGAATGTTAAAGTGACTCTGCAAGCGTGGCTGTGCCGCAGCAGACGTCAGGAAGGGTGATCTGGGGCCAAACCGAGCAGTAAAAGGGGTGGGAGCGGGTAGAGGGTAGAGGAAGGAGAGCGAACGTGGAGGGGCTGTGGATGCAAGTGTGGGAAACTGGGAGCTCGTGGCTTTCAGATGGGATCGCTCCCGATGCCACACTTGCTCCCCGCCCTCTGTTTCAGTCTCACAACACTGAAAACGTCAAGCAGCTGTAATGATCCCTCGGTCTGGGAGTACCCTTAGAGCTGTCTTAATATTTTTAAACGTTCCCTGTTCTTTTTGATCTTTCCCACGTGTTTTCTGGAGCAGAAAATCCATTTAGTGAGTGTTGGAGAAGGACCAGTTGTCTACATGCATCCAAGAAAGACAGATTTCGGCAGTATCCAAGTTCTACAAGATGCTTCCCAAACTCTCTACCTCTCCAATCAGTCTGTCATCCCTGCATCCTTCTGCAGAGAGATGGTAAGTATCTGCGCAGCTATTTTCCAAGAAAAATGACCGCTCCCAACCTGCGACTTGATTTCTCTACACAGCGTTTCCGTATCGCTGTCTGAGAGAGAAAGCAAGATATTCCATCGCAGTGCGGCGAGAGGAGCCTGGCTCCCAGTGCAGTTTTAGCTGGGGCACCCCTCAGTGAAACGGGGAGTTTGTGTAGATGTTTGAGCAGACATTAGTGTGGATCGTTTTTACAAGTTCTCCCTTTGTTTTGTGTAAGGTGTTCAGCTGTGAGGGTCACGCTTTTGGAGGTCGAGGAGATCAGGAGAACCCTGTGGCCCTTTGCTCCTGGAAGGGCATGGGTTCCCCTACGGTCTCCCTGGTCTGTCTGCATTTGCTTTGTGTCAAAACTCCTGTTAGCGATAGAGATTGGGGTGTGAGGTCCATGTCCTCAGACTGCTCATGATGAGGTGAGGTTCGCACCTACTGGGGGTCAAACCAGCTGGGTTGTTGCGCAAAAATACACTTGTAAGGGTCCTGTACCTACGGGGTCTGTGGATTCCGTAGCATTGCAGAGCATCCCTGGAAAGTAGCTGCAGAAAAAGGCTGTTTAATTCGTGGAGGCTGCATGGTGTGACAAGCTGCAGAGCAGGAGCAGAGCTTGGCTGCTGGGATGGTGCAGCTGAGAAGGGCTCACGTGCTGAGGCTGGGTGGGATGTGCTCCCCACTGGAGGGGCGATTGGGGAAGGAAAACATAGTTTGGAGGAGGTTTGTGCTTCTCTGTGCTGGGTGGGTTGAACTTCTGGGGCTGGTTAACCCAGGCTGAGTGTCCCTCCTGCTCTTTTCAAACTGTTTCACTGCAGTTTCTGTGCCCAGGAGGATAAATGGAACCTCAAAGTGGGGCATTCCCAGGGCAGCTTTCTTTGACTCCCCAATGAAAACCTGCTTTCTGTCTCTGCAGAGAGCAAACCACCTGGGACGGGGGGTACTGGTGTGTAAATGATGGTTTTTGCATGGTGTAGGTGGTGTCCTTGTGCAGTGCCTCCCCTGGGCAGCTTGCAGTGTACCCAGCAGTGGGTGCAGGGGTGTATCTGCATCTCAGTGCCCTAATTTATGGGATTTGACAATAAAATCCTATCCTGCTTCACCGCAACCTCTGCAAATGTTGTGGCTACTCACTAAGTAGAGCAACAATGTGAGGTGGTTCAGGGATGGTTGCGTTTCCTGCAGTGAAGATGGACTGTGCTGCTCCATAGTCCTCCCTGCCGCTGACTCCAGAGGGCTGAGGTACCCCGTGGTGAGCATCTCAGCTTCTCAGGATAGCAGCTGATAGCGTGGAGATGTTCAAGGAGGCAGGTCCTGGGAACCTGCTCCATCAGCTATCTCAACTTGTTCTGTGTCACTCTGTCTTTTCGGGGATCTTTTATTTGGCTACGAAGAAGGACATCTCTTGGCATCACGGAAGGCAGCTGCGTATCGCAACTGTGTGATCAGGGAAGAAGAGAACAGACCTCAGGTGTAATTTTTGTTGATCAGTGGCACCTTCTTCTGCCTGACCACCACGCTGGGGCTGTTTTGTGCTACTGCAGGGAGGCAAACGGTGGTTTCCTGGTGCCTTGTAATGAGGGAGGAGAGAGAAAAACCTTTCTTGGGATTTCCTCTTCTAGTGATGGTGCTCTGTTTCCTAATTTGGGGTCCTGTCTCCTCTGACCTCCTGGACCTCCCTAATCCAGAGCCTTGTGCTCCTGATGGAGCAGCAGCGGTTGTACAGCCAGATGTGTTGTCGTCTTCAGAGAGCAGATCCCCTTCCACATTCCAAGGATGAGCTGCCGTCAGATTCACCTGGAGCTGACATTGCAGAGAGACCCAGGTTTTATTTACTGGAAAAAAATCAGTTACAGCTTTTTCTTCTTTTTCTTTATCTTCTCACTGGGATTCACTGGAGAAAATTCAACGGATTTTCGGTATAAAGGCTCATGGTCAAACTCGGTGTAAGCAAGAGGAGAACATGCAGTTCCCGTTCCCGTACTCGCTTCTCTCCTCATTGGTGCAGGATTTGTTTCATTTACTAATTTCATTGCTTATTATCTCAAGCTTTTGACGACCTTCCCTTCATTAAAGGAACAGCCGTATGGAGAGATGGCAAAACACGGAGATAAACTTCCCAACGGTGCCGAGGAAGGGATGCGGCTTTAGTGGGTCCGTTCCTTGTTCTGGGCGATGGGCGATTGTGTATTTACCGGAGTGAATCACGCAGGCTGCGGGGAGGGGAGGCTCTGAAGAGCGTGTCGGCATTGTCCGTAGCTCCCTCCGACTGCTCTCCCTGAAGTTGGAGCAGACTCGAATCGGCAAGAAGGTGGCTTTTAAATCCACTATAAATTATATTTGTTTTTCCACCCCCAAGCATCTGAACAGTTAGCCAGCCTGGCAGTGTTTGCTCGTAGCGAGACGCAGGCAGACAGCGCCGTGCCCTTCGAATGACATCTGCGATGCTGTTGAGAAACGAGCGTTCAATTAACTTGCCAGGGTGTGGGCAGCCCTGGCCCTGGGTGTGTGGTCTCTGCCAAGGTGAGCAGAGCTTTTGAAGATAAGATGCACAGGTTTAACTCTTTCTTTGGTTCTCCCAAAGCTCACCTTTAGACTGAAACCATTGCTTTGGGTTTTAAAGGCTGTGTTTAGCCAGTACACCAGTACCAATTTGCTGATTTCCATCCAGTTTGGAGTCTGGTCTTGCCAGAGTTGGAGGGAACCATGTGTTGTAGCCGACCATACCTGGAAATTCATGGCATTGGTCATGAACAAGGGCCATGGCCAGGAACTTCCAGTCTTGTGCTGGCAACCAGTTACACCAAAACCTGAGGAAGGTGGAAGGCCGTGTCCCTCCCAGGGTTGCACAGGCTTACGGTCCAGGGCATGCGGCTCTTAAAGGAGCAGAGGTTTGGAGGAGACCTTGGAAAAGATGCTTGAAACGTGGCTGTAGGAAGAGGGTTGTTTTTATCACATCCGGTGAGTTCATGCCCTTTGAAAATTGCTGTATTTCAGTAATCAAAGTTATGCTGCTCATCGAGGGAAACTAAGCTTTTATTGTGCTGCACCGTTGGCCAACTGAATTAAAGAAGGGTAGAGGTCTTCAAGACAGTTATGTTCCTACGAGCAAGAGTGACTCAGCAAAGTGTTTTTCCCAAAGGAAAAGCAGGAGTTTGGTTATTAAATGTTGTGCTCAGCAGCAGCCGGCTGAGCTCTGCCCGTGTCCTGGCTGGTGAACCCCGAGGCACAGAGTGGTGGCACTGGGTGTCACTGGGCCCCTCGGCCCAGAGGGGAGGGCAGGTGGGATCTGGAGGGGGCGAGCTGTGGACAAGGGGACGCAGATGGAGACGAGCTTCGTTAGCTGGCTCAGTGCTCTGCTGTTAGCTGAACTGTGACAAATTGGGCTCTGTTGCCAGTGGCAGTGAGTGCCACACTTCAATTTTTGTTTTCTTTTGGGTTTTTAACTGGCAACAGGCTTTAGAGGCTCTGCCTCTTGATTTCGTAAAACGTCCCCTTGATGGTGCTCTGGGACAGAAGCGAAACCCAAGTGGTCCCCGTGCTTTTGCCGAGGAGATGCTGGTGCTGAGGTGCCAAGGAAGCTGGTGGGTGGTGGGAGCATCTGGCCGGCCTCCAGCTCTGATCCCACCTGTTGCTGGGGCTCGGGGTGCGCTCGGGCTGTTTTCTGCCACTGGCAGTTTGTGAGGATGAAGAGTAGCTTTGAAATGAAGAGGGCAGGGTGCCCCACCTCGGGGCTGCTGACACACCTGGGACAGGGCTCTGTGCACAGCGGGTGTTGGATGGGCTTTTCTTTCCCCTTTGTGTGCAGCCTCTGCGAGGAGCGATGGGTCACCCTGGCGGTGTGAATGCCCTCTGGCTGGAGCTGGGGCTCGGTCTGTAATGCGTGTTTAGTGTTGAGTTGTGCTGCCTCTTTCACTCGTGCAAGGCCAGAATGACCAGAGACCTGAATTAACTAGCTCCAAGTAGGAACTGAGTGTGGTGGCATCCTCAGTTAGGGCAACCATCCATCCATCCATCCATCCGTCTCTCAGATGCATGCTGGCGTCCGTTACAACCAAATTTTGGCAGCTCTTATTCTCAATGGAAGCCTGTCCTGGGAGAAGCTATTGATCTCAGCGTTGAACTTGATTTGAGTGTTAACTTCTTTACATTGAGGGTGGTGAGGTACTGGAACAGGTTGCCCAGAGAAGTTGTGGATGCCCCATCCCTGGAAGTGTTCAAGGCCAGGTTGGATGGGGCTTTGGGCAACCTGGTGTAGTGGAGGGTGTCCCTGCCCATGGCAGGGGGTTGGAACTAGATGTTCTTTGAAGTCCCTTCCAACCCTAACCATTCTATGATTCTATGATCCCTACCCTTGCCTGGCACTCAGGGGCTCCGATGTCGGATAGTGCTCCTGCGGGGACGAAAACAGCCACCGGCTTTGTCTATGCAGTGCATCGAGCTGTTGCGTCATTTTTCAGAGCGCACAGGATAAGCAAGTAGCAGGGATGTTGCCAGAAGTTAGATCTTGGTCTCCAAAGTGATGGAGTTGTTTTTCGCGTGGCTCCAAGAGATTTCTTGATTCTGGGACGCAGCCTGGATGGGTGCAGGCAGATGCCGACCTGGAAACCTGGATGAATCTGGCCGGCAGAGCCGTTTGGTCCTGGCAGGTCTCCTGTTCAGTGCTGCCCCTTGGACCCACAGCCAACGCCAACTGGAGGAACGAGGACTCAACGCAAATCATGCTCCTCCGGAGCGGGCTGTTGGCCCGGCATGGCACGGTGGGTCTGTGCTGGGGCACCCTGGGAAATTCTAAGCCTGGCTCCATCGAGGCAGCCTATCGTTATTCCTCAGTTACAGTTTCTTGGGTACAATTTCCTGCCCGGCTGGTTGCCGAGCTTTGATAAATGAGCTCTGTCAGATAGCAGGCTCGCAGATTCACCTCTGGAGCAGAGCTATCAGGTCTCCTTTTCAAGTGAGCTACCCTGTGTCAGCACGGATCAGAGAAGTTGGACATTAATGTCCATGAAAACCTAACCCCCATCGGCTCGGTTTGGACGTGTTGTGGCTGGGTGGCCCTTGGCTGATGGCAGCCCAGTGGGTGCCTCTGAGATTGGTGATCAGCTACACACAGGGTGCAGGTGATACGGGGATAGGTACAGGAGTAGGCATAAGACCATATAAAACTATATTAGCTGTTATTTCTATGGATAGGGATAAGAATAGGCATAAGACTCTGGGAAATACACAGCTCTGGGAAATAGCTCTGTGAATTGCTAGAAGTTATCAAATACTAATCCCTGCTGTGAAACACTAACTGCCTAAAAAGAAGGCCGGTAAGAGAGACAAAATAAATGATGGCGAGGTTGTAACTTGTGGACAGCCCGATATCCTCCCGCACTAGGAAAAAACGGCCGGCAGCAACAGAGCAGCCAACAGCACCAATTCTGCAGGCACCCCTCCGGGAAGTAGTAGGACCAGACCGTGGGACAATCAGAATTAAGGTACCATTTTCCTATAATGATTTAAGGGAATGGAAGACAGCTGCTCAGGAATATCGCAGCGATACAGTAAGCACCACCCAAAATCTTAGATTCATAATAAAGCAGCACAACCCTGATTGGAATGATATGCAATTATTGTCAGAATGTTAACTGAGACAAAGAAACAATTAGTCATAAAAACTGCCGAGGATCTTGCAAAATATCACTATGAGGCTAGGGAAGGAACAAAAGGAAATGGAATTTTTACTAGACACGGTGGCAACATACTCCGTTTTAAATCAAGCCTTAATGCCTTTAGAAAATTATTACATTGTAGTAAAAGGAGCAACTGGCCAGAGTGAAAAGGCTTACTTTTTGAACCTTTAAAATATAAACTGGGTAAGCAAGTGGGCATTCATAAATTCTTGTATATGCCAAACTCCCCAAAAGCCCTTTTGGGAAGAGATCTATTAGAACAATTGGGAGCCACGATAAAATTCAAGAAGGGTGAAATTACTCTGGAGGTAAATGATCATCAGTATGTACAAATAATGAGCTTGCGTTTAGTTAATATTCCCACAGAAGGAAAAATCGACACGGAAATCACTGACCGGGTGTATCCAGGAGTTTGGGCAACTGATGTACCAGGATGTGCCACAAATGCCCAGCCAGTGGTAATAAATTTGAAAAGTGAACACAGAGTGGTAAGAATTAAACAATACCCACTAAAAAGGAAGATAGGGAAGGGATTCGTCCAATCATAGAAACAAAATAACAGAGGATCAATACCCTGTGGTTGCTAATCCATATACCCTGTTAACCACTCTGACTCCTGATTTGACTTGGTTTACAGTTTTAGATTTAAAAGATGCCTTCTTTTGCCTCCCTCTCCATAAATCCAGTCAGAAAATCTTTACTTTTGAATGGGAAAATCCCAAGAGTGGTCGAAAGACCCAGCTCACCTGGACGTGTTGCGACAAGGTTTTAAGAACAGCCCTACGATTTTCAGAAACCAGCCAGCAAAAGACCTAGAGTCACGGGAACCACCACAAGAAGAAAGAACAGTATTACAATATGTAGACAACCTCCTTACCGCGACAAAGACCAGAGAATCCTGTGTCATCTGGACTGTAAGTTCACTAAATTTTCTTGGGCTCCAGGGGTACCGGGTGTCTCAGAGAAAGGCACAAATAACATTGCGACAAGTTACATATCTTGGGTATGAAATCAGTGCTGGTCAGCGTTTCCTGGGTCAAGCCCGGAAAGAAGCCATATGCCAGACCCCCCAACCACAGACTGTGAAAGAGCTACGAACTTTCTTAGGAATGATGGGGTGGTGTCGGCTCTGGATATACAACTATGGCTTGCTTGTTAAACCGCTGTATTCTTTAGTAACATCCAGCCAAAATACCTCCAATGGGATACGGAGCATTCCACCAGCTGAAAAAGGCCCTGGTGTCAGCGCCAGCATTGGGACTTCCTGATGTGAGTAAACCATTTTTCTCAGAGAATAGCATTAGGGATACTGGCATGGGACCTGGGACCATGCAGACGAGCTGTGGCGTACTTTTCCAAACAACTGGATGTTGCCGCAAAAGGATGGCTCAGTTGCCTGAGGGCAGTGGCAGCAGTCATCCTGAAGATCCAAGAGGCCCGCAAGTTTACCTTAGGCCAGAAAATGACTGTTTTCGTGTCCCACATGGTGTCCACAGTCCTTGAAGCAAAAGGGGGACATTGGCTCTCCCGCAGAGGTTCCTGAGGTATCATGGCCGAACAGGATGATGTTGAAATTATAACTACTAACATTGTTAACCCAGCTTGATTTCTCAGTGGGAACACTGGAGAACAAGTGAATCGTGACTGTCTCGAAACAATTGAGGCAACACACTCCAGCCGCGCTGACTTCAAAGATGCCCCATGAAGGGGGTAGAACACTGGTTCACAGACGGAAGCAGTTATGTTATGAGTGGAATGCGACATTCGGGATACGCCGTCACCACTTCTGAAAAGGTAACAGAATCGGGACCATTACCAACTGACACCTCGGCACAGAAAGCTGAAATCATAACCCTGACTCGAGCTCTAGAAAGAGCTGAAGGAAAAGCTATCAAGCATGCAGAGAGACTTTAAAACTTTTAATGCAGTACAACTTCCTGAAAAAGTGGCAATTATGCACATCGGCACACCAGAAGGTGAGCACAGAATTGGAAAGAGGGAATGAACTGGTGGATAGAGAGGCAAAACAGGCTGCTAGAAAAGAGATACAGGTAGAAGGGGCACTAATCCCCGATGCATGCATATCTTTAGAAGGTAAGCCAGAGTATACAAAAGATGACCATAAACTCATTACAGATCTAGAAGGATCATATAATGAGGATGGGTGGGCCATGACACCACACAAAAAACTTATAGTTCCTTCTTATATGGTTTGGCCATTAGCCCGAGAAGAACACAAGAAAGGCCATTGTGGGGTGGAAGCATTATACAAATATCTTATCAAAAGTACAGTGGCTCGAAATCTGTATACCGCTGTCAGACAAGTAACTCAGCAATGTGATCTCTGCCTCCAGACTAAGCCAAAGACCATTGCACAGCCAGAAACGGGCCAAATTGGGAAAGGGAATGCTCCAGGACAACATTGACAAATTGATTTCTCGGAACTTCCTAGAAAAGGGGGGTATCGATATTTGCTTGTACTAACTGATACCTTTTCAGGCTGGCCAGAAACCTTTCCGTGTAGAACAGCTAAAGCTCGAGAAATAACCAAAGCATTACTCCAAGAAATAATACCCAGGTTAGGAGTCCCAGCAGTAATATCCTCAGACAGAGGAACCACACTTCATCTCTAAGGTAGTGCAACAAATTAGTCACCATCTAGGGACAGATTGGCAATTACATACTCCATATCGGCCACAATCGAGTGGCCAAGTAGAGAAAATGAATCATTTGATTAAACAACAAATTGTTAAAATGGGACAGGAAACTAATTTGGCTTGGCCCCAATCTCTGGCAATTTTATGAATACGAACCAAACCCAGAGCAAAAGAAGGGCTGAGCCCATTTGAGATTTTATATGGGCGGCCTTATGGAGTACAAAAGGGGGTGTCTTCACAAATTGGTGAAGAAATGATGACTTCCTATATGGTGGCATTAAGCAAACAACTCAGAGAAATTGAAAAACATGTATTTGGAACTCGGAGCAGAGGTCTAGATGGACCTGTACATAATATACAACCTGGAGATTTTGTATATGTCAAGTCTCTTGCAGGAAGAACTTTGGAACCACAGTGGGAAGGACCATTCCAAGTACTCCTCACCTCCTACACAGCAATCGAGATCAAGGAGCAGAGTGCCTGAATTCATCACACCAGAGTAAAAAGTCCATAGATCTCCATGGAAGGTCACGCAAGTCCAACCAGGGAAATTACTTTTCTCACAGTCATAATTATAATTTAGGGGTGGGAAAGCACTTATAGCCAGAATGATACTGAGTGGCCTTGGTAGGTATATTGGATCCATGGAGAAATACTCTGCTCGAGAAGGTTTGAATCTATCTACCATGGTTATGTATGGAAATCAAGAATATTTAAAACAAGAATAGAGTAAGGATACAAAGGGAATTCACCAACTTCAGGGAAATGTAGGGGAAAAAAAATCAAAGTAGGATGCCAAATTATTAATTGCCCCACCCATAAAAAGGCATCCCAAATTACTAAAATTACTGTCTCAATTACTCCCACAAATAATGTGCTTCTAAAGAATTAGATTGTTGGCATAATTTCACACTAGTGCAAAACCACTGAAGTGGCTTGTCTCTGAGCCAATAGTGCTATTGGACTTTCATTTAAATTTAAAATAAACACTGGGCCAGTTACAACAATGCCCGCTGCGATAGTTACACATCGTAAAGAGATATGTCTACCACACGACCTATGCCAGTACCTAAGCTAGAACCCAAAATTTATGAAATTGGTCCATGTGTAATAAGAAACACAGGACAGCAGCAAGTGTTATTCAACCCAGAATGGTCTCTCAAAAGCGTTGAGTTATCAATGCAGATTAATGTATCAGAAATCCAACCATTGTGTTCTCCTTTCTTACAAACCTTTTATGAAGGATGGGCTACTTGGCTAAGAAAGAGGAAAGGTATTTCTCAAAGACAAAAACCAAGAGACCTGACGGGGCTATTAGGAACAGGGTTGGGAGTTCTGAGTACCATAGACTCAGAAGTAATAATGAACAAGCTGGCCGCTGTCACTACAGATCTGTCAAAACTGCAATGGCCCTTACAATCCTCGTTATTGACTTTAGGAGCTCACCAGTGGTTAGCATCACAAATCTTACCAGATTGGGAACAAACAAACATAAGAGACCACAATATAATTGTAGATGTGATTGATGGGCTACAAGCCAATATCTCACTAGCCCTGACTTGTGTTCAGGCCCAACTATGAATGCAATCAGATACTATAGTATCGCCTCTATTATAAGAGGAGAAGAAGGGATATTTCCCACTGAAATCCAAAAGATAGTCTGAGATGGTGCCACAAGTAAAGAAAGAGAGCCTTAATCCTGGTGGAATAAGGTAAATTTTACTTGTAACCCCACGACGCACACAGTTACAGCCTTTGTATTAACCATTCGTAATGCTTTAATAACTGTGATCCATCCCATCGTAGCTTTAGGGATATACCATGACAGAACCCTGCTTTATCCTTTTGAACCTAGAACATGGGCCCAAAGGGTAAGAGACAGATGACAAACAGTAGATCTAGAATCCTGCATTGTGCGAGAACAACAAGGATTTCTAAGTGAAAGTAATACCCTATGAGCACAAGATATCTGTCTTGATACTGATCAAAAGGTGTGTCATTTTGAAATGCACCCTGATGTTGGCTCAAAGACAACCATAATATATGCAGGGAAAGGTTGTGCATGTCTACGAACAAAATGTAGCTCCATATTTGTAGAAGAAACGGAAGTAGGCACTAAAAATCATTCAAACTTCTGCATCTGTAATTTCACTCGAATCACGGGATGTGACTTCCACTATTCTGCTCCTGTCACATCCCATCATATTCTAAAATCAGACTATACGTTGATCTACGAGTTAATACCCACACCTATAGGAACAAATCTAACTTTGACAAAGAAACTGCTACAGCATCCTGGTTTAATGCAAATACTGGAGAAATTAGAAATAGTGGACAGAAACTCTGGTGACAGTCCATTATGATGCAAACAAGATAAAGAAAATTGTAAAAAGAGAGTAGAGAAGGATGGAGAACATAAATGGTGGGAAGCACTTTTGGATGGTCAGGATTTTTCAATCATCTAATACATCCTGTTATAATACTGTTAATAGCTACAGCTGCCTTGATGCTGTTACTAACACTGTGGTACGTATGGATTTGGTGTGTGTTTCGAAGGGTCTCTTCAATGCACAAAGCGTTATATCAATCGGGAAACTTAGGCAAGTAAAAGAATTTACTTGATTCAATAGAAAAGGGGGGACTGATACGGGGATAGGTATAGGAGTAGGCATAAGACTACATAAGACTATATTAGCTATTATTTCTATGGATAGGTATAAGAATAGGCATAAGACTCTGGGAAATACAGAGCTCTGTGAAATAGCTCTGTGAATTGCTAGAAGTTATCAAATACTAATCCCTGCTGTGAAACACTAACTACTCGAAAAGAAGGCCGGTAAGAGAGACAAAATAAATGATGGCAAGGTTGTAACTCGTGACCCATAGGGAGAAAAACAGACAAAGAGGAGAGATAAGGACTAACGAGAACTAACATTTGTCTTCAAGCAATAACAAGTAGGAGACAGCCAGGTGTCCACTCAAGGCCAGGGAAACGGTTTGGCTCTACGGGCCCAGCCAAAACAAGAGTTTTAGAGTTTTAGGGAAGAAGTGAAAACACACACAGCGAGGAAGACCTGCAGCCTTCATCCCAAAGACCCCTGCCCACGACCACCAGGAGGCATGTCAAGGAGGAGCCTGAGGCGGATCCTGAGGCGGGGGCTATGGAAATGATCTCCTGGGAGAGAGAGACTGCCCTTTTCGGGGAGGGGGTGATGAGTGTGTCTGTATAAATACAAGAAAACTGCTATGGCGGGTGTGCACGTTTGTGGTGGAGCGATCCCCCGTTCACCCAGCGCTGCCATAAACATACCTACTGGGCAACTTTCCCAGTTGTGGAGTCTGTTTCCGCACGTCACAGGGACAACAGAAGAGAGTTGGTGGGATCCCATGTGGTGAGTGAGGTCGGTCTTCTCTTGTATACCTGCCTGGGGTTGTGTGCATCACTGGCCTTGGAGGTGAAAATGCATTTGATGCTGAGTTTTTGATGGTTTCAGGAGGTTCAGTGACTGTAGTCTCTCTGGGTAGGCAGGTGGAGCTCTTCCAACAAGTTGTGCTTTGTTATCTTCTGGTCTAGCTGGACACCCTGAGTTCAGCCTGGCTTTCGAGCACTGCTTCTCCGCAGCCAAGGAGTGTCAGGGGTGCAGAAAACAAAATGATAACTAGCCAGATCCCAAAGGGAACGTAAGAATATTTCCTAACGGAGTGTGAGGTCCCAAACCGGAAGAATGGAGAACAGACTGTAGGTGATAATGGATGTGGAAGATGTAGGAGTGAAAAAGCTGAGCCCGGTCCTGCTGGAGAAGCCGTGCCCCGGTGTTTAGCCTTGGCCAACTACCTTCCTCCACCTCATTGTTATCTTGCTTTATTTAAGACTTTCTCTTGCTGCTCTAGAGGACAAATTAAACAGCTGAGTTTACTAATTTTGCCAGTGCCTGGAATAATTGTGATGCCTTTGGCATGTTCCATCCTGGGATGCAGGCCTGCAGACCTGACCTGCTCTCCATGCAGATGTGGTCACCTGCTGGGCACCTAGACACACTGCCAGGACTCTGAATGCTCAGCAAGTCATTGCTTCCGCGGCCTCCAGCTGGTCTTATCCTCATGGTTGGCAGAGGTTGTTTTGGGGAGTCATTTAAAATGATTCTGAAGTGCTGCTTGGTTTTCTGGTGCTCTTCTCCCTTGGACTGGCTGGTGTCCTGTTAGAGCTCGGTGCTGCCAACTTGACGGATGGAAACTCGAGCTAACTTCACCTGGATCAAGGACTTGCTTGGATCATGTCAGGCCTCCAAGCACATTCTTTTTAAAAAAGAAAAAAAATCCCTCCTCTTTTACGATACTGTGGTGTTTGGGGTGAGTAGTGCCTGTTGCCCCAAACACAGCACTGAGCTGTAACACCATGACGGACACTTGGAAGCCGTACGTCTGCCTCGCAGTAATTTCGTGGTGGCCAGGGAGCATTGCGTGCCTTTGCTGCAAGCTTGCTCCCTGAGAACGTGGTTTTAGATGGGCTGGGGGTCCAGCACTCTTGTTGCCCCATCCGTAGAAGGTCTATGAGAAACCAGAGGAAGAGAGTGGTTGGGAAGCCCGGGCCATGCCCACAGAGCATGTCTTGCAGTCTTCTTTCTGCTTATTTCTTTCCTGCCCTGCTGTCAACATTTACAGCTGAGTTTCCCAAAGCCAGGGGCGGTGGGGCACCGCGCTGCAGCTGATGGTCGGTGGGAGCCGAGCGCTTCCGCCCTTCAGGGGCTGTAGAGAAGCACGGCCGAACTCAGGAAAGAGGAACTTGGTGTTGAGGTTTTGATCAAGCGGTTTTGCAGAGTTATTCTCCAGGCTCTCGGCAGTATCCCCCAGCCCGGTGGCTGCCGCGGTGGGATTTGAGCAGCGCTGGCTGCTTCTGCCCTTGAGCCCTTATGCAAACCCGGCCGCCGTTGTCGGGGAGCCGGGAGAGATGAAGTGGCTTCCCTGGGCACGCACTCCAAAGGAGAGGCTGGAGGGGGAATAACCTTCTCCTGGGGATGAACGTCCCTTGGGTTGGGCAAAACTGGCTTAAGGGAGTGAGTCTGTTAAAGTGGGGTAAGATGCAGGTTGTATAAGCTCCTGCAGAGTTGCTGTTTGCAGACACTGTAGCTGATTTAGGGACATTAAGCCTTTATGTATTTTTTATCCTCATATCTTTGGTCCTTCTTTTTCCTGCACTCCACAAGGAACCAGGGTCCATGGTTCCCACCCTAAGTTAGCGTTTGGCTTGTCTTACAGGCTGGCAAGTGCTCGCGCTGGAGGATCGAACCCAGCCAAGGAGTGATCCCTCCCCAGTCCGAGGTGTCTGTGACTGTCACAGTGAACTTGGATGACACCAAGAAGTTCAAGGATGAAGTGAAGGTGTTCATAGAGAACAGTCATTCCTATGTCATCCCTGTCCAGGCTGTCGGCGTCGGCACCACGATTGTCACCAACAAACCCTTTCCTCCGGAGCTCGACTTGAGGCCCCAGTTCAGGTAGGGTATCTCTCAGCTCCCGCTTCTCCCATGGGCTCAGCAAGGAGGAGTTGTGCCGTAGTCCGTCAGTGCTCAAGGTCCTGGCTCCAAGCCACAGGGGTTGCTTCAGAAACACTTTATGGCCATTAGTGCATCTGTCTTCCTAAAACACACACCAGCTGCACCATTCTGGCGCAGGTGATATGTTGGAGCGATGAGGGCTGGCTGCTCCCTAAGGGATGGGGGGACGCGGGGGATAACGTGAGTGCCAGGGCAGGGGACCCACCAGCGAGGCAAGTGGTGCCCAGGTCACCAGACGAGTCTATATATCCTGCAGCTCCCAAATAGCATCTTCAGAGGAGGCCAGCTGAGGCAGGAGCTCCCAAGGAGGAGGTGGGATGGCAGGGAACGTGTTCCTCTGCCCAGCTGCAGCCAGGCCAGGCCAGCTCAGTGTCTGATGCAGCGAGACCTGCAGGAAGCACCTGGGAAAAACCCGCCGAGTATTGAGCACCAGAGGCTGGTGATGCTCTGTTTGCAGCGGCTGAGATGATGTTCTTCATGAAGCTTTTCCTTCTGTGCACAGAGACCAGCTGCTGGGTGGTGACCAACTCAAGCCAGACTCAGTTGCCCCTTTGCTGTAGCTTTGAGCTGGGTCGGCCTTTTCGGAGGTGGTTTGATTGCTGAGCGTGTGGTCCGATAACGCTGTGGGGATGCTGAAACTGGATGACTGCTGGGAAACTGGAGCTCCCGTGACATTTTTCATCTCTGCTTCTCTTCTAGCCTGAATCCCTGCTGTTACCACTTCAAGATAACGAACAAAGGGCGACGCACCCATCGGCTCTGTTGGGCAACAGAAGGTTCCGGCCTGTTTCGCCAACATGGTCGTCTCCCTCCCGTCAGTAACAGCAAGAGCAAAGATTCCTGCCGGAGCCCCAAACCTCCCTGCCCCCTGTTACGCTCCAGCCTTTGAGGATGGAGCTGACTCCAGGCCAGACTGTGGAGGTGATGCTGGAAGGCTCCTCCAGCACTTCACAGGTGAGGTCCCTCATGAGGGCTGAGTCTTTTCCATCGGATCAGCTTCCCTGGGACTTCTGCAGCCCCTTGACGTTTGCCTGGGAAGATAAGCAAGTGCTTTCAGGAAGCTGTTTTAATGCCACAAGTTACCATGGCAGCACCAGTTGCTGTTCTTGCTGGCCACCATCAGTTGCTCAGGCTTTCGTGTTTCTGTAGCTACCGTAAACCCAACTTGCTGATCCCAGGATACGGGCTGGAGGAGGTGTTGCTGCTTCGGGGGCAAACAGCAGGTTATGGGGTGTCGTGTGCTGCGGCAGAAAGGAGGGCAGAGAGAATAAGTGACGCTTAGACTGGGAGCACAGGCAGAAAGTAGATTAAAAAATGCAAGGTGTGTATCTGGGGGAAGCAGCGAGTACAGCAGAACACCTGTGAAGGGGAGGGAGTGTCTGGGAGCAGCATTGTTTTTCCTCCGTAGGCAAACACGGGCAGAGGGCTTGTCTAGCACCGAGTCCCGGAGGAGAAAAACGAACGCAATGTGTCGGCTCCAATGCCCGGAGTGACGTTCTCCACGTGGGGAGCTGTTCCCAGGGATCGTTGTAACTGACAGCGTGACTTCTGTCAGTGCTTCCGTAACAGCTCGCCCCAGTCTCACAGCCAGCCCCGCTGTCCCAAGGGCAGCCAGGTCTGGCAGCACCCTTGGATGGCAGCTCCGAGAGGGAGTTTTCAGCAGGGTCACTGGGTGTTCTCCTCCCTGGACCCTTCTTGCCAGGGGAAATCCAACCCTGCAGAGAAGCTGCCAGCTGACCCTGGTGTGCTGCATTCCCTCGCTCCAGGACAGCTGAGCACAGATGTTTAGGCAAATGTGAAAGAAATCTGCATTAAGCTCCTGCAGGTATTACTGTTTGGCAAGTTGTTTCAAAGGGTTGCCTCAGTGGTAGCTTGAAGAAGATTTGATTAGTCACCTAGTTGACTGCGATGGGACTGTCCCTGTACAGTTCTGAGCCCAAAGGTTTTGCTGAAAAGGAGAAAAAGGTACCAGAAAGGAAATAAAATGCTCAGGGTCTTGCCCGGGAAGCTGAAAGGGCATCTGTGAGCACAGCTGTGGCTACCTGGCTTCTGCAGTCAATGCCAAGACCCTGGGAGTGGCCTTTCCACCTTCCTTGGGTCTTCAGAACTTAATACTCTTCAGGTTGGTCAGAAGCCCAACTGCCTGCATCGCACGTGCAGCACGGATGGTTGTGAAGGCTGTAGGCTCTGCGGAGGAGTCAGGTTGTGGTGTTGCAGCAGAGGGAAGAGTGAGGAACAAAGGGAGGAATTTGGGGAAGTGAAACCATGAGAAATCAGGAAAAAGGCTTGAGTGTAAAAGCATCCAGCTTAAGCAGAGAGTTTTCATGTGAAACGCAGGACATCTCTCTCCCAGGGAGATTCCTTTTAAAACCAGCTCTAGGAGGGCACAGTGCATCCTAGGAATGCGATCCCCTTTACCTGAAGGCAGGTTGGCTCTTTGGGTTATTCCCATGGATCCTTTCCACTGAGCTCCAAGGGAGGGTTTGCTGGCATCGGCCCTTCCATCACCTGTTTCCCTCAGTACAGTCAGATATTTTTTTAATGGGTTCCTACAGCTGTCTGTAAGCGTCACGCTGAGCAGTGGGGCTCATCAACGCAATAATGTTTGTGCGGAGCAATATTAGGGACGTTTGAGTGCAGAATGAACAGGATGCAGCACAGAAAGAGAAGGGGGCTATGGAGGAGACCGGATGGCAGGAGCGTGGTCCATGGCTGGTGGCCAGCAAACGCAGTGTGTGTCCTGGCTGACGCGTGACTCTCGCACACAGGTGGTGAAGGAGCGGCTGCTGTGTCACGCCGTCGTGGAAAACAAGTCGGGGAAGGCGCCGATAGTGCAGGTGGATGTCGCGTGCGAGTTCGTGGCTCCCGTTCTGCACATATCCTCCAGAGAAACCACCTTCCGGGTAGAGAAGGTGAGTCTCTGTGTTGCATCCAGGAGTTAAACAGCTTCTCCGAGTCTGTGGGGCTTTGGCCATTGATTTGAGCAGGACCAAGGTTGTTTTTGTTAACGCTGAGACCGTTATTTGGCTCCTCTGGGGCTGGGGACAGGCTCAGCAGCTCTGTTCTGCCCTTCTTGATGTGGAGACAGAACGGGGCTGCTGAGCCGAGGGCACAGGGTGGGATATGTGGGACCCACGAGAACAATGTGGGCTTGGCACGGCCACCGCGTGTGCGGGGGCTGCGGGTGGGGGAGCGGATGGCCGCAGCTGAGCGATGCCAAACCCCCTCCTCACCCTTCCTGAGGCGCTTTGTAAAGGAAGTGAGGATGTCTTTAGAGATGGGACTGGTTTTTAGTTTCACCAAAGTAAAATTGAGGTTACAGCTGATCCACCGAGGGGGATCGTGGCCACTTCTAGAGAGACACCAGCTCCTGTACTCAGAATAAAGGGAGGTTTTCGAGGATCCTCCAAGGCACGGTGAAGCCAGGACACGGATCCTGTAGGGAAGCTGAGAGAAACTGAGATTGCTGTCAGCTCCTCACAATGATGAGGAAGAGCTCTGATCTCTCATCTCTCTGCCTTCTCTGCTGGTGGGATGGATGCCAGCTCTTTGCCTTTCCCCGAGCCTCACGCCCTTCAAAGGGCCCACAGACGTCCTTCAGCCGCAGCGATGACGACGCCAATGCAAAGCAGGTGCCCTTTAGTCTCTGGGTCCCGACTCCTGCACCATTTTTCCCCTTGAAGTGCAAGTGAAAATTTGAAGTGCATCAGAAAGGGAAGGAGGTCCACGGCCACTTCAGGTTATTTTTTTTCCCTTGTCTTCTGTTTCTGTAGCAACCCAGTGATGTCCTAACCCTTCAGTACAAGCCTCTCCTCCCTGCCAGTCAGCATCGTGCCAACCTTGGAGCAGCCCTTCTCAGTCTGCGATGAGGACCAGCAGCCCCTCCCTGCCGATGTTCAGGTGAGCAGCCGGGGACCTTCTGCCGGTGGGGTTTGAAGAGGGAGGGGTGTGGTGGTGCGTTTCTGCTGGGAGGCCCTCCAGCAGAGGAGTTTGTTCTTTAGAGTCAGCGGTGGACTGGCCTGAACTGAATCAGATTTGAAACGAGCTGCTGAAGGAAACAAAACATCATCTGAATTGGGGAGATTTATCTTGACTCTGAGACATGAGGAGAAGAGAGCAGGCAACTAGGTCTGGGCAAGCCATGTAGTAAAGGTGTCTCCTGGAAGCCATCCCAGCTCTCCAGCAGCCCTCCTCAGATAACCTCAGGAGCTCTCTTTGAGGGCAGCTCTGCCTTCGGGAAGGCTGAGGAGCCTGGACCTGCCCCGGTGTTGGGAAGGTGTTGGATATGGACTCTGCTAAACACGTGGTGGTGTAGGCACAGCCACCACTTCTGCGCCGTGCCGGTGACTAGCCCCCGCAAGGGTGAGGATGCAATGCCGTTGTGCTTGTCAAGTGTAAGGATAAAGGGGTTCCTTAGAGTCAGGGCAGAAGGCCCTGGCTTGCCAGAGAGCTTGAACTGAGAAGCCCACGTTGGGGTCACGCTTTGAACATTTCCATGTTTTATGCCATCAGACCTTGGGACTTCATCACACCGGTGGTTAATACTCTTCATCTTCTTGCAGCGCATCAAGCTGGAGATAGGGGAGAAACTTCATCTCTCCATCAGATTTAACCCAGCTTATGAGGAGGACTTGAATACCTGGGTAGCAGAGGAGGTTCTGAAGATACAGTTTCTTGAGCACCCTCATGAGGAGCAGGTCACCATTCGGGGGAAGTCTGTTTTCCGAATCTCTGTATCCAGACCACAGCCCTGGACTTTGGCTGCATCTTGAATGACACCGAAGTTCAGCGTTACATCGAGATTACCAACTGCAGCCCACTTCTTGTGCAGTACCAGTGGTTCTTCCTGATGGACAGCCACAGGAGCCAGATGAGGTACGTGCACCTTTGCCCTCTCCTTGAAACTGCTCTGTCTGGTGTCCTGTTTGTCCTTTGCAAAGACCATGGCTGTTTGCCTGCCATCTAACAAAATTCCTTTTGACTTTTCCTTGTGAAATAACACCTACCAGCTGTGATCAAGGTAGGCACTCAGGGAATAGGTGGTGTCCACCAGTTTGATGCTGGGAAGGAGATAACGTTCTCCAGCCAAGCTGGGGCTGAGAGATCCTACCAATGCTTTTTGTATAGCCCATGACCTAGAATCCTGCTTAGTCTTGACCTACAAAGCCATGCTTGTAGGCACTTGGACACGCAGATATGTAACGTGACCTCTCTTCCTTCCCTGCCAACCCTGTTTGTTGTCATCTCATGCTGAGAACCTCCACAGGTGCTGCCACCAGCGCGATGCGCTGTTGTCCCAGTCTCTTGCTGCTGTTTTGCTGTAGCTTCTGCACTGGTTCTCCTGGGAAGGAAAGCTGGCATGGAAAGCTGCTTTCTCAGACCTTCATGGCCTGAAGCAAGCACCACCTTGGTGGAGTGAGTTCTCATCTGTCAAGCTGCGCGTCGCACTCACGAAACAGCTATTCAGTGTTTTACAGCAAAAGAGCAGGTTCTGCTGTGGCATTGGGTACAGGTGTGGGTGTTGGTGGGAGCAGTTGTTGGAGCATCCCTGGGGAACAGGGCCGTCCAGCGCTGGCCTGTGGTTTCCAAGCCCAAGAGCAATCTTGCCGTCGTGCTGGAGCACATCTCTAAACACGTGTCGCCGTTCTTCCCTCGGTGGCCGCTCCGCGTAGAGCAAAAGTCTCGTCTGGGCAGTTTTAATTAGGGCAGCGAATGGTTTTTCTGTAATGCCCTGGGAAACCGAGCGAAGTTACCCACTGTGCGTCGAAGTGCTGCTCTTACAAATAATAGAAATCATCGAGAAATGCTTTTATTTAGGGAATTGGGATCTGGTTCAGAGGAGACGACCTATTGGGAACTGGGAATTAGCTATTGCTATGAGGAAGGTTTGGAGGAGAAGACCTGGGCGCTGGGGTGGCCAATGAACCCTTGCCAGAAATGAAGGGCTTCCAAAGCATCACTATCTCCTTGCTCCCTTCCTGAACCCAGAGCAAAACAAGGCTGATTTTCAGCAACAGTATCACAGGAACAACAGCCCGATTCTTGCCACCTGGCAACTAACCCAGATCCTGTAGCATCGTGCAAGCTGACATGCCATACGCCTTACAATCGTTGCTCACGCTTGCTCTGTAATTTCGTGTGTGCGTGTAAATGCGCTACAGCGCTGAAAAACTGCAGAGCACTTTTGCTCATTTCGGTACGGAATGAAATACAGGAAAAGCAGTAGAAGGAAGGAAAGTAGTTGGCTTTTTTCTGTCGTTTCCCTTTGGTGGTTGTATTTTCTACGAGCATCATTGTGCCCCTCTGAATCACAGCTGGCTGCTTCCACACACACCCCCGGCCCCCGTTTGGCACGTACGCTGCTCTGTCACATCTCCGCAGGCGAGGGAAGAGCGACGCCGTTGCCCAGTTACTAAGGTGCTTATTTTACAGTTCCCTTCTCCAAGCAGCAAAGGAGGGGCAAAGTGGGCTATGGAAGAGGAAAGAGATACAGAACCAGCAGTGCAGTCAGCTCCTTCATACGCTCTCCTTTTCCCCTTCCAACAGCAGCAACCCCCGCCTTCGAACCTTACGTACAGACACCAGCCTCTGCTTATAGGAAGCAGCTACCTGAAAGAAGTAATAGTTTAAGCTGTTTAAGATAAAATAAGATTTCTCACCTTGACGCTTGCAGAACACTGTTTGAAAAACCTCTAACTATCAGAAGATCTAGAAACTGCACAAATGTTAAAGCTGATCCAAGCATGGAATTGCATTTTAAGCGAGTGAGAAAAAGAGCGTTCTTCCATAACTACCTGTGCAAAGAAATTATTTCACTTCTTTGCCACTAAAGCAGTTTATGTCAACGTTTCTTAAATCACTTTTGCAAGACAAGCTGAAACAATTTACTGTGAAAGAAAGCTCCGTCATTAGCCGAAATGTGTCCACTCACAAAGCTCCACCAGTTTAAGTAGCTCAGCATGCAATTACATCTTTGATTAAAAAGATGCAACTTCCTACACGAACAAGACCACAGGTTCTTCCCTCTACAAGCAAGCCCTAAAGACCTAAAAATCTGCAGCGTGGAGAATGCAGGGCTGTTGACTCCCGTGGGACATGCACAGGGTTTTCTTCTGGGGCTGCTTTCAGGAACAGGGTCCACGAACTCACTTTGTAAAACCAAAGAGCGAGCTGCCATACTGCCATCAGCCCAGTAAGCTCTCCCTTATTTTTCTGCAGGTCTTGTATTTTATCCTTGTTCACTTTGATCCTGGTAATAACAGGAGCTGGACCAGATCCTGAATTAACTAAATGACCAGAAATGTTTCATTCCCTACAAAAGATTATTTACTCTCCGCATATTCTCACACATGAAAACAAACAGCAGAAAGAAAATCTGCAAGTGGGTGAAATGAGCGTAAATTAGGCTTTGCTTTTGCAATTGCTGAAGGTGTTTATTCTCCCACGGCAAACCTTTGGCTTGCTTTACCCAAGCTCCTGGCTGTGTGTCTCACAGACGAGGTTCTCTCTCCTCTTCCTGGGGCTGTTGATGAGAGGGAGGATCTGCCACCCTCTTCCTGCGGTGATGAGTTTGGGAGCTTACGAAAGGGGAAACAGGTAGCAAAATCTCAAAGTCAGGAGCTGAAGCAGACTGCTCTGTTCTCAGTTTCTTGTTGACCTGATACCTGAAAATACAGAGAAAATTATTATACACACCCCATACCTCCCAAAAAAAACAAACAGAAGGAAAGCAAAAAGCAAAAAACTCCCCAGGGGGCTGAGCAGTATTAGAATGCGTCAAGGGCACAGAGAGCTCAGATGATGATTCTGGGATGAATGAACGGGCTCACTAAAAGCATGAACACCCTTCAGGGCACTCATAAAAGCATTTTTCCCTCTACTTTCTTGCCTTTATTTTTGTACAGACTGCATTACCACTTGCTGCATGTGTTGTGGCCCAGTGAAAACTTCAAGACATACACATTGAGGTGATTTGAAGAAATCACTGATGTCTGTTCTCCATACTGTATTGGCCCCTGAAATGTCCTTATTTATATAATAAAGTAGCCATGTTAAGGAAAATCTACATTCCAGAGAACCAGTCTTGCAAAGATAGATATATATATATATACGTATATATATACACACAGGCAACCTGCATTGCAACAGAACACTGCATAGACACATCTGTAGGTATAGCATCCATAGGACTTAAGCTTTCCCTAAATAAGACATGACACAGTACGGATAGAGTTACGCATTATGGTCAAGAGATTGTTAGCATTAGCTTTCTTCTTACATTTTATTTGAAATAATCCTTACAAAAGAGTGAAGCTACACAGGTATGTGTTGAGAAATGATCTGAAGAAAGGAGGTTGCATGAGGGTATGTATGCACACCCGTATCTATGTATGCATGTACAAGTGCGCGTATGGATGTGTATGTGTGTGTGTCAGAAAGATATTTTGGACTGGGGCAGTGTAGAAGAAAGAGCCACTACTCGTGGAGGAAATGAACAAAACCAGTGGGGATGAAAACCGAAACAGCAAAGAGCAGGAAGCCCCCCCCTCCCCCCGAGCGGCTCATAGTGACGTCACACGTTGGCTTCCCCTGGCAATGACGGCTGCGCCCGCACCGAGGGGTCACGCTGCAGAAGGTGGCGAAGGTGGCAGCAGGTGGCCACGGGCGGCTGCAGCGGCTGCTGCGGGGCGCGTAGGATGGCAGAGCGGCGGGAAGGGCAGCGGCACGGCGTGTCCTGCGGAAAAGGGAAGAAAAATGAGAAAAAAGCCGTTGTGCTACACATCAAGCTGACCGGGAGTGTCCGGCGGGCGTTGGAGCGCTGCTGGGCTCGCACGGTGGGGGGCGCGGGCGGCCACTGGGCTCTGCCGGGTGGCACCGTGGTTCTGGGGGAGGGGCGTTCCGTGTTTCGGTGCGCGCGTCCCCCCCATTGCCATGGGTACCTGCCGCAGCACCCGTGGCAGCGGGTGTGCAGGTGCCGGGGGCTGCTGGGCCCCGCTTGTGGGGCTCCGGGGTGCAGCTGTCGCGGCGCAGGGCGGCCCGCGGAGGGCGGGCGCGCAGCACCCGGTGGGCGCTGGCAGTGGTTTGGTGTTCTGTGCCCTGTGACACTTGGTGAGCTTTCAGGAGCGCTCCGGCGTGCCTCCGGGCTGGAATTACTGAGTTTGTCGTCGTTTCTGGCAGTGTTTGCGAGGACGGCCGTGCTGTCACGGCGGGCGGGCAGTGACGGGCATTCCTGCCCGGCTGCCGAAGGCTCGGAGCCGGCGGGCGGCTGTGCCAGCTTTAAAAGTGACTTGGGTATTTGGTACTTGCAGTTGTAGCCGCGTTCCGTGGTGCCGGCATCCCTACAGCTCATTTAGAGTCGTTAGTTCAGGACTAACGAGTTCGGTGCTCCAAGGAAAGGATGCCTTCCTGCAGCCGGTGGGATGCAGGTGGGACTCGGGTCTCAGATGAAGGAGCTTGACTTCACTTCTCGGGTATTTCGAACTGTAATTCGGAGATCCCGAAAGGCTGTGCACACCGTGTGGAAGTGCGATGTGGGATGTTGTGGTTTCAAATCAGACACTTTTTGCACGTTCGAATACATGACAAGTTGGAAATTGTGCTGGCTGTAATCAAACTGCTTTCTTTAGTGCAGGTAAATACATTTTGGAAGAGGTTTAATTATTTCTGATTTATGAAGCAACTTCGGTGCGTTATTTGCCTAGGTGTTTTTCTAAAGCAGGATTGATTTCCCAGTTAATGTAGTTTTGCATGAAAAATAAGTAATACATGCATAATCATCAGGATATTGCAGACTGAAGAGCTATTTTTGGTCGTGATCAAGAAAATAATTAAAATTCTTTTCCCTGTTTGACTATTTATTCATCTCCCTAACTGTAAAAGAGACTCCAACTCTTCCTGCAGGTCTGCTTTCCATAGTCTGGTCGTGCTGGAGTCTGAATGTGCCATTTGAACAGTGGCAAGTGGAAGGATAATGGAACATAAAAAGTTCAAGCTCTGTTATGCTTGCCTCTGGAATTTCTGGGTTTAAAAAGGGTCATCTTTTAAACTATTCAACCAAATCAGACATTTTTAACTCTGGTACTGGCAGAAAAAACTCCTGTGGCACTATTCGGGAAGTGATCCTCAGAGTTGTCTTATTGCAGATGCTTTTTGGTTTGTTTTATTGTTATTTGACAAGAATATCAGCATCAGAGGAATGAGGGAGGGAGAAGAAACTTTCCCTTTCTGTTGTCTCTGTTTTAGATAGATGTGGTTTTGGTCTGGTGGCTCACACATCTGTCCAGTGCTGGAGGAGGAGAGGATTGATGGTCTGTGGCTGGTGATACCTGCCTTCTCTCCAACTTAATGCTCAGCTGCTTTGCCGGCCCATTTCAGTTCTGACAGTGCAACTGAAAAACTTGCAGTGAAGGCTCGAAGTCAGCCTTGCTGAGAGCTGGGGCAGGCAGCAAGGGGAATGCACGGAAGGTAACCTGCAGCTCTGCTGCTGCCTCTGTTCTGTGCTGGGAGATCTTACCTGTGTAATAATGTCACAGGGAGCATGCAGAGGTGAGAAATCAGGATAACCCTCTAATGACCTACTTATCCCATCACCTGTAGAACCTAGGAAGCCTGTAGTCAGGCTCTGTATGCTTAATTGCCTAACGTTCAAATTTGAACAGTCTGCATAAAGAACGTGGGAGCCATACGCTGTCTGTAGTGATTTAGTGGACTTTATCAGTGCAGGAAGTCTTTCCTTCCGTATACGTTTTCTTCTTGCGAGGGAGACGTCTCTAATTCCTCGGCGTAAGCTGTGCTGGTACAAGCCTGGGCTCTGAATTGTCACACAACTTTTTGGGATCAGTGGGCGGCTGTAAGCCCCGAGGCAGGGAAGAGAACCTGCCGAAAGAAGGAGGGGGGGATTGGGGAAACCCTTGGGCTGGCATTGCTAGAGAGCACCAGTGTCTTCTCCTAGCCTCCTCCTACATGATACATAGCTCTTTTAAAATTACTGAAGCATATAAAAAACTTTATTAAACATCACAGTCTCTGATGTGCTGTTATGAAGGTATCTTCTGCTCACTCTGAGTCAACGTATCTGAAAAACAGTAGATAATTAGCTTCATAGACAAGGGTGGTGCCTTGTAAGCCTCTGAGTTATTCGCAGCATGCCGTGTGTGGTGCAGATCTCGAGTCTTGTGAGCAGATGCAGACCCTGCCCAAAGACTATTAACCAAAACAGCAGACCTGGAGAAGACAAGCCAGCTAGCTCTTGAGCTTTTGTCCCCCACATTAAAGATTTGACATCTGAATGTTGCACCTCCTCTAGCTAATTTTTTTTTAACTCGTCCTGTGTAGGAGAACTTACTCCTTACCTTAAATAATATCTTCAGATGCAAATAAAGAGTAATTACGTAAGCGAAGTGTGCCTGGAGCTGTTTGCAGCTTGGTTTTCAGCTGAGTTGACACTTGCTTATTTCTGCTCTTTAGCAAGGTGATGTGCACGTTGCTCCAGCTTTTTTGGGCACTAACAGTTCTTCCAGGATTGCTTCCTTGAATTAACTAGGCGAGGCTCTGAAGTTTATGATCCAGGCATGGGATTGTAGGGTTTTCGCATTTGCGCTGTTCCAGAAGTTTTGGGCTGAACTGGCTGAAGAGTTGAGAACAGATTGGGAAGAGGGGTCAGCTCATGCGTTAGGTGAGAGGTGATGCTGGTCAGATCAGCATCAGAGGAACCATGTGCAGAAATGGGTCTGGCTTAGTGGTGGTTCTTCAGGATGGAGGTGAGTCCACCTCTGATTGGCCAGGTGTCAGTCCTGGAGCCAGTTTCACTTCACATGTTCAGCAGTGGCCTGGAGAAGGTATTGAGATGTAAAAGCTTGGAGGTGATACTTGGATTTTCAGGTGATCAGAAAGTGGCACTGAAGAGTTCTGGAAAGACCTTGCTGATCTGGATTGGTGGCAAAAAAAGTGGCATGTGGTTTTACCATAGGTCAAGTAACATGTAGAGGAAAAATAAGCTCTGCGTGACATGAAACTTGAATGAGTGGTTGCAGCTACAGAATGAGAGATCTTGGAGTTGTTATTTTCAGTCCTCAGAAATAATTTGTTCAGTGTGCATCACCAGCCAGAAAAGCTAGCAAAGAGCCGGGCACCATCTGGGAGGGCGTTAAGGGTGATGGAGAGGGCCCCTTTGCTGCAGTGTAAAGCTTTGGGCACCCACGTTTCGAGTCCTTTGTGCAATCCTGGTTTGTGAGGGATGTGAGAGGAGAGCTGTCCTCAGCTTGCTCTCTCCAGCTGTAGCAGCTGCCTTGCAAGGGGAGACCGTGGAGGCTGGAGCTTTCCATTGGAGAGTGAAGGGTACGGTGCTGCAGCTCGAGGAATAGCAGGTGACGTGGCAGTGGAGATGATACTGCTCGTATCTTGTGACATGAGGCAAGAGGGCCGCTGATGGAAGCAGCAGATGAAAGTAAAGCAGGTGGGTCTGTTCATCTGTTGGACGGTGGGTTTTCACACCATGCTGTCATAGGAGGCTGGGGCCAGGCCAGGTGAAGGGCGGGTCATTGGTGTCAGTGGAGTAGCAACAGGGGCCTGAGCGTTGTCCTAACAAGGAAAGACATCGTTATCAAGACCTTTCGAGTAGGCAGGTTGCCTGTGTTGATGCATAATTTGAGCAGATAGCCAGAACTGAAGTACATGTAATAATGGCATCATTGAATAGTCTTTTCAGAAACAAAGCCAATCCCAGTCTATGAGCAGCCTGGACAGCAGGGCAGGATTGGGGAGAGGGAAAGCATGCCGGTTTGGACCCCCACATTCAGTGGTACTACAGGCAGAGGAGGGTTGTTTTCCTTTTCTGTGCCAGCAGATACCGTTGTACAACTTTCAGCATTTTCTGACTTCCTGTGGTGCCCAGGTGTCCTGGCTGAGTGTGACGAAGCACCAGATCTTGGGCTCCTTGTTGCCGAGCAGAGGAAAACCTGGGTGCTGCGAGGAGCCCAGACCTGCTGCTGGAGCCCTGGCCACTGCTGCCCGGTGGGGTCTGCATCGTGGTACAGGTGTGAGGAGCCCTCCAGTTTGCTCTGGGTGCACCCACCTTCTCTGTGGAGAATTTCTCCCGGAACATGGAGGTTTGTCATGTTGCTTATCTTCTGATTGTTTTCTTTCTCTTGTAGGAGAGTGTTTCTTAGAATCATAGAATCATAGAATGGTTAGGGTTGGAAGGGACCTCAAAGATCATCTAGTTCCAACCCCCCTGCCATGGGCAGGGAAACCCTCCACTACACCAGGTTGCCCAAAGCCTCATCCAACCTGGCCTTGAACACTTCCAGGGATGGGGCATCCACAACTTCTCTGGGCAACCTGTTCCACTGCCTCACCACGCTCAATGTAAAGAATTTCTTTCTTATATCTAACTTAAATCTGCCTTGTTTCAGTTTAAATCCATTGCCCCCTGTCCTGTCACTACGTGCCCTTGTAAAAAGTCCCTCTCCAGCTTTCCTATAGGCCCCCTTTAAGTACTGGAAGACTACTGTAAGATCACCCCGGAGCCTTCTCTTCTCCAGGCTGAACAGCCCCAACTCTCTCAGCCTGTCTTCATAGCAGAGGTGCTCCAGCCCTTGGATCATCTTCATGGCCCTCCTCTGGACTCGTTCCAGTAGTTCCATGTCCTTCTTGTGTTGGGGACTCCAGAGCTGAACACAGTATTCCAGGTAGGGTCTCACGAGAGCAGAGCAGAGGGGCAGAATCGCTTCCCTCACCCTGCTGGCCACACTCCTTTTGATGCAGCCCAGGATACGGTTGGCTTTCTGGTCTGCCAGCGCACACTGCCCCCTCATGTTGAGCTTCTCATCCACCAGCACTCCCAAGTCCTTTTCCTCAGGGCTGCTCTCCATCCATTCTCCGCCCAGCCTGTACTTGTACATTGGATTGCCCCGATCCACGTGCAGGACCTTGCACTTAGCTTTGTTGAACTTCATGAGGTTCTCACAGGCCCATCTCTCCACCCTGTCAAGGTCCCTCTGGATGGCATCCCTTCCCTCCAGCGTGTCCACAACACCACACAACTTGGTGTCATCTGCAAACTTGCTGAGGGTGCACGCGATCCCACTGCCCATGTCACCAACAAAGATGTTAAATAGCACTGGTCCCAGTACTGACACCCTCAGGAACACCACTTGTCGCTGGCCTCCACGTGGCCGTTGAACTGTTGACCACAACTCTTTGAGAGCGACCATCCAGCCAATTCCTTATCCACCGACTGGTCCATCCATCAAAACCATGTCTTTCCAGTTTAGAGACAAGGATGTCGTGTGGAACAGTATCAAATGCTTTGGATAAGTCCAGGTAGACAATGTCAGTTGCTCTTCCCCGATCCAGTGCTGTAACCTCATCATAGAAGGCACCAAATTAGTCAGGCAGGATTTGCCCTTAGTGAAGCCATGTTGGCTGTCACCAATCACCTCCTTGTTTTCCATGTGCCTTAGCATAGTCGCCAGGAGGATCTGCTCCATGATCTTGCCGGGCACAGAGGTGAGACTGACTGGCCTGTAGTTCCCTGGGTCTTCTTTTTTCCCCTTTTCAAAGATGGGGGCTATGTTTCCCCTTTTCCAGTCATTGGGAACTTCACCAGATTGCCACGACCTCCGAAATATGATGGATAGTGGCCTTAGCAACTTCATCTGCCAGTTCCCTCAGGACCCGCGGATGCTCAATCTTCAGTTCAGTTTCAAGGGGGTGAGTATTTTGTAGTTTTGTTATATTGGAAAATAAATGCATTATAGATTAACTACTTCCACTTATTTAAAAAAAAATAATCCTGCAGATATTCTTAAGATCTGCTTAATGCCAGATATGTTTCATTGTATATTTACTGAAGAGTTATAGCTGAAAGTGGAGGAGAATCATGCTTTAGATATGCTGCTTTTTTATCTTGTTTTTGTCACCTTTTAGCTTAAATTTGAAAGCAACAGGAATAACTTGTAAGTCATTAACTGACAGCACAAATTTAATATTTTAAAATGGACTTTAAAGTGGTTGGTTGTGCACCAGACTACTGATGGTTCTTGAGCCTTTTCTGAAACTCCAATAAACCAGAATATTTCAAGCCTGTTGAAGAAAATATGAGGAAATGTGGCCTCCTAAAGGCCACAGGTCCTGTTAAACAAGTAGTGGTGCAAATTGGAGAACTAAAGCAGAAGGTAAAATTAAATGCAGGCTATGATCTCTGAGTAGAATGATTTAAGATTTTGAGTTTAACATTTGAACTGTAAGGGATGGCTAAAGGCTCATTTTACAGCCTGAAGTGTGGATTGTGCCTTTTGTGCCGTTAGCCTTCAGTCAGATCCATGAACTGATCCGGTGTTCCGTGTAGCCGTGTGGTGCTCGTGTAAAGACAGCCGGGAAGGGATGGGAGAGGGACGGGTAAGGTGTTTATGCTGGTGTGAGCAGGTGCTCCTGCCCTCAGGTGTGCAACGACAGTCCTGGACCAGCATCGGTTCGGCCGAGGGGCGCTCAGGTGCTGTATCTCTGACGTAGGTATAACAAAGCTCCTTGTGCAGGCAAAAGTCTCTGAACACTGCACTTGTGAGAAAATCCTTTCTCATTAGAGATTATTCACAATTTAAACTATACCGGCAAATATTCAAGCTGCACGGGAGAAAGAGCTTCCCTGCTGGAATGAATAACAGCCTTGGCTAAGACGGTCAGCCAGAACGGCCGTGCCAGAAGAGAGCGGCTGGGAACAGAGGTCGACTTGGACACGTGCTGCCATCGAGGGGGGAGTCAAACTTGCTAATTTGGCTGGGAAGTAATCCAGTAAAGCGGAACGGCTGGCCCTGTCGATCGGCTTCCTGACCCACTGGCCGTGGCAGCAGGCACGCGGGCACTGCCAGGGGTGGAGCAGGAGCTGGGTTCCAAATAAGCTCTCGGAGTATAAATCCTTAACCTGGCTGTTGGCATGCAGCTCTGCAAGTAGTACGCTGTGAAAGAAAAATCAGCAGCACGCTTTATCTGCCCTGCACCCTCTCCTTCTCTGCCAAAGTTCTTGTGCTGCTTTCTCCCGTGTTCTCTAGTAGCAGCTTTAAAGCAGTAGAGTGTGAGGTTTGAGGTGTGACTAGGCTGGGGGAGACTCAGCTGTAAAAAAGCTGTCCAAGTCTGGGGGTCTCAAGACTGCCAGAGAGCCAAATGTTAACTTACAGTGGTGTCACCCTTGTTTCTGTGAAAAAGTTAATCCAGGCATGTGCTTTTTCAATATGAAATTCAACAGTAAGTTCTGCTCCTGTGCTCTGTGAGGTGGAAACATCTGCAGGGACTCTGCTGCTTGCTGCAGCAGCAATAATCTCTTAGGGTACTTTTCAAATCTGTCCCTAATTAAGGAAATGCAAAGTGAGGAGTTTATTGCCGGAGATTCCTAGATCCTAGGTCTCTGTGATAGGGAGAGAAACCTGAGGTCATGAAGGCAGATGGCAAGTTAAACCAGGACATTTCCTGCTGTACACAGTGGAGGGAAATGGTTAGCTCGTTATGTCTCTATGTTGTGCAGCCATGTTCTGAGTGCTTCCAGAGTACACAGGTTGCATGGCAGAGGACTGACCTGGCCCTTTCAAAGTCCTGCCTTCCTCTCCTGGACTGGTTTCCAGTTGGAGATCTCCGGAGCGAGGAGCGCTCAAGGCGTGTTTGTCAGTGCCAAGGCGTTGTAGGTTACCTACGACAGCGAGATGTTTCCTTGAATGCTGCTGAAAACAAACAGCGATTTTATTTGTCTCTTGAGAGTAATTCCTCTGCAATTCAGGCAACAATCTAACTCCCAGCTGAGGATAAAATACTATCATTTAAAAAAAAAAAAAAAGGCAATTTGTTTTAAATATTCCATCTCTAGTTACAGACACTCTAGTCCCAGTCCTCTACGGATGATGGGAAGGGCTGGAGTGGAGAAATAAAAGCTTTCTGCCATGGGGTGGTCTAGAGTTGCGTTAGATGTGGGAGTTGAGAAGAGGAACCTTGTGCTAGAAGAGGCAAGGGAGAAGCTTTTACTTCATGTGTGTATTTAACAAGAAGCTGAGATTGGTGTCAAAGGGGTTCTGCAGTCACCTTGCCCAAAAAGAAAAAAGCGAGCTTGATTTTTTTTCTGTTGTACAGTAGAGTCGCTTTGAAGGCGTGTGAAAAGTTTCGAAAGTCCATAGTCTCAGAACGCACAATAGCAATTCCATCCAAGCCAAACTCGTGGGTTTTGCTGGGAAAACTCCCGCCGCAGAGGGGTGAAGGGCAGGAGGCAGGAAGAGGGAGCCCCTGTGTGCCACGAAGCACGCTGCTGTTGATACCCTCGTCTGCCCGGCTCTCCCCAGGGTGTGCAGCCCCTTGCTCTGAGCTTGCCAAAGTTTGTCTGACTTTAAGTCTTGACTTTTTTTTTTTTGATCACTTAAACATGGAAGATTATTTTCATTTGAGAACATTTAGAAGTGTTCTCTGCATGCTTTTGTTTCCAAACAGCTTGCAATAATAAAACTTTACCCTTTTATCCTGAAGCCTCAAATTTCAAAAGCATAAAAATTTTCAGACTTCACCTCTACAGAACGTCTGTTCTTCCACTTTTGTTTTTTGTATCCTGTGCTAAGACCTTTTTTTTTTCTTTCTTTTGTTTCCCCTCAGTTCAAGAGGACTCATTCCTTTCTTCCTGGGATTTCCTTTAGCATATCCAAGCTAGCATCTTCATAAGTTTCAGTGTGTGTAGATGAATAGGTTTGGTACCCCCACTGTCCTGCACACCGCTGTGCTTACGGACAGTTCTCTCTGGCCTCTGATGCTCAATCTAACTTTAGCAAAGCAATTGTTGGTTTGTGTTTTAGCCAGTGATGCTCTAGGAAAGGAGGACCTGTTCAGCCTGGAGAAGAGAAGGCTCTGGGGTGATCTTATAGCAGCTTTCCAGTACCTAAAGGGGGCCTACAGGAAAGCTGGAGAGGGACTTTTTACAAGGGTATGTAGTGATAGGACATGGGGCAATGGATTTAAACTGAAAGAGGGGAGATTTAGATTAGATATAAGGAAGAAATTTTTCACGCTGAGAGTGATGAGGCACTGGAACAGGTTGCCCAGAGGAGTTGTAGATGCCCCATCCCTGGAAATGCCATCATAGTGCTTTTGCTGCAGTGATATTTTTCATGAAGATGACCTAGAAGAAAACTTTTTTTTTTAAAAAAAAAAAAAATAAAAAAAATTTGAGGTTTTCTGCAAGACTAGCTCTCTGCATCCATGTGGGACTGGCACAGTCAAATGCCCTGGCTGGCCTGAGGGAAGCAGCAGGAACCTGCTTGTGGAGCTCTGCTTCTCGCTGGCAGCTGCCCATTAGGTTGGCTTCACTGTGTTTTAAGAGCACACCTCATCGTATTAAACTGACACTGGTGGTGTTAGTCTCTCCTAGTAGTTGTGTCCTAAAAGGTCATATCAGTGATGGAGATTCAAGCACTTGAAAGCAGGAGGTCCCTTATCCCATCATCTACTACGTAACTCAGGTGAAAAATCTGCCAGTGAGGGAAGATTCTGTGGATAGATTGAGTTTGTCTCTGAATTGTATGCAGACATAGGTGAAATTTTTTCTTTATGCAAGTTTAAAGCAGAGGCAGAAAGAGCAAATTTCCTGCTGCTGCCATCAATTAAGAATGATCTGATGAGCCGCTCCTGTCTTTTTAGTGTGGCTCTAGAAAAAAGGCTTTCTGCATCTCCATTAGCCTAGAGAGATGCAGTTGATGTTAATGGTAAGACGTCCTGCATGCTTCTGTTAAAATAATGCAAATTCTGCAGGCTAAGCAAGCAATTACTCAGTTTCCAGAACTGGAGGATAACTCTTCTGCGGTGGCTTCTGACACCACCTTTTTCTCATGTCATTTTGACAGAGTCAATCAGTGGATTCACTAAAGATAGGGCTTTTTAGCATTTTCCTTAAGCAAGAAAGAAGGAGGGTGATGGCGCAGATGCTGAAGCAGTGTGAGAAGGCAGCTGTGAAGTAAAGCAGAGAGAAAATGTGGAATGGAAGGGTTTGAAAAAAAAAAGCCGGTCACTACAGAGCAGAAAATTTGGTCAGACCTGGTGGGGAAAACGGTGGGGTGTTCACCTGTCTGTGCCTTAGGTGCGTCTTAGCTCGGGCTTTTCCTCTTCACTGTCTGCATTCTCCTGATGCTCTTTCCTGCCTGTGCAAGAGGAGCACATGTGGGTGGTACTGATAGCATCGCAAGGATGCTGGGGCTTTTAGGTGTGAGTCGGTGTTATTTACCACTTTGTAAATCCCTGTCCATCACGGCTTGCCTGTGTCATCTTGCGAAGCAGACAAGTGATACTCTTCGAGTGTTTGTCAGTAGTAGGCTTAGCTAGAAGGTAGCAGCTCAGACGGGTACTAAGGCCTGAGCTGGGTGTTGGCTGAAATGGGGTCGCTTGCCCGAAGGCTGCCGAGCAGCCAGGAGGCGGTGGGAAGAGCAGTGAGGGCTGCAGTGTTGGGTGGGATGGACGGGGGGGCTGGCACAAGGCTCAGCACGGCTGCCCCTGTGGATGTGTCTGCTGATGGTGGAGAGAGTATTTTTCCTGATGGGCTTCTCGCGGAAATGGGGAAAGAAGTATGTGCAAGTATGGCATCCAATTGCTATTACCCAGCTGGCTTGATTGAAACTGAATGCAATTAACTAATTAACTAAGGTACAGACCCTGCCTACAAAAGGCAGGCCACTTCCTCCTGGCTGTGGAAGATGCAACAGCGTCCTTGGAGCCGCAGCCCAGGCTGGTGAGCAACATGCAAGGGCAAACGTGTTTGGGCACGTGGGGAGAAAACTGATGCCCTACCTGTATGGCTAGTGCCTATTATGGGAAGTACGTAGGCTGTGGAGTTGCCAGCTCAGCGGGTTAGCGAATGTGTTTGAAGTTGGGCAATTTTAGGGGAAAGATGCTGGTTCTTTTCGTTAGGACGGTGCCTAAAGGTGGGGAAGAGGTTGTTGTGAACTGTGTTCCTGTACACTTGCTTTCAAGGTGGCCTCTTCCCTCGTCTGGACATGAGCGAGGTGAACCTTTGGGGGAGGTATGCAAAAACGCGGCTTCTCTCCAGAGCTTCCTCATCTTCTCTCATTGTCCAATTCAGTTGGCCAAAAATCCTTGAACTGCCTATTGAACTTTTCAGAACCGCATAATATAAATGTAGAGTGTAAAAACAGGACTGTTTACTCAAAACCGGAGGCTTATTTGCAAAAATTGCTGAGTCTATAAACTACTGTAGTGTTATTTTGTCCTGCAAGATACAGGAAGAAATGGTGAATATGTCAACAGCAGGAAAACTTGGTCTTAAGAGTGTGAGAGGACGGTACTTTTTGCAAACCTAGGTGTTGTCAGCAAGTTTATCGGTTCAAGTCTTGCTTTCTCTAGGTTGCGGAACATGTGTCAGTATCCCAGGAATACTTTCTAGACTGCGAATTGCTGAGAAAGACCCCCATGCTTTAAAATCATACCTCTGTAAGATACCTCTGGTGAGCCAGAAAGTGGATGAAGAGCAGCAGCTCCTGCGCGCAAGTCTCACGTCATCATCCTGCAGTTCAGCCTGCTCTTTGCTGTTGCTGTAGCCATGTTGGTGCACCCCAATATTGCCCAAGTGTGATACTGTGGGCTCGTGTTGGCTGGATGTTTGACTGTAACCTGCAGATCATTTTCTGTACAGCTGCTTTGCTGCATTGGGCTGTTACTTCAAATGAGGTACCTTGCACCACCTCTTTTGAAGGGTATTATATGCCTATTTTCAGACCTCCATTCCAGTTTTTCCAGACTGCTGTGAATTTTAACTCCATCCGCAAGCGTTTTGTTCCTACCAGCTTTGTATTACCTGCAGATTCAATAATTATTCAATTTTACTCCATAAATTTTTCGGCTTTCACTTTTGCATCATAATACAGTTCTGGTACCTGAAGGGGCCTACAAGAAAGCTGAAGAAGAGCTTTTGATGAGGGCATGTAGTGACAGGACAATGGCTTTAAACTGAGAGGAGATATAAGGAAGAAATTTTTTACAATGAGGGTGATGAGGCACTGGACCAAGTTTCCCAGAGAAGCTGTGGCTGTCCCATCCCTGAAGGTGTTCAAGGCCAGGTTGGATGAGGCTTTGGGCAAATGTGGTGTAGTGGAAGGTGTCTCTGCCCATGGCAGGGGGGTTGGAACTGGATGATCTTTGAGGTCCCTTCCAACCCAAACCATCCCGTGATTAGATGATTCATATCCAGTCACTGTCCCAAGCTGGTGAGCAGCACTGCCAGTACTGCTGATTAAAACACAAGCGGTAATGGAGTTGTTTCGTAGTAGCACTTTGTGCAAATGACATGGAAATTTATGAAGACTGGCCAATCTCACAAGCAAAATATTGAGAGAAAGATTTCTAAGAGACTGTCGAATATTGCTTTTACATATCTTTCTTTGTCAGTTGTATGTAATATTCCAACAAGAATTCAAGCAAATTTCAGAAAAATAGCTTTTTAGATTTACTGCCGGCAAATTTTATTTTCAGATGGCAGTAGGGTTTTTTTTGTGCTTCTGTATCATTTTGTATAGCATCACATTGAAAAATGTGTTTATGCCAATGTTGTGGGTTAGGCTGCTCCGGCAAACAAACTGCTCCCCCCCCCCCGTCGTTGACTCACCCTCCCCCAGCCCCAGGAATGAGAGAGAGAATTAAAGGATAAATGGGATACCTGTGGGTTGAGATAAGAGTGATTTAATACAGATGATTTAATACACAGTGTAGGTGCTCACCACCCCCTCGTATGCGAAGCCCGTCCCGTCCCGAAGCTGCAATCCCGGATGAACGCGAGGCCCCGAAATAGAGAGGGGCAGAGAGAGAGAGAGAGAGAGAGAGAGAGAGCTCCGAGAGTGGGAGTGCTGGGAGAGAGAGGGGAAAAAAGGCAACAGAGCAAAAGCGCAGCAAGTGCGAAAGAGCCAAAGCGCAAAAGCCCTTCTGTCCGGCTGCCCCTCACTTTTATACTGGGCATGACGCTGCATGATATGGAATACTGATTGGCCAGTTTGGCCTCAATCTTAAGTTCCACCACAAATCACAAGGGGGATCGTGTCCCCCTGTCCCGGCTCTGCTCCCCCCTTATCCCGCCGTGCTTCTGCACTCCGGCACACTGAAAAGCCCTTGGAGTGTCAAACATCAGCTTGCTATCAGCATTCTTCTCAGAGCGAGCCTCTGAGTGAAACCAAAACATGGAGCTCTTCTGGCTGCTAAAAAGAAGAGCTGACTCTGTCCCAGCTAAAACCAGGACAGACAATAAACCTTTTAGTGATTTATTCTATTTGCACTTTTAAGCTCCAGCAGAGTGCAGCACATTCTGTAGTAAATGTTAGTTAAGCCAAGAAAATCAAGTTCTATTACATCTGACTAAACTTACAAAAACTATTTACATTTCACATTTATGCAAATAATTGTGTCTAGAGCTGAATAGAAGACAAAGGCTTTTAGCACCTGTTGGAGTTAAAATTCATCTTTTATAGTTTAACAAGCTTTACTCTCATAATTTGGCTGTTGCTGTTTTTTTCATTCTTGGAGTTGACTCCTGTATGTACTTCATTAGGACCGAATAAATCACAGAGTCGGGGTGAATTGCTCTCGTTGGTTTTGCTAGCTGAGCTTCAGCCGTGTGATTGCACTCAGGCACTTGCAGTGAAGGTGAAGCACGTGCATATTAACTCCACTGAACAGGAAAGGATGGCTTGCTGCTGGAACGCTTTGCTGAGTTGGAGGCTGAGCGACTGTAGCTTTCCCAGGGCAGTTCCCACTGTGACAGACACGTAGCCAGCGCCGCTTTCAGAGGCAGAATTGTGCCAAACCTGCCTTTTTAGTGACTGTCCTAGTTTTAGCTGGGACAGAGTTTTTTAACAGCCAGAAGAGCTCCGTGTTTTGGTTTTACTCAGAGGCTCGCTCTGAGAAGAATGCTGATAGCAAGTTGATGTTTGTGGTTGGAAGTGAAACTCCAAGGACTTTTCAGTGTGCCGGAGTGCAGAAGCACGGCGGGATAAGGGGGACACGATTCCCCTTGTGATTTGTGGTGGAACTTAAGATTGAGGCCAAACTGGCCAATCAGTATTCCATATCATGCAGCGTCATGCCCAGTATAAAAGCGAGGGTCAGCCGGGAAGAAGGGCTTTTGCGCTTTGGCTCTTTCGCCTCTTTTGCGCTTGCTGCGCTGTTGCTCTGCTGTTTTTCTTTCTCTCTCCCTCTCTGCCCCTCTCTATTTCGTGGCCTCGCGTTCGTCCGGGATTTGCAGTTTTCGGGACGAGACGGGCTTCGCATACGAGGGGGTGGTGAGCACCTACACTGTATTAAATCATCTGTATTAAATCATTCTTATCTCAACCCACGGGTTTCCCGTTTATCCTTTAATTCTCTCCCTCATTCCTGGGGGTGGGGGTGGGGGAGGGGGAGTGACTGGCTGTGTGTGGGGGGGGAAGTTTTCAACCTAACCCACGACAGTCTTAATTGGCGCCCAACGTGGGGCACGAAGGGGTTGAGATAACGATGTTGCTGGCTGGAATGCTGTTTGTTATGCTTGCGTACATGTTACCAGACATTTATAATTTATTGCCTTATTTACCCTATATGATGTTAGGCGGAATGTTGTTCTGGGTTGGGCTGGGAAAGAGTTAATTTTTTTTTTTTTTTTTTTTTTTCTCTTTTTCAGGGAAGCTGAAAGGGACAGGTTCAGGCAGCTGACCCAGCCTGGCCAATGGCTATTCGATACCATGTGGCTCGTGCTCAGGGTATATATTGGGGGAGCAGCCGGGGGAGGGGTTCGCTTCGGTGATCGGGAGCGGGCGGTGCGTCGCGTTTCGCGTGCGGTCGGTTCGTATTGTTTTCGCGTTTATACGTTCAGAGTTGTTTACCCTGTGGTTTTTTTTTTTCCCTTTTTCTGATACTGTTCTATTAAATCATCCTTATCCCAACCTACTGGTCTCACCCCTCTCATTCTGATTTTTCTCCTCCCATCCCGCCGGAGGGAGGAGTTGAGCGAGCGGCAGCGTGGTAGCTCAGCTGCCGGCTGAGCTAAACCACGACAGTCCTTTTTGGCGCCCAACGTGGGGCTCGAAGGGTTGGGATAACTACAGAGCCAAATTTGTTATACGTGTTTATTGTGTTAATAGTGATTGATCATAATGTTGTTCTGGTTGCTTTCGTGGTGGTTTTCCGCAATTCCCTACATGCCCTATGTACTGTTTGTGATGATGTTTATGACGGTTGGGAGATGGCTCAGGGCCCTCCTGGCGCTGTACGGGATAACGAGGGCTTATGGTCCGGTCGTGGCGCTGGCCACGCGGCTGGGCTGCTCCGTGTACGCGGCATTGGCATCGTGCCCGTATCTCGGGCGCCACTTCCCGGAAATTTTTGGTAATCGCGCCCAACCGGCGGGGGAGGCGGCGGAGTTGGGGGACGATCCCGTCCACCGGCCCTTCAGCCCGCCCTTCTCGTTCGGGCCGGGTACAACAGCCTTTGAGGATTTTGAATGTCCCGGGGGCGAGCTGGCCATCATGGTCCTACTGCTGCTTGTCTGGAACGGGTTTCAGGTCCTGTCTGGGGTTAAAGAACTACTCAAAAAACTCAAGAGATGTGCCCCAAGGCAGGACAGTTACAAGTGGCACGGTGTGTGGGAAGACATGGGGAAATTCCTAGAACAGTGGGCACCTCAAGTGTTTTGGGAATTCACCCCCGAACAAGTACAGAGCCCTGACAAACTGACAGAGCAATTGGGAAAAGTGTGCTGTCGCCCTGGCAATTCCAGGGACACACAGCTCGCTGCAGTGTGCTGGGGCCTGGCCCATGCCTACCGAGTGGCCGTGTCTAATACTGTTCAGCACCCTCAAAGTAGGGAGGAGGTCCCTGAATCTGGTAAGAGCATGACAGATGCTGCAGCTGAGCTGGGGAACCCACCTGTTCCCCTGTCAGTGGCCCCTGTACAGAAAAGAAAGTGCCTAAAGAAAACAGCTCGCTTAGTAAGGGATGAAAATGAACCAGGACCATCACAAAAACAGGAGGAAGAGGTAGAACCCACATATGAGACGGTGATCATCCGATCACTGTCGCAAGGCGAGCTGCGAGATATGCGAAAGGATTTTAGCCGCCTTCCAAATGAGAACATTGTTACCTGGCTGCTCCGGTGCTGGGATAACGGGGCCAATGGCCTGGAACTAGATAGTAGGGAAGCTAGGCAGCTGGGATCCCTGTCTAGGGAAGGGGGCATTGACAAAGCAATTGGAAGGAAAACACAAACCCTCAGCCTCTGGAGGCGGCTTTTGTCAAGTGTGAAAGAAAGGTACCCCTTCAAAGATGATATCACATGTCGCCCAGGCAAGTGGATTGCCATGGAAAGTGGCATCCAGTACCTGAGGGAGTTAGCTGTGGTGGAGGTAATTTATGGTGACCTGAATAATGAGCAGTCACCCCTAGATCCAGATGAAATCCCATGCAGTCAGTTCATGTGGCGAAAACTCTTACGAAGTGCACCACCATCATATGCCAACTCGTTGGCAATATTAGCTTGGAAAGAAGGTGAAGAACAAACGGTGCAGGATGTGGCTGCTCTACTCCGGCAATACGAAGGAAGTGTTTCTTCCTCCGTACAGGCCTGCGTTGCGGGTTTGGAGAAACTGTCACAGGAGTTCCACCAATTCAAAGATGATATGTCTGACTCTCCACCTGCACGGACCTGTGTCTCAGCTATTAGAAGCAAGCGTTCCCCTAATCAAGAGAGAGAATACAGAGTGTACACACCTCGAGGCAGCCTCTGGTTTTTCTTGCGTGACCACGGAGAGGACATGAGGAAGTGGGATGGGAAGTCTACCTCGACCCTAAGGGCACAGTACAGGAACTGAAAGGAAAAACAGTCATAAAAGGGGATTCTTCCAGGAAAAGTGTTGCTTCGGTCTCCAGTGGGCAGCGCCCCAGACAGTATAGAAGGGCTGACTCCATCTCTGATCCTCTTGAAGGCACCTCTAATTTGTTCGTACAGAAGGACCGTGATGAATACAGTGACCAGGACTAGAGGGGCCCTGCCTCCAGCCAGGGGGAGGAGAGGGATAACAGGATTTATTGGACAGTATGGATTCGATGGCCTGGCACATCAGACCCACAGCAATATAAGGCTTTAGTGGACACCGGTGCACAATGCACCCTAATGCCTTCACACCATAAAGGGGCAGAACCCATTTGTATTTCGGGAGTTACAGGGGGATCCCAACAGCTGACTGTGGTGGAAGCTGAAATGAGCCTAACTGGGAATGACTGGCAAACACACCGTGTTGTTACTGGTCCAGAGGCCCCGTGCATCCTGGGCATAGACTACCTCAGGAGGGGGTACTTCAGGGACCCAAAAGGGTACCGGTGGGCTTTCAGTGTAGCTGCTGTGGAGACGGAGGAAATAAAACAGTTGTCTGCCTTGCCTGGTCTCTCGGAGGACCCTTCTGTTGTGGGATTGCTGAGAGTTAAAGAACAACAGGTTCCAATTGCTACCACGACGGTGCACCGGCGGCAATACCGCACCAACCGAGACTCTCTGGTTCCCATCCATCAGTTGATCCACCAACAGGAGAGTCAAGGGGTGATCAGTAAAACTCATTCCCCCTTCAACAGTCCCATATGGCCAGTGCGGAAGCCCAACGGGGAGTGGAGATTAACAATAGACTATCGTGGCCTGAATGAAGTTACACTGCCGCTGAGTGCCGCTGTGCCAGATATGCTGGAACTCCAATACGAACTGGAGTCAAAGGCAGCCAAGTGGTACGCCACAGTTGACATCGCTAATGCGTTTTTCTCAATCCTTTTGGCACCAGAGTGCAGGCCACAGTTCGCTTTTACCTGGAGGGGTGTTCAGTACACCTGGAATCAACTGCCCCAGGGGTGGAAACACAGCCCCACCATTTGCCATGGGCTGATTCAAACTGCACTGGAACAGGGTGAGGCTCCGGAACACCTGCAGTACATCGATGACATTATCATATGGGGTAACACAGCCGAAGAAGTTTTGGAGAAAGGGAAGAAAATAGTTCGGATCCTTCTGAAGGCTGGTTTTGCCATAAAACGAAGTAAAGTCAAGGGACCTGCACAGGAGATCCAGTTCTTAGGAATAAAATGGCAGGATGGGCGTCGCCACATTCCGGTGGAAGTGATCAACAAAATAGCAGCTACGTCTCCACCAACTACTAAGAAAGAAACGCAAGCCTTCCTAGGTGTTGTGGGGTTTTGGAGAATGCACATTCCAAGTTACAGCCTAATTGTGAGCCCTCTTTACCAGGTGACTCGGAAGAAGAACGATTTTAAATGGGGACCTGAGCAACAACAAGCCTTTGAACAAATTAAACAGGAGATTGTCCATGCGGTAGTCCTTGGGCCAGTCCGGGAAGGACAAGATGTAAAAACGTTCTCTACACTGCAGCCGGGGAGAATGGCCCTGCTTGGAGCCTTTGGCAGAAAGCACCAGGGGAGACTCGAGGTCGACCACTTGGGTTTTGGAGTCGAGGATACAGAGGATCCGAAGCCCACTACACTCCAACTGAAAAAGAGATACTGGCAGCATATGAAGGAGTCCGAGCTGCTTCAGAAGTGGTTGGTACTGAAACGCAGCTCCTCGTGGCACCCCGACTGCCAGTGCTGGGTTGGATGTTCAAAGGAAGGATCCCCTCCACGCATCATGCAACTGATGCTACGTGGAGTAAGTGGGTTGCACTCATCACACAAAGGGCCCGAATAGGAAACCCCAGTCGCCCGGGAATCTTGGAAGTCATCACAAACTGGCCAGAAGGTAAAGATTTTGAAATGTTACCAGGGGAGAAAGTATCGCGTGCTGAGGAGGCCCCACCATATAATAAACTCTCAGAGAGTGAAAAACGGTGTGCTCTGTTCACGGATGGGTCCTGCCGCAGTGTAGGGAGACATCGGAAGTGGAAAGCAGCTGTGTGGAGCCCTATGCGACGAGTTGCAGAAGCTGCTGAAGGAGGTGAATCGAGTCAGTTTGCAGAGGTAAAAGCCATCCAGCTGGCCTTAGATATTGCTGAGCGAGAAAAGTGGCCAATACTGTACCTCTATACTGACTCGTGGGTGGTGGCAAATGCTTTGTGGGGGTGGATTCAGCAGTGGAAGCAGAACAACTGGCAACGCAGAGGCAAACCCATCTGGGCTGCCCCATTGTGGCAAGACATTGCTGCACAGATTGAAAAGCTGGTTGTGAAGGTACGGCACGTGGATGCTCACGTACCCAAGAGTCGAGCAACTGAAGAACACCAAAACAACCAACAAGTGGATCAGGCTGCTAGGATTAAAATTGCTCAGGTGGATCTAGACTGGCAGCATAAAGGCGAAAAATTTTTAGCTCGGTGGGCCCATGATACGTCAGGCCATCAAGGGAGGGATGCCACATACAAATGGGCTCGCGACCGAGGGGTGGATTTAACCATGGACACTATTGCGCAGGTTATCCACGAGTGTGAGACATGTGTTGCGATCAAGCAGGCCAAGCGGTTAAAGCCTTTTTGGTACGGAGGCCGATGGTCAAAGTATAAGTATGGGGAGGCCTGGCAGATTGATTACATCACGCTCCCACAAACTCGCCAAGGTAAGCGCCATGTACTCACAATGGTGGAAGCAACAACTGGATGGCTGGAGACCTACGCTGTGCCCCATGCCACTGCCCGAAGCACTATTCTGGGCCTCGAGAAACAAGTCCTGTGGCGACATGGCACCCCAGAAAGAATCGAGTCGGACAATGGGACTCACTTCCGTAATAATCTCATAGACACTTGGGCCAAGGAACATGGCATCGAGTGGGTATATCACATCCCTTATCACGCGCCAGCCTCGGGGAAAATTGAGCGATACAATGGGCTGCTAAAAACAACACTAAAAGCAATGGGTGGTGGAACTTTCAAACACTGGGATACCCATTTAGCAAAGGCCACTTGGCTGGTTAACACTAGAGGTTCTGCCAGTCGACCCGGTCCTGCCCAATCAAAACTCTCATGTGTTGTAGATGGGGACAAGGTCCCTGTAGTGCATGTAAAGAATATGTTGGGGAAGGCAGTCTGGGTTAGTCCCACCTCGGGCAAAGGCAAATCCATTCATGGGATTGCTTTTGCCCAAGGACCTGGGTGCACTTGGTGGGTGATGCAAAAGGATGGGGAAGTCCGATGTGTACCCCCTGGGGATTTGATTCTGGGAGAAAATAGCCCATGAATTAAATTGTATTACGTTAAGGCCACACACTGGTCACAGACCAGAGCGTGGTTTTTTTTTTTTGTTCATGTTCCCAGGAACAGAATTAAGACTTGGAGTCAAGCGCCAAAACAACTTTATTGGAAAGAAAGAAAAGAAAGATGCGGAGAAGGGAAGAGTTGGAGGAGAGCTGCCACCATGGAATTGCAGTGTCCCAACAGTCCGACTCCTCGAGCGGGTGGATGCGAAGTCCCCAGTCCCGCTTGGCTCCACCCACTACCTGGCGGTGATGCGCATGCCCAGTGCTGTCACTCGAGACGCCACCAGGGGTCTTCGATGGTCTCCAGTCCCCTCTGCTTTTGGACCCCAGGGTCTGGGTGCACGCTGGTTTTCCTGGATTCCACTCTCAGGTCCGTGGGAGGGCAGGAGATCTTGGACACAGCCAGTGGTCTTCCTTCCCGACAACCTTCGGACGGACATCTGCGACTGGTGTTTCTTCAAAAAAATGGTTCTCCATGGTGGCACAAGTGATAGAGAAAGAAAGAAGAAAAGAGATGGCGCGCAACAACAATTTTCAATGTGGAAATAGAGACTTAACAATTTTAAACCTGATTAACATTGATGAACAACGATAGCTAACAACAGTTTTCAACGTTAGAACAGAGATTTAACATTTTATTTTTTTCTTTAACATCTAATTAACATTGACTAGTAACAACATTTGGTGGCTCTGACGCCTCGGGAGCAGGCTGCGGGGATGGCCTACATGGACAGCGACAACAACAAAAACGTTCCCGGGGAAACACCCACATAATCACAAACACAACGATTAGAAGTAAAGTCAGGCAATAAATTGGAAAGAATATTGGCATAAATTTCATCATTTTTCTCACGTTTTTTTTAAGATATAAAGCAACACAACTCTGCCCTCGCGATCCACGCAGTCTGCTGCCCTGGACTGTTGGATTCTGGGATAGTGTGCGCAGCAGAAAATTCATTTCCACGCCCCCTGTCCAGAGCGCATGAGTGGTTTGGAATTAGAACGAGTTTTCGGCAATCCACGTCCAGCGACTTTTCCTGAGACTGACATCTCCGACCCACAGTCAAGGATCGTGCCGGACACACCAGCCACGAGCTCCAGATGCAGCGTGCAACAACCTGATACTGCACACCGCCTCGCCTGACCTGAAGAACTGCTGGGATAAAGGGGCCCCGAAATCGCGGGCTAAATGAACTCAACGGACGTGTTAGAGGGATGGTCCATAAAGTAAGGGGATTAATTGGAAGATGTATGTTCTGAGCATGATGCAGATGGTATAGAATAAGGGGTGGATAATGTTCTGGGTTGGGCCGGGAAAGGGTTAATTTATTTTTTTTTTCTTTTTCTTTTTTTTTTTCTCTTTTTCGAGGGAAGCTGAAAGGGACACGGTTCAGGCAGCTGACCCAGCCTGGCCAATGGCTATTCGATACCATGTGGCTCATGCTCAGGGTATATATTGGGGGAGCAGCCGGGGGAGGGGTTCGCTTCGGTGATCGGGAGCGGGCGGTGCGTCGCGTTTCGCGTGCGGTCGGTTCGTATTGTTTTCGTGTTTATACGTTCAGAGTTGTTTACTGTTGCGGCCGAAGACGGGGAAGCAAGACGCATCAATATGATGAGTAAAAAGGCTTCAGCTTTATTCTGTGACACTGCTCTTTTTATAGCATAGCTCGGTTCTGTGCACGCTTTCATGCGCTGTACTTAGCAAGCTAATTGGTCTAGTACTACTGTTCACGCGACAAGCACGAGTATGATACACACTGTGATTGGATAGAGATTTCTACGTTTGTTACAATATTTTAATATTTTTGCAGTTAGTATGTTTTGCTCAGAATCTTGTTTTTCATAGTTTCATCCTTCTTGTTTTTCCCAGGGACAGTGTGTTTTTCACAGCTTCAACCTACCTTCTTATCTCAAGGACAGTGCTCTTTTTATATTCGCTGATACACATTCCTTACTGTTAACACTTTGGCTGCAACATCTCCCCCTCTTTTTTCAAAAACGGCGTGCGCTATAGCTGACAAGCGTTGGGTCACACATTGCATTAAGCATGGTCCAAAAAGCAAGAGAAAGCCTAACAACAAAAGAGGCCCCAAGCACGTTTTGATGAGATCTCTCACCCAACCATCTATTCCCCAGGAAGTCAACCATCCATCGATGCCATCTACCTCTTTCAAGGCATGTAGTTTGTCCTTTAGTTGTTTAAGTTTTTTATGCACTGACTTTCCTGGACCTGTTAAATTCATACAACACATTCCTTCGATCTCTTCGCAACCATGCCCATGGGCTAAAAGCAAATAGTCAATCGCTGCTCTGTTTTGCAATACTGCATGATTGACACTTTCTACATCTTTCGTTAATTCATCTAGAATGCTGGATGTTAAGTTTATCTCGTCACAAGCCCAGCAACCTAGTTGTTTTGCTAAGGTGAGCGCTTTTGCTGCTGCTAACCCTGGGAAAAGTGTGGAGGCAGCTACTCGTCCAAATTCACTCCAAAACGTGGGATTGCCTACACTGCTACAGTCTAGATCATGTAGGCTTCTTTTTCTCCTGGTGTGATTTTCACTCCATTTTCTTAATAGGGATATATTAGGATGGAATAAGGCTAGTTGGCCTAAATAACAAGGACTTCCTTGTGGTTGTTTTGGAATGCCATTCCATGCCCTGTCTCCACAAATTAAGAAAATTCCTTCGGGCAACCTTCGAGGTTCAGTAATGTTGCTGCCATTGCAGCTCGAGTATAGAAAGCGAAATACCGATGCGCTGTCAAGATTAGAATCTAAGGTTGCCCATAGTTTCCTGTTTTATTCAAGTTGTTTGGGTCTAATGGCAAAAATGAAAACCATCCTCCTATTTTCCCAGCGGTAGTGTTTGCATGCATACTACCAAGCAGGTCTAGTTCTTCTAGATTAGACTGGAGGGAAGCATTAAGTGCATGAATAAGCCGGCATTGTACTGCTCCGTCATACTGTTGAGGGGTCGCTCTATAGATCGTTGTGGTATTGAAGTTGCTATATGTTAGGTTAGTGGTGTTTACTAGCCCTCTAAAGGCTGTCACTTTCCATGTTGGTACTCCTATGAGACAGGTACGGAATGGGTTTCCAATACCACCCAGGGCTAGGCAGATTGATGACTGGTTTGTTTTGTTAGCAATGGTTACCCATATGTTGTCTCTCGGGCTGATGGAGTTGATTCCGTAGGTCATTTGGCACCAAACTAAGATTCCTGTTACTATAGGTATTGTCTTACCAATAAACTCCTCCATCCTTGTCATGATGTCTACACTGCTTCTGATATCTGGTACCCAACACTTGTGTTTTTTGTGCTACTTCTACAACAGTCAGTAGTTTTTGTAACCTAAAGGCTGCGTGTGCTAATATAGCTTCTCCTGCACTTTCAAACAACGCAGTTAACCTTTGTCGTGAAGCGTTCTCTATTCTAAGCCAAGCAGCGAGTGCCTGGTATGGGTTAATATCTAAAGCGCGTCTACAATCTGCACAGCCTTGCACTGCATCACGTTGCGATTCATGACATATGCGACTACAACCTCCACACTCTATAGTTATAACCTGTAAATTTCTACATCTACACCTACAGTGCGTTAGCGGGTATAATTTTGCAGCTTTGCGTGTGCGTATCAAACTACGGATAAAGGCAAAATCTATCTCGTCTGGATCAGAGTCGTCTAATATAACAAGCGTAGCCCTGTCCCCAGGTCAATAAACGACTCCTGCAACCTTCCCATCCTCCTTTCACTGGATCCCAGGCTTCCACCCACACATCCCATTTGCTTAAATCATGTGGATTGCCAGTTAAATGATAGTTCATTGGAACGGCATCATCATCGCCGACGGGATTTTTCTAATTTAGAACATAAGGTCTTCATTAATACGGCGTTGGGGGACATCTCTCCCTCTTTTTTCAAAATGGCAGCAAGTCGCTTTACATCTTGATGGCGCCGTTCAACAATAGCCTGACCCGTGCTGTTGTACGGAACACCTTTTCTATGTTCAATTCCCCAATCCGCTAAAAACGCAGCACATGCTGCTCCTGCGTATGCAGGAGCATTGTCTGTTTTGATGACTTGTGGTAAGCCAAGGGCAGCAAATGCTGAAAGCCAATGTTGTTTCACACAAGGCGGTAGAAGGCGCTGGTGTCGCCCATACAGCTCTGCTGCAAGTGTCCATGGTGACGTGGATATGGCGCAGTGGACCAAAGGTGGGAAACTCAGTTACATCATCAGTTTGCCACACTCCTCTTGGTTGCAATCCTCGAGGGTTGGTGCCTTGCAGCGACGATGGCACGGGCTTGTGCTCGCGACAGTGCAAACTCTTTCTGAAGAGGTCGAGCAGATTGGTGAAAAAATTTGTGTGATCGATCAGTGACAGCGTTGCCCTTTTTTTTTTTCTCGCACGAATAAAACTCTGTGTAGGAGACCGGCAATTTCAGTTACTAGCATATTGTTTTGGTACAGCTTTGCAAAAGCAGTTTCTAGTATACTACTTCCCTTTCCGAGGGCCTTACTATTTCCACTATACCCAAGATTTCGCTGAGCAGGAGGGTGTCAATCGGCAGGGTCGTTGTGGAGAAGGGAGGCAGGCACGGCACCTTCAGGGCGTCCCCTGTTTATCCACACAGTGTGCTCTGCAGCCTCCCTCAGCTCCGCTCTGAGCCATCTCTTTTCACCCTTAGCAGAGTCTACGACAAAGGTACTGACACGGCGTTGCCGCACGCGTGGCCAGTGCGTGCAACAAGGCTGCCCAGTATGTGCTCTGCCGGCTAACAGCGGCTTTTGCGAATCGCAACATGTTGTTCAATAACAATCCTCCTAGCTTCTCTTTTCAAAGTTACGTGCTTACAACTAAGTCCAGTTAGTAATTCTTTGTCATTAATTTGGTACCAGTTAATTCTTTTCCTTCCAGTAGCTACGGGTGGAATCCATACACTTTCCGATCGGAGAAAAGACACAAAGCATATATACAAGCAACCTAACAATGAGAAACATAAGAACAGTTGATATATTAACATGAAATCTTCTATTACAAGTCTGTCCATTTGAACCATTCTCTTCATTCGGTGTTTCTGTGATCTCTGCTTGCTCTGCTAATTCTTGGATCTCCCCTTCTCTATTTGTAGCTTCAAAAGTCCTGGTTGGCTTTACGTTTCTTGCTGGTAACCAGTATGGACCTGTGGGAAGAACACAAACATACCCTCTTCCCCATGTAAGCAGAGGCGCAGGGCCATCCCATGAGTTGAGTCCAGCTTCTTATAACATGCTGTTGATTTTTCTGCAAAAATGGCACTGGGTTTAAAATTGTGATCCACAGCCATAGTATGTTGCCTAGAAGCAGACAAATTAAGAAAATTTAAAACATATGTGGCTTTGTCCAAGGATTCTTGTGGGGAAATATACGGAAGACTGCCCCTTTTTGTTTATCAAACATTTGTTTTAACGGTAAATGAGTTTGTTCAATAACAGCTTGTCCCATAGGTGAATGAGGGATACCGGTAGTGTGAGTCACTCTCCAATCCTGTAAAAAGGCACCATACTGGATCACTGTCTGTCCCAATTTTCTTTGGTACTCCCATGGTTTTCTTCAGTGTGAGCAGTAGCAACAACAAGGGCAGAAAACATATCAACAGTTACATGCACATATTTAGATCGATTAGACAATTGAATATAAGTAATATCAGTTTGCCATAATTCATTGGCACATAAACCTGTTGGATTTACTCCTGCTGGAGTATTTGAAGGCACAATACATTGACGGTCAGGGTAGGCACGTACAATTTGCTAAGCTTGATTTACTGTCTGACCTGACAGAGAGCATCATCTACTACCAATTGACAAACTGTAGGATTATTCATCATTTCTTGAGGCAGTATAATCCAATGATATTGTTGCGTGGGTCGTTCATTGTTAAGCACTGGAACTGAAAAGGCAAATCTAGGACAATCGTTAGGGTGCAAATAAATAAAAAAGTAAAAAGGTGAAATAACCCAATCTTTTAAATCAATCGCCATCAAATGCTAACATTCTGGAATCATAGTAGGATTTGGTACACCCGGTTGTAATGCACCCATTGGTGAAATGATTGTATTAATAGCTCTTAAATCTTTTAACATAAATCTCCATTTTCCTGATTTCTTTGGGATAACAAATATTGGAGGGAATTATATGTCCTAATTTGAGCTGTTCATTGACTAATTTTTGAGTTCAGTCCAGTCGCTCACCTTTTAGTGGCCACTGATCGACCCAGACCAGCTTGCCAGCTTGAGTCAGGGCTGGACATCAGTGACGTGCTAAAAATTTGAGGTTAGCCTCACATTCCACTGATTCAACAAATCCCGACCTCATAATGTACATGGGACATCAAAAACATATGGTTTCAAAATAGCTTGTTTATTACCTGGGCCTACTGCTAACAAGGTCTGTGCACTCTGCTGTGGGATCTGTGTTCCACCTACTCTGATCACAGCTGCCAGGGCTTGTACCAGAGGCCGAGAGGGTGGCCAGTCAGGATTTTTCACTATAGATACATCAGCCCCTGTGTCAACTAGGCCAGAAAAGCCTTCCCATTAATGATTACTGTTAAAGGAGGCTGTGCAGCTGTGACTGTCTGTGTCCAAAATTCTTTTGTGATAGCAGAGTGACCTTTATTGTTGTTATACACGCAGCTTTTATAGATTATTACTCTGGCCATGATGTGCCCACGCGCCCCTTACCCAGCTGTGATTGGGTACAAACAATAGTGCACGCACCTATTTTAACTTTATTATTGGCTATGCCTAAAAAGGAGCTATTTTTTACTTGCTAAACTAAACATCATTTTCTCACACACTCTATATCGACTTCCCAAACTCCTCATGTCAACTTCTCACACTCCCTGCACCAGCTGTTCACACTCCCTTTTCTTTCTCATCCTCTTTATCGGTGTTTCCCAACTTCAGAAAAGAGCACAGGCTTAAATCATCAAGGTCAAACCTCAACTGTAGCTGTGTGTATGATACCACAACAACTCCCCCCTTTTTTGTTTTTCTGTGACCATTACTTGATGAACCGTACTCTGTACCGCCTGCTGGGAGCGTGACAATAGGCAGGGGGTGATTATTACTATGCATAAAAGAACTACTAGCAATATAATGTCTGCTTTATTAAAGATTTTAACCATCCTGTCAATTAAGAGCATTGATAAAGCAGAAGCTGTAGCATTAGTTTGTTTTGCAAGCTAACAACCCAACTTATTCAGTGTAGTTAACACCTGTGCCACTCCAACTCCTGGTGCAAATATTGAAGCTGCAATGATTTTAGCTGGTTCCCAAAATTTTGCTTTATAGTGTTTCGAGCCCACATTGTGACACGCCTTTACTAAATCTGCAATCGTTTTTGCCCGATTTCTGATAAGATCAAGAGCTTATTGACAGTCTGTGTTAGCATTTTGAATGGCTAACTGGAATACCAACACATCTGCAGTAGCCGGATTTTCTGTTTATCTCTGAACTGCCATTTGTAGCTGATCAAAGAAATGCTCATAAGGTTCCTGTGCTCCCTGCCGAATGGAAGCAAAGGAAGCCTCCCCTGTCCCAAAAATCAGGGACACGTCTTAATGCTCTCGTAGCCAATTCAGTCAGCTGTTGGAAAGCCACTTGCTGTAACCCTGCCTGTGCCTAATTTTGACATGAGTGACATTTTATTCATCCCAAAATATTTAGCTCTCGATTTAAGAGATTTAACACCTATAACACTTTAGCTATTGTTTCATTGGGAGATTTCCCCATCATTCTTGTTTTAAAAGCATATTCTCCAAAGTACCATGTGCGTGTTCTATGATCAGTTGCCCAGTAGGATTGTAAGAAATACCAGCAACATGCTCAATACCTCATGATGACAAAAATACATATGGCTGATAAGAAGTGTATGCCAAAGTTCCTGCGAGCGTAAACCACGAGGATTAACACCATTCACTGGTGGCATGATCATATTTTAACAGCTATGTTAAACCAAATTGCCACTTAATAGCGTCAGTATCCTGATGGTAGAAGTCCTGCAAGATTTTGCCTGTATTAACGAGTTTGGTACCAGAGCTGCACTCGTGAGAGGCTCAGCTCGCCTGTTCCCTTCTGCTATAGGCCCTGGAAGCGTGGTGTGCGCTCGCAGATGTACAATGGAATATGCATGTTTACGGTTTTGCAACACTGATATTAACTGTTGAAATTGCTGGAACAAAAGAGGATTAGTTATTTCCTGCGATGCCGATCGAGACGATCCAAGTTACGATGTGCTCTCTCTTGGTACAACCTGGGCCACAGGCAGCGGCCGGGCGGGGGGGGGGGGGGGGTCAGCCCTCCCTCGCTTCAGCCGGGCGGGGGGGCGATGACGACCCAGCAGCCCTGTGCCGCCCCCCCCTTGTTGTTGTTGCTCTTGTTGTTGTTGCCGCAGCTCCGGCCGCTCGCGCTCCGTAACTGCCGCCGCCCCCTCCCGCCGAGGGACCATCAGCTGCGAACGAACCGGCGCAGCGGGGCCCGCAGCGCGTCTCCGTCCTTTCCAGCCGCGGTTCGTTCCCGCACACGAGCGGCAGCGCCGAGGCAAACGCCGCCCGCGGCCCCGGCCGGCAGCAGCAGCGGCGTTCCCGGGGCGCCGCCGGGCGCGGTGGGCGGCGCGGCGCGGGGGTGCCGGTGTACCGACTTCGTTGGAGGAGGGGGAAAGCAATAAGTCTGTCTTTCGTTCGGGGCCCTGGATCAAAAGATTCGATGATGACTTTTCCAGGCCGGCAGCATCCCCACAGGTGTCTGCACGCCAAAATTTAACGTCTATAGTGTCCCAAGTCCTTGTCAGGTATATATTTGAAGAGCTTGCCTCCGGTACATGGGCTGATACCCAAACCAGGAGTACCGGGAGTTTTATCAAGTTAGAACTGTTAGTAGTGCTGGTTTCTCTAGCACTTTGTCCCAGTCGCTTACCTCCTCTTGTTGAGGCAGTTGTCGCTTATTTGTGGTGTTTTTTTTTTTGGGTTTTTTTTTTTTCAGTCACTTACTTCTTCTTTCCTTTGGTTCCTAATTCTTCGTGTTTCTGATAATGTCTTTTGCATACCCCCCTGCAATCAGGGGCCAATATCTTTTTCCAAGTTTTAATCCACGCTCCTCTAAGAAGCTTCCCAACAACGACAATGCAACGTCCCGTTCCATCATCTCGTTCCCAGGCTGTCATTGCAGCATTCCCATCCCGAACCAGACCTCGGTCTGCCTGACTCACCGGTCAGTCCGTAGCACTACGATTCCGCCTCTCTCGGACGATCCGCCTCTCGGGCTATCCACCTCTCTCGGGCGCCGGGATGGCCGTCCTCTCTCTCGTCCGCGTTGTGGTCGTTGAAAACCCTCTTGATCACGTCGGGGTCACCAGATGTTGCAGCCGAAGACGGGGAAGCAAGACGCATCAATATGATGAGTAAAAAGGCTTCAGCTTTATTCTGTGACACTGCTCTTTTTATAGCATAGCTCGGTTCTGTGCACGCTTTCATGCGCTGTACTTAGCAAGCTAATTGGTCTAGCACTACTGTTCACGCGACAAGCACGAGTATGATACACACTGTGATTGGATAGAGATTTCTACGTTTGTTACAATATTTTAATATTTTTGCAGTTAGTATGTTTTGCTCAGAATCTTGTTTTTCATAGTTTCATCCTTCTTGTTTTTCCCAGGGACAGTGTGTTTTTCACAGCTTCAACCTACCTTCTTATCTCAAGGACAGTGTTCTTTTTATATTCGCTGATACACATTCCTTACTGTTAACACTTTAGCTGCAACAGTTTACCCTGGTTTTTTTTTTTTTTTTCCTTTTCCTGATATTGTTCTATTAAATCATCCTTATCCCAACCTACTGGTCTCGCCCCTCTCGTTCTGATTTTTCTCCTCCCATCCCGCCAGAGGGAAGAGTTGAGCGAGCGGCAGCGTGGTAGCTCAGCCACCGGCTGAGCTAAACCACGACAACTGTTTATGCGGTTTTCTGGCTCTGGGTGTTGGACCGACATGAAAAGTACGTTATCGGTAATTAAGGGTTTTGCTATACTGTACGGTGTAACTCTGATACACCCATCGGTGCTGGGACCGGCTCAGTCTTTGTATTCGGCGGTGCAGAGGGGGATGGTTCTGTTTCGCCCCAGAGAAAATCTCAATGGAGGAGAAGTGACATCATAGATGAGACGATAACCACCAGATCCCTAAAAATGAGCGAGCTGTGAGATATTCGAAAAGATTATGGCTGTCTTAAAGGTGAGCCCATTGTCTCTTGGTTGCTCAGATGCTGGGACATGGGAGCCAATAGTCTGGAGTTAGATGGTAATGAAGCCAGGCAGCTGGGAGCCCTTGCCATGGATGGAGGCATTGATAAAGCAATTGGAAGGCAGACACGAGTCCGCAGCCTCTGGAGACGGCTCCTGGCAACCATAAAGGAAAGGTATCCCTACAAGGACGAGGTGCCATGTAATGTAAGCAAGTGGACCAACATAGAAAAAGCTATTCAGTATCTGAGAGAACTGGCTGTGCGAGAGTGGATTTATCTTCACTCGAGAAGCGGACCAAGACTCGAAGATCCAGATGACGTCCGGTGCACACGACCAATGTGGCAGAAGATTATACGGAGTGCGCCAGCAGCATATTCCACCTCATTGGCAATAATGGACTTCGGAGACGATGAAGCACCACTATCCGTAGGTAATCTGGTCACCTACCTCCAACGATATGATGATAACACTTCTATACGAACCTGTGTTGCAGCTGTGGAAAAGCTGTCTGAGGAGGTCCGAGAATTAAGAGAAAAAGTAGATTTCCCACCACCCGAACGTTCTAGAATTTCAGCTGTCAGAACCAGGCGTTACCCTCCTCAAGAGAGACAAGAGAGACGGTACATATCACGGGGTGAGCTGTGGTTCTACCTCCGTGATCATGGAGAAGACATGAGAAGGTGGGATGGAAAACCCACCTCCACTTTAGAGGCCAGGGTACGCCAGTTGGGAGGAAGAACCAACAGAAATAGAACTTTCTCCAATTCCTCCAGGACAACTGTTGCCCCAGTCTACAGTGAGCAGTGCACTAGTCAAAATGGAAGGGCTGATCCTCCTAGCCACCCTGACTCTAATCCTGCTGATTCCTCTGATGAATATGATAACAGGCATTAGAGGGGCCCTGCCTCCAGCCAGGTGGAGGAGAGGGATAATCGAGTTTACTGGACTGTGTGGATTCGGTGGCCTGGCACATCATGCCCCAGAAAGTATAAGGCTCTAGTGGACACTGGTTCCCAATGCACCTTGATACCGTCGAACTTCAGAGGGGCAGAATCCATCAGTATTTCTGGAGTGACAGGGGGGTCTCAACAACTGACTGTGTTAGAGGCTGAAGTGAGTCTAACTGGAGAGCAGTGGCAAAAACACCCTATTGTAACTGGCCCAGAAACACCGTGCATCCTTGGCATAGATTATCTTAAGAGAGGGTATTTCAAAGACCCAAAAGGGTATCGGTGGGCTTTTGGCATAGCTGCAGTAGAGGCAGAAGAAGGCAGGCAGCTGTCTACTTTGCCTGGTCTCTCAACGGACCCTTCTGCTGTGGGGTTACTGAGGGTCGAAGAACAACAGGTGCCAATTGCTACTACAACAGTGCACCGACGGCAATATCGTACCAACTGAGACTCTCTAATTCCTATCCATAAGTTGATTCGTCAACTGGAGAGTCAAGGAGTCATCACAAAGACCCGCTCACCTTTTAACAGCCCCATATGGCCTGTACGTAAGTCCAATGGCGGGTGGAGGCTGACGGTAGACTATCGTGGCTTGAATGAAGTTACACCACCATTGAGTGCTGCCGTGCCAGATATGCTGGAGCTTCAGTATGAACTGGAGTCAAAGGCAGCCAGGTGGTACGCTACAATTGATATCGCTAATGCGTTTTTCTCAATTCCTTTGGCACCGGAATGCAGGCACAGTTTGCTTTCACTTGGAGGGGCATCCAGTATACCTGGAATCGACTGCCCCAGGGGTGGAAACACAGCCCCACTATCTGCCATGGACTGATCCAGACCACACTGGAACAGGGTGATGCCCCAGAACATTTGCAATACATTGATGACATCATTGTATGGGGCAACACAGCAGAAGAAGTTTTTGAGAAAGGTGAAAAGATAATCCAAATCCTTCTGAAAGCAGGCTTTGCCATAAAACAGAGTAAGGTCAAGGGACCTGCCCAGGAGATTCAGTTTTTGGGAATAAAATGGCAAGATAGGCGTCGTCAGATTCCGATGGACGTGATTAATAAAATAACAGCTATGGCCCCACCAACCAACAAAAAGGAAGCACAAGCTTTCTTAGGCATTGTGGGTTTCTGGCGAATGCATATTCCTGACAACAGGCAGATTGTAAAACCCCTCTATCAAATAACCCGGAAGAAGAATAATTTTGAATGGGGCCCAGAGCAAAAACAAGCCTTTGAACAAATTAAACAAGAAATAGTCCATGTGGTAGCCCTGGGACCAGTCCGGACAGGACAAGATGTCAAAAACGTGCTCTACACTGCAGCCGGGGAGAATGGTCCCACCTGGAGTCTCTGGCAAAAAGCGCCAGGGGAGACGCGAGGTCGACCTCTTGGGTTTTGGAGTCGAGGATACAAAGGATCCGAAACCAACTATACTCCAACTGAAAAAGAGATACTGGCAGCATATGAAGGAGTCCGCGCTGCTTCTGAAGGGATTGGTGCGGAAGCACAGTTGCTCCTGGCACCCCGATTGCCAGTGCTCGGCTGGATGGTCAAAGGGAGCGTCCCGTCTACACACCACGCAACTGATGCCACCTGGAGCAAGTGGATCGCGCTGATCACACAAAGAGCTCGGATAGGAAACCTCAATCGCCCAGGAATTTTGGAAGTGATCACTAACTGGGCTGAAGGTAAAGACTTTGGAATGTCACCAGAGGAGGAGGGGGTGACACGTGCTGAGGAGGCTCCACCTTATAATGAACTATCAGACAATGAGAAGAAATATGCTCTGTTTACCGATGGATCCTGTCGCCTTGTAGGAAAACATCGAAAATGGAAAGCTGCTGTATGGAGTCCTACTCGACAGGTCGCAGAAGCTACCGCAGGAGAAGGCGAATCAAGTCAGTTCGCAGAGGTGAAAGCCATCCAACTGGCTTTAGACATCGCTGAACGAGAAAAGTGGCCAATGCTCTATCTCTATACCGACTCTTGGATGGTAGCAAATGCCCTGTGGGGATGACTACGGCAATGGAAGCAGAGCAGCTGGCAACGCAGAGGTAAACCCATCTGGGCTGCCCCGTTGTGGAAAGACATTGCTGCTCGAGTAGAGAAGCTGATTGTAAAAGTACGACATGTAGATGCCCATGTACCCAAGAGTCGGGCCACAGAAGAACATGAAAACAATCAACAGGTGGATCAGGCTGCCAAGATTAAAGTGGCTCAGGTGGATCTGGACTGGCAACATAAAGGTGAAAAATTTCTAGCTCGTTGGGCCCGTGATGCCTCAGGCCATCAAGGAAGGGACGCCACATACAAATGGGCTCGCGATCGAGGGGTGGACCTAACTATGGACACTATTGCAGAGGTGATCCATGAATGTGAAACGTGCTGCAATCAAGCAAGCCAAGCGGTTAAAACCTCTTTGGTATGGAGGGCGTTGGTTGAAATATCACTATGGAGAGGCTTGGCAAATTGACTATGTCACACTTCCACAAACTCGCAGTGGCAAGTGTTACGTGCTTACAATGGTGGAAGCGACCACTGGATGGCTGGAAACCTATGCTGTGCCCCATGCCACCGCCCGGAACACTATCTTGGGCCTTGAAAAGCAAGTCTTGTGGCGGCATGGCACCCCAGAAAGAATTGAGTCGGACAACGGGACTCATTTCCATAACAATCTTATAGACACCTGGGCCAAAGAGCATGGCATCAAGTGGGTATACCACATCCTCTATCATGCACCAGCTTCTGGGAAGATTGAACAATACAATGGATTGCTAAAAACCACACTGAAAGCAATGGGTGGTGGAACCTTCAAACATTGGGATACGCATTTAGCAAAAGCCACCTGGTTAGTCAACACTAGAGGATCTGCCAATCGAGCTGGTCCTGTCCAATCAGAACTTCTACGTACTGTAGAAGGAGATAAAGTCCGTGTAGTGCACATGAGGAATATACTCGGGAAGACAGTTTGGGTTATTCCTGCCTCGGGTAAAGGTAAACCCATTCGTGGGATTGCTTTTGCTCAGGGACCTGGGTGCACTTGGTGGGTGATGCAAAAGGACGGGCAAGTCCGATGTGTACCTCAAGGGGATTTGATGTTGGGTGAAAATAGATGATAAAATGAATTGAATTGTGTGATATTAATTGCTGAATAACCCTGTCCCTGCATACCATCATCGCTATGGTTGTCACATTGTACTAATGACATTATATTAAGAATCATCCAGGTTAATGAAGGATGAACTTCGTCAGAATCCAAACACCCAGCAACCTCTTCGAGATCAACATCTTCAACCTGCAGACGGCGGCTGGATACACCAACTACGAGCTCCAGATGCCACACACAACAAAGACTACATGTCATCCGTTCTACCGACTGAGCGAATTCCACGTCATCTTTCCTGCCCTGAGAGACTGCTGTAACAGATGAAGACACATTTTGGAGGGATGACCCATGGCTAAGGGAATAGTATATATATGTAAGGTTTGAGCATGACGTGCATGGTATGGAATAAGGGGTGGATACTGTCCTAGTTTTAGCTGGGACAGAGTTTTTTAACAGCCAGAAGAGCTCCGTGTTTTGGTTTTACTCAGAGGCTCGCTCTGAGAAGAATGTTGATAGCAAGCTGATGTTTGTGGTTGGAAGTGAAACTCCAAGGACTTTTCAGTGTGCTGGAGTGCAGAAGCACAGTGGGACAAGGGGGACACGATTCCCCTTGTGATTTGTGGTGGAACTTAAGATTGAGGCCAAACTGGCCAATTACTATTCCATATCATGCAGTGTCATGCCCAGTATAACAGTGAGGGTCAGCCGGGAAGAAGGGCTTTTGCGCTTTGGCTCTTTTGCACTTTTGCTCTTTTGCGCTTGCTGTGCTGTTGCTCTGCTGTTTTTCTTTCTTTTCTCTCTCTCTGCCCCTCTCTATTTCGTGGCCTCGCGTTCGTCCGGGATTGCAGCTTCGGGACGAGACGGGCTTCGCATACGAGGGGGTGGTGAGCACCTACACTGTATTAAATCATCTGTATTAAATCATTCTTATCTCAACCCACGGGTTTCCCGTTTATCCTTTAATTCTCTCCCTCATTCCTGGGGGTGGGGGAGGGGGAGTGACCAGCTGTGTGTGGGGGAGAAGTTTTCAACCTAACCCACGACAGTGAGGTGACTGAAATAATATATAAACTGTCAAAACACAATTTCACATTCAAAATTATGATCCTAGTTAATCACAAGCCAAGGAGCGTAGATCAGTTTTTACACAAACTGTTTTTTCCTTTTAGCTTGTTCAAACTCCCAAAGTTGATCAGCCAAACAAAGTGCATACATCTGAATTCCACGCATCCAATGTTGGCAAAGATAATCCTCAGAGAAGTGTTGACTGTGTCCAGAAAATGGACTCAAGGCATGTTTTACCTAACGTTTTCTTTCATGGCAGATTTAAGTAGATTCTGTGGCTTTGAGACTATAGCGAAAACCTTGAACAGAAGTGTGCTCCTAGTGATGAGCTGCAGTAGGAAATTAACACCTAGCAATAATGTGATTGCTTGCTAATTATAAATACTCGCTTTTACATAGATTTCTTTTTGGGGGTGCTCTTAAAAAAGTAACCTTTTGAGTGCTTTCTCACCTCTTAGTGCTATTTTTGAGAGCATTTGGAGTTCTGCATCATCCAGGCTAGGCTAGATCCATTCTACAACCATATGTGGATATGATTATGGCTGGCAGCATGCCAGCGTGCTGGCCATGATGGATAGTTGTCTTATGTTAAGAACCACACAGATCAGTGACCTTATCCATAATTGCGTGACCATGGTGTTTCAGAACCCAAACGTAATACAGCAGCACCTTGTCCTGGTCCTTGGAGTCAAAGTGAACAGTGTTAACATCTACCAAAAAGGCAAGAAAATACTGTGCTTTTACATTAAATTTGCTTCTACTTCTGGAATATTACGTTCAGCGTAGTATCGATGGAGCCCAGTGGTGCTGAATAACTGTTTGTCCCGTTTGGTTAAGTAGGACACTGCTGGCAGAGTTCGTGTGTTGTTCTGGGAAGCTGGTAGCAAACAGGCACACCGGCACGTGGCTCCAAAAGGCGCTGCCCAGGCTCTGTCACAGGGGAGCTTCTGCCCTCAATTTAAAACAGAGATTTGTCTAAATAGCGGCTTTGTGGAGCAATACGGAAATGAGCTGATCTAATAGCTCTCTGCCTAACAGGAGATCTCTCGATATCCTCCTCCTCTTTCTCCCCTTGTGTTAGGTCTCCTGCTACAATACAGCCTTTCAGTGAACTCACTTAACTGATGGGATTGGCAAAAAGCCCAATGGTTTAGTGGAGACCTGGGGCAGCCTGGGGAAGTGTGGGATTTTGGGATTTGTTTTTTTTTTATTAAACTGTATCTGAAAGGGGTCAGAGAGTTGCCAAGACTGGCACAAAGCAAGCAGCAGGAGGGCTTGTGGGGGTGAGAGGTCCTGCCTCTGCTCCTGGCTTGCCTCTCCCAAGCATCTCTGAGGGCACTTTCTCTTTTGGGAAGGAGCACCTTCAGTTAAATTGAATGGTATTTTTACAGTAAGACAAATTTAAGCTGCTTTAGCTCTGAATGATTCTGAATAGCATGCCTAGGCAGTTTTAATGCAGTTTTGCTAATCTACTTCAAAATCTAATTCAGACCAGCTTTCGCGAGGTCATTTGTAGCCAGCTCCTGGTTTGTGCAAAGTGCCTGCAGAGTTGATGCAAAGCTTGTGTAGTGTTACACGCAGAGTCGTTTAAAAAAAACAAACAACCAAACAAACAAAAAAAACCAAAATGGAGAGGACCTCTCAGTATCTAGTCTAATTTTGTGCTCAAGACAGGTTTAGCTTCAAAAATGGCTTGGATTTTGAAAATGCCCAGCCTGAGGAAGGGAATTATGCAACATCTCAGTCAGTGCTCGACTGCTCTCGTGGTGAAAAAGTACATAAAGGCAGCAACAGTCAAAGAAATGGGCAACAGGCAGAAGCTATGCTTTTAGATGGCAAGGAAGACCATTTTTCCTGTTGTAAATGCACTGATTTTGGAACGAGAAATCGACACGTAGCTGTAGGCTATGGACAAAACTGTAAATGTATGACCTTCAAATATTGGTATGTGGCTTGGTCCAACTTTGTGACTTTCAGAAACAATGTAGTAAGTTGACACATGAGAAGAGAAGGCTCTGGGGTGATCTTACAGCAGCCTTCCAGTACCTGAAGGGGCTACAAGAAAGCTGGAGAGGGGCTTTTTTGGACAAGGGTGTGTAGTGACAGGACAAGGGACAATGGCTTTAAACTGAAAGAGGGGAGATTTAGATTAGATATAAGGAAGAAATTTTTCACTCTGAGGGTGGTGAGGCACTGGCACAGGTTGCCCAGAGAAGTTGTAGATGCCCATCCCTGGAAATGTTCAAGGCCAGGTTGGATGAGGCTTTGGGCAACCTGGTGTAGTGGAGGGTTTCCCTGCCCATGGCAGGGGGGTTGGAACTGGATGATCTTGAAGGTCCCTCCCAACCCAAGCCATCCCATGATCATATGATTCTCTTGGAGCCTTGATGGGCAGTTTTAGGGCGGTTGCAGTGTTTTGTGCTGGCTAAAGCTAGTGCCCTGTCTCTGGTCAGAGCTGTTGCCATGGCTGTGTGCTCGTTAGGAGCAGTGATGGTCTGGCTGGCTCAAACGAAGCTGCTGTCAGTCGTGGTGCCCTCCTGTCCGGGCGCAGAGCACCACTGGGTTCCTTTGGCGCTGACCGCGGTGGTCCGGACCCCTCCAGAAACAGTGCTACCCTGGCGCTGCCCGGGAAACCTCACCATATTCCCTTCCCAAGGGTTTTGCTCCAGGTGTCCCTTCTCCAACATGGAGAAGGCTGTGGGCTGCCTTAGGTGAAGGAGAGGAGATGTGCGGAGAGGAGAGCTGGGCGGCTGGCGGAAAGGCTACGGCGGGCAGGAGGACCTGCTGGCTGTTACGGTGCCAGTGTGGCCGCCCGCGCTGTGCCCATCGTGTCGCTGCCGCACTCAGAGTGCAGCCACCAGTGCTGCCCTGGGTCTGCCTCTCGCTACAGCTCCGTGAGGAAACGGAGATAATCAGGATGGGCAGAGACAACTTGAAATATATTCACACCCTAGCTGGCTGTCGGAACTGGAAAATGTTTTTCTTCACCTGTTAAGACAGATTTTAAGTTCCTGGTACAGCTGTACATCTAAACCTGAACTAGTGCTCGGGCTCAGCGTTTCTCAATGTTTTTGTAGTCCCGGAGCCTCTCAACTTGGTTGTCTGGGAAGCAGAAGGAGTGGAATTGCAGTGCGTGCAACAAGTGGCTCCTGTCAGACGAGCAGGGAGCGCGTGACCCAGGCAGAAGAGGAGTTGCGCGATCGAAGTGCAAAGTTTGTTAAACCTGGCGGACCACTTTTAGGTATGGTTGTATTTCGTTTTCTACTAGATGTCTGTAAGTTTTCAAATTCAGTAATTCATCTTTTCAGCGTATTCTTGGGAAAGATGCTATAGTCAGAGGTCTCGGGTGTAGGTAGCTCACCCTCACCTTACAGATTTGCAGTATCCTGTCACTGCATTCAGGCATTAGCTGCTTTTTTTCCCCAGAAAGCTGCCAGTCCTTCCTTGGTCCTGTATTGCTGGACTGGTTGAAATTTTGACCATTGAGGTGAGGAGTTTTACCACTCCTTGCACGTAAATTCTCTGGTTTAGTAGCTAATGTTTTGGTTTGGTAGCAGCACTTTCGAGTAACTAATACTGTGCTAAACTATTAACCTTAATTTGTAATCTAAAAAAATTAACGTTGAGGGAATCTCATTTACAAATTCCTAAGCTCAATGTGAAAAATTTTCCTTTTCACACTTGTTAATGCTGAGTAAATTTCATTTATCTTGGGTGACTTTAACCTGCCTGATGTCTGTTGGAAGTATAACATGGCAGTCAGGAAACAGTCTAGGTGGTTCCTGCAGAGTGTGGAGGACAACTTCCTCTCACAACTGGTTAGTGAACCGACTAGAGAAGGAGCTCCCCTAGACCTGCTGTTTGTGAACAGAGAGGGTCTTGTGGGAGATGTGAAGGTTGGAGGACTCCTGGGGCTTAGTGACCATGAGATAATAGAATTCTCAATTCTAGGGGAAGTTAGGAGGGGGAACACTAAAACGGCCAAGCTGGACTTTGGGAGAGCTGACTTTGGGCTGTTTAGAAGTCTGGTTAACAAAGTCCAATGGGAGACAGCTCTCAAGGGTAAGGGGGCACAGGAGGGATGGTTACTATTCAAAAGGAAATTCTGGAGGCACAGGAGCGAGCTGTCCCTGTGTGCCGGAAGTCGAGCCGCCGGGGTAGAAAACCAGCTTGGATAACAAAGGAGATTTGGGAACATCTCAAAAGAAAAAGGGATGTCTACAAGTCTTGGAAGAATGGGCAGGCATCCAGGAATCAATACAGGGAGGAAGTTAGGGCATGTAGGGAGATAATCAGGGAGGCAAAAGCCCAATTGGAACTTAGACTAGCCAGCTCTGTAAGGGACAACAAAAAGTCTTTCTATAAATATATTAATAACAAAAGGAGGGCTAAAGATCACCTCCAGCCCCTACTGGACTCAGGGGGTACGTTAGTCACTAGGGATGAGGACAAGGCTGAGGTCCTTAATGCCTTCTTTGCCTCAGTCTTTAATAATAAGGTCAGCAGTTCCCAGGTGAGCTGGCCTTCGGTGTCTGAGTGCAGGGAGGGAGAGCAGATCGAAGCTCCTGTGATCCAAGAGGAACGGGTCAAGGATCTGCTCCTTCGGCTGGATGCCCACAAGTCTATGGGGCCTGATGGTATCCACCCGAGAGTCCTGAGAGAGCTGGCGGATGTCATTGCCAAACCCCTGTCCATTATCTTTGGGCAGTCTTGGCTCACTGGGGAAGTTCCGCTGGACTGGAGGCTGGCGGGTGTTACCCCCATTTACAAAAAAGGGCGGAAGGAGGATCCGGGGAACTACAGGCCTGTCAGTCTGACCTCGGTGACGGGCAAAGTCATGGAACAGGTTATCTTGAGTGCTATTAATGAGCACGTACAGGTTAACCGGGTGATCAGGCCCAGTCAACATGGGTTTATGAAAGGCAGGTCTTGCCAATCAAACCTGATCACCTTCTATGACAGGGTGACCCGCCTGGTTGACGAGGGAAGGGCTGTGGATGTAGTTTTCCTGGACCTCAGTAAAGCCTTTGATACAGTTTCTCATAGTGTTCTGGTGGAGAAACTGGTAACTGCTGGCCTGGATAGGTACACCCTCCTTTGGGTTAAAAACTGGCTGGATGGCCGGGCCCAAAGAGTGGTGGTAAATGGGGCTAAATCCGGCTGGAGGCCGGTCACCAGTGGGGTTCCCCAGGGCTCAGTGCTGGGTCCAGTTCTGTTTAACATCTTTATCAATGACCTGGATGAGGGGATTGAATGTACCCTCAGTAAATTCGCGGACGACACCAAGCTGGGAGGCTGTGTCGATCTGCTCGAGGGTAGGGAGGCCCTTCAGAGGGATTTGAACAGACTGGATCATTGGGCTGAGGCCAATGGCATGAGCTTTAATAAGGCCAAGTGCAGGGTCCTTCACTTGGGGTATAAAAACCCCAAGCATCGCTATAGGCTCGGGGAGGAGTGGCTGGAGAGCTGCCTGGCGGAGAAGGACCTGGGGGTGTTGGTTGACTACCGGCTTGATATGAGCCAGCAGTGTGCCCAGGTGGCCAAAAAGGCCAATGGGATACTGGCGTGTATCAAGAATAGTGTGACCAGCAGGAGCAGGGAAGTGATCCTGCCCCTGTACTCGGCACTGGTGAGGCCGCACCTGGAATATTGTGTCCAGTTTTGGGCCCCTCGCTTTAAGAGAGATATTGAGCTCCTGGAGCGAGTCCAAAGAAGGGCGACCAAACTGGTCAAGGGGCTGGAAAATAAAACTTATGAGGAGTGGCTGAGGGAGTTGGGGCTGTTTAGCCTGGAGAAGAGGAGGCTGAGGGGAGACCTGATTACGGCCTATAAATACTTGAGAAAAGATGGTGGGGAGGTAGGGGAAGGGCTCTTTAGTGATGGGTGATAGAACAAGAGGAAATGGGCATAAGCTTAGTCAGGGGAGATTCAGGTTGGATGTTAGGAAGTATTTCTTCTCTGAAAGGGTTGTCAGCCACTGGAATAGGCTGCCCAGGGAGGTGGTTGAGTCCCCATCCCTGGATGTGTTTAAGAATAGGGTGGATGAGCTACTTGAGGATATGGTTTAATGGGGATTAGGGATGGTTGGACTCGATGATCTCTAAGGTCTTTTCCAACCTAGAAATCTATGAAATCTATGAAATCTTATGTCTCAGTCATTAATAAGCAACTGCTACCACAAGACCATGGATTTGTTTGGGGTTTTTTTTAAAAGAAAGTTAAATTAAAATAATGTTGGCATTTTTCCCATGAATTTCATCGTTTTCCACAAAACCAAAAGCATTTAGGTGGTATCATTCATTCCAAAACTGTTCTGAGTACAGTTCCTCTGAGGAGCCTGGGGCTGGCTGCAGGCAGACGCAAGGTGAGCATCCACCTCGCAGGCACGCAAGGGTGCAGGCAGCAATGGTCCTGCCCGTACCAGGTACATCCATCTTCACCGAGTCAAACCGGCTCTGACCGGGCTTTGGCTGCAGCCCTCCCCCAGGGCGGACGGCCCTGACAATGATGGTGCAGCACTTGCTCTGCCTCAGCTTCGTGCAGAGCGTTTTAAGCCAGCGTCGTCGTGGCGTTTTGGAGAGACAAAGCTCAGCATGTGTGGCCGTGACAGTAGGGCAGCTGGGCAGGGCTCAGTACCAGGACGTGGGCAGTTGGGACTGCGTCCCTCCCTGTTGTCTGAACTGCTCTGCAATGGCAGCATGAGAGGTGCTGCTTTCATCTATTTCAGAACTTCTCCTTGAGGAAGTTCTATGTCACATGGTCTGCGTGATTCTGGTCAGTTGTTTAAACAGAACCTCAGTGAATACTTAACATGAAATAAATGGAGTCTGAAGACTGGCAGTGGGACCGTTAGGGTGCTGGAGGATGCTCTTGTTTCAGGCTGGTATCGAGGAAGCTCAGGTAGGACAGGTCTAGTTGCTGGGAGGGCACAAGGGTGACTTTGCAACTTGCTTCAAGCAGTACGAATTAGGAACTAGAGTTGTTAATCATCTTAATGCTTGGTTATGTCTTCAGTTAGTTTTTTTTAAGTGATTCAGAGCCATGGCTTCAGGAGGTGTTCTGTCTGAAAGCTGCTTACGCTCTCTGCTGTGCTGGGGGAGTTGTGTGTCTACATTGAATTTAGCTCATGAAAACATTTGTCATGTTCAGTAACCAACAGGCGAGTTCCTGCTGTTCTAAAAAGGTACCGTGTGTGTTTGCGTGATGAGGCTTGTTCTTGAAAACCAGAAGGAAACAGCCCAGGGAGCGTGCAGGGTAGAAAGGCTGTAAAGGTTTGACCTCCACTGCCAAACGGGAGCAAATTTTTGCTGTTCTTGAGGACAAGCAGTACACGAGCACAGCTCAGTTTCTGTGTGTCTGATAGAAGAGAGGAAGCTCCAGATTTTCATGACGATACTCATTAAGTCTCCCTCGTGTACCAAACAGGAGTGGTTGGTTTCAGAAAAATGCCTCGTTTCTGTCACATCCTCTGTTGGATTGCAAACAATGTTTACTACAATGATTTTCTGTAATATTCTGCTATATCTTTTTTTTTTCTTTCTGTCCAATAGCCATTGCTATTTAAAAACAGAGTAGAGAAGTTTGGGTCTTCTTCTGGAAAACTGAGATTAAGGTTGAGTGGTGGTGGTTTTAAATTCTGGATGTATTACTTGCATTGTTCCTCTGGTTGAGAAACATGTCTTTTTACAGAGTTTGATCCAAAATGCTCTGCAGGCCATGTTTTAAAACTTCTCTGGCCTTGGTCTCAAGAACTGTTGAGTTTTTGGTGTGTTGTTTGTGACAAACTTGGGCTTATTTAATAAGAGGGGAATGTTTCAGTTTAAAATGTGGTGTAACTTCTAACTCAAGTGATTAACACCAAGTGTTTGTGGTTTCTCTAAGCAGTGATGCAATGCACTGTGTAGACTTGATCTCCCTAGGCATTAGTAGAGCCTTTTAATTAGGTAGAAGCCCTTTGCATCACACTTTAGAGTACTCCTCTAAAAAAAATGCCTAACTTGGGGTATTCAGTGCTTGAGCTTATAAAATAATAAAAGCACCATCTATATAAATAACCAGTAAAGTCTTCCTAAAAGTATCATTCGTTTACCAGCTTTTCTAATATTGGATACTTCTTTGTTAATGCCTAGCTCGATGTATCCTTACTACCTGTATATTCTTACACATCTGGAAATGCTAACTAAGTACCGTTTCTGTAGTTTATCTGGCTTAGTCAATTCCTTTAAATCAACTCTCTTGTCTTCTTCTGACCTCCCATGTCACTCTTTTTTTCCTTTTTTTTTTCACCCTTACTTTAGGAAAAGGAGTACAGCTTAAAAGAGCAGCACAAGACATCCCAAATGCTGTGCCCAAGAAGAGGTCAGCACCCACGAACCAGGCAGGCGGAACGCCGAAGGCTCAGCAGCCCGTTTCTCGGCTGCCGTACAGGGACAGGGTGATTCACTTACTGGCACTGAGGAGTTACAAGAAACCAGAGTTACTTGCTCGCTTGCAGAAAGATGGTATCAGCCAAAAGGACAGGAATTCCCTTGGAATTATCCTTTATCAGGTGAGATCAATTGACGGAGACTGGGTTTTTTTTGAGGTTTTCTGTTTTGAGTTTTTCACTCTGAACAGGTGCCAGGTGATGAAGTGTGAAGAAGCACTTTAGGTGTCAATAGTCCCAAAATTTTACTAGGTCATTTTAACTTTTTGAGTGCCCTTGGTGTTTGTCTTAAGGAAGATGTAACCCCATTTTATTTTCAAAGGTGCACAGCAAGGCATGCACATGACCTTCTCATGACAATGGTTCTCTGTGATGACCCGTGTGCGCAAAACGAAGAGCGCGTTTGCGCCCGTGCCCCTCTCCTTAACCTTTGAGCACTAAATTTGATTTTCAAAACGTAACTTGTTAGATGTGGGTGCAGTTACTTTTTTCCAATCGGTAAAACTTCGATATGGCGTAAATTGGCGGGACAGATGAATAACTCATCTTTGTACTAAATACATAGTTTAGTGCTAGTTCGGTTATGGCATATGGCTGTTCAGTAGAAACCTGTAGTTTCTTGTGGCTCAGACACTTGAGAAAGAAAAGCAATTCTTTTTATCCAGACAGATGATGACCTGCTGCGCTTGTTAATGTGATGATGGAGAACGTGCACTGTTGCAGGCACAGTCCGTGCTCTCCATCCCAGTGTAGCTGTGTGAAAGAGAAGAACAGCAGGTGTCCTCCTGAGGTTGAGTAACTCTGAATTCTTTTGTGGAGATAGTGTTCTTCAGTTCTTAAAAAAGAAAAATAAATAAAAATGAAAACTAGGCCTCTCAAAGTATTTCCTGGAGTGAAGATTAAAAGTTTTGGCATCGTTTGCCTTGATTCTCAGTGCTGTACTAAAGACAAAAACAGATATGTGGTACAGAGAGAGGTTTTCATAGAGTACGTTTCATACATGCTTGCAGCAGTTTGGGATTTTTTCACATCCAAATTTCTACATTCCAAATTGACCATATTTTTTAAAATTGTTGCTTATTGTGTGAGAGCTACTTTGATCTTCACATTTTAAAAAACCTGGAAAACTGGTACCTGATTTCGGTTTTGGCTTTGATTTAGTTTTGCAGTACCAATCTTATTTCTGTAGTTTGGATTGAGATATAATGAGCATTTATTTTCTTAAATGTCTGCCTGTAGGTAGCCAGCCTGAATCCAAAGGATAATTCTTTCAGTCTGAAGGATTTTTTGTTTAAAGAAATTCAGAAAGATTGGCCTGGATACAGTGAAACAGAGAAACGGTCATTGGAGTTAATACTTTCTAGGTAAGTTCAGTCACTAGGGGAAGGAAAACAGCCATTTAAGAAACTTTTTCTGGGAAATGAATGCCTGTCTTCCCTATAATGAAAGAATTGTTACATAGACTTTTTTGCCTTGTAACCTAAAATATTGGGTTGTCCTTACAGAAAATTAAATCCATCTCAGAATGCCACCAGCACCAGCCATGTGGAACCTCCTGCAACTCCTAATAAAGATGTTCCATCAACATCTTCTAAGGTATTTTTTATTTTTTTACATTATTTGCAGTGTATTAAGATTTATCACACTTTATATTGGTGGAAAAGCTGTGATGTGAAGCACTACTATTGTTTTTAACAAAAAAAACCTCAAGCATTGATTTCTAATTGGATTTTTTTTTTTAAAGATGGTTGCACTGTCAAAGACTAAAAAAACCTTATTGTCACGTAGCTTAAGGGCTGCTATATTTAATGTTCTATGTTTCAGAGTGTTTACTAAAATATTCAGAAAAATAAACAATTCCTATCTACGCAGTATTTTGTAGATGCACCTAGATCTGTGACAGAGACCACCCCTGTCATGTTCTCATAGCCAACACGTGGGCCTGAATCGTGACTGTCCATCCATAGCACAGAGACCTTGCAGGAGCCTAAACTCACCTGCAGAATTTAAACTCACCTGCTCGACTTCTTGGTTATCCGTTATTGTCACACAACCCTCTAATTTCTGGTTAAATACTTAACACTGTTTTGTATCGCCACGTAACTTGTTTGTCTCGGTGTGCAGGAAGGTTCTCTACAGACCAGACACGGATATGTTCCTGTTACAGGGTTGCACACGTTCAGGGTTCTTTGTGATACAGTAGTTGTGATACATAAACCATGCACAAACATCCTCGTGCTGCTCTTTAAGGCTTAGGAAAGTCTAGAATAAGGACAAATTACAATAGTGATCTGCTTGGAGCAATATTTTTTTCCCTATAGGCATTATTTAAGCACCCATTGGAATGCCGGGTAGCCCCGGTGTGGAAAGGCAGGTCTGAGTCAGCAGGTCGTGCATCTGCCTTGTGCCGGCCTCTTCAGGCTTAAAATCCATCGTCCTGTGTTCCTGGCAATGCAAGAGGGCAGCTTGGAAAACTCCACATAAAAGGCATTACTTTAAGGAAAAGTTTGATACATCTGTGACTAAAACCGTACTTCATAGAATCATGGAACGGTTTGATTTGGAAGGGACCTTAAAAATCACCCGGTTCCAAGCCCCCTGCCACGGGCAGGGACATTTCCCACACTTCAGTGCACGCAGTTGTCATGGTTTGATGTGGAGGGGGTGGGGGTTCTGGTGGCAGGAGAGGGGTTTTGCTCCCTGTGACCTCCCCGGTTTTGGAACCGGATTAGGCTTAGTTCTGGCCACCAGATCAGACTGCCATCCCCCTCGGGGTTGAGCCAATAGGGCGCCGCTGCGAATTGCCCTATTTAAGTCGGGACAAAGGGACCGGAAAAGGTGCTTCGCCCAGGATCGAGCAGAGAAGGGAGGAGGGCACTGCCCCCGCTCCCTGGCTCCCGGCCGGGCGGCTGCCTGCGTCGGGCCGGCGCTGCCCACGGAGAATGGCGGCGGCAGAGCCGGCTGGGGAACTCGGGGGCACCCCACTCCCGGGGTGCCCACTGGGCTGAGTTCACCTGGAGAGGACTGAGATCTGAGAGAAACAGCCGCATCGACAGCAGGTCAGTGAGGATGGAGCGGGAGGAGGTGCCGGAGCCGAGTTTCCCCTGCGGCTGATGGTGAGATGGCAGGCGGCCCCCTGCAACCAGGACGGCCTCGGTGGAGCAGAGACCCACTCGCAGCCCGTGGGGAGAAGATGCCTGAGCCTGTTGGGGTGCACGGCAAGGCAGAGAGGCATCTGGAGTCTGAGTGACGACCCACGCCGGAGCGAGTGGCTACAGCTCCCTAAGTACCTGAGACTGTGGTAAAGCCCACACCGGAGCAATCTGTGGGGAAGGATTTTTTCCAGTGGGCTGGACTCATGCTGGAGAAGTTTGTGGATTTTTCCTCGTGGGTAGGGGATCCACTGGAGCAGGGGAAAAGGGTGTAAGGACTCCTCCTCCTTTAAGAGAGAAGCAGCAGTAACAGCACGGAATGAACTGACCTGCACTCCCCCAGTCCCTGCCCCCTGTGCTGCTGGGGGGAGGAGGTAGAGCCGGGAAGAAAAGGAAAGGGGGGGGGAAGGTGTTGGTTTTAAGATCTGGTTTTGTTTCTTTCTGTCCTCTCGAGTAACCAGTTTTGTTTCCCTTTGTCCTTCTAAGTAACCATTAATAAACTGTTTTGCTTTGAGAAAAGCCCTGTCTGTTTTGCCCAGGACCATGGTTGGTGGGTGCTCCCTCTGTTCTTGTCTCAACCCTCAGTCCCTTTGTGGTTTTTTTTCTCTCCTCTCTATATTACTGGAGAAGGAGAGACTGTGTGAGTTTTAGTTGCTGGATCAGCCTAAAACCACGACACAGTGTTCAGCCATAAGACAGGAAGCAGGGAAAGTCTTTTGCCACCGAGATATTTACGTGTAAGTAGAGGAGGGAGGGCACACCTCTGCTTTTCCCTAACTTCCATGTCAGAACATGAAATGGTGCAGGTCCTGGGACCTCTTTACACCTGCCTCTGGCCACATGGGATCTGAATTTATTTCACCAGGGGGGCATGGAGCCATGCCTGGCACTCCTGGTCCAAACTGCTGCTGGTACATCAACGCAAGCAGAGTATGCTTGCTAGAGAAGAGGGTGTGAACCAGCGTTTCGGCTGGAAAAACAGCTGGAATGACAACTGCAGCAAAACTGGGGGCTCCACCTGTTCTTACCAGCTTTGCACCTCACACGCTCTGGTAAGCACGCTGCCGAGTGCTGCTCGGGGCCGCTGCAGTACGTGGCGTGGCTGTGCGACAGCACAAGCTGGCTCCTGACCTGCCATGTCCCAATGGAAATCGGCGCCGGAACAATGCCAACCTGACCTCCTCGTTTGGTGAAGCTTCCCATAGAGCTGCTCAAGTCTTTCTCTCAAAGCCTTTTAGCTGCAGAGTTGAAGAACAACTTGCTAAACCATAAGATTAGAAACTAAGAATGAAATGAACGGTGTGTTTAGCTGCAGTACTTCCTTGTTCGGCAGCTATTTTTAGATAAGAAAGATGTGATTTCAACAACTTCCTGTTCAGAAATGCTTCTTTTTCAGAACGGGAAAAAAACTTAATTCTGCTAATTTTTGTACAATTTTGTTATTGTTATTACAGAAGCAGGTTTTGGATTCCAATTTTACCGATCCTCTGTCCAAAAAGCCGAGGATATCTCGCGTATCCCATCATGTCCTACCAGCGTTCCTCGGCTGCTCCTCTGCCTCCATGCAGAACGCTGCTGCCACCGCTCCACCACGTCCCCTGCCGCAGCTGCCACGACTCCCGCTCCTCTGCCCCTGCATCCCGCCCTCCTTCCCGCTCCCAGCCCTCCTCCAGCTGCCAGCTCCAGCTCCCCGAGCACCCCTGAGAGGCGGGGGACACAAACCCTGCCAACAGCCAGCTTCAGTGAAACCAACAGCAGCATCCACAGGGAGCAGCAGCAAAAATATGCTGCATGGGCTTGTTTGGGATTCCGGGTGCGGGTGAAGCGCGCCAGGTGCCAGACAAGGAGCCTGAGGGGTTGCACCAAGAGCCCGTGGAGGCAGAATGGCCTAAGGAGGACGAAAGCGAAACTCAGGAGACCGTGAGTGCGAGGGAGGAGGAGAAAGACCTTAGAAATGAAGGAACTACTAAGCTGGAAAAATCCTCTGATTTGGATTCAGGTGAAGATATTAATACGCTGCTTTTCCTAAATATTATATGGGTAACCCTGGTGAAAAGGCACTAGTAAAACCAGGGACTGGAAACACGAGTGGTCTGTTTTTCACTTGCTGTATGTTAAGTGCCTTGCCATTATCCCTGCTTCATGCTTATGAAGACTCAATTGATTTTTTTTCCTCCCGTTCTATTAGTTGTAAATGTTAGTTTTTTTTAAAAAAAAAGCACAACAAACAGAAGCTGGACTTGTTCTGCTTGAACTTTAGCTAAAATTAGGTTCATTTTTAAGAATTCTCACTCTGTAGTACAAAAATCATTAGAACAAGAAATCTTAAATGGATTGCTGTTGGGCAGAAAGCGATTACAGGGAAGAGCTAGATACTAGAAAAACACAAGGAGTGGCTTTTTTTGTTTGCTTCATTTCCAGTAAACTGACAGTTCACTGAAACTTACTCCACTTTTTCCAACAGCAAGTTTTAAAGTCTGAGTGCTGAAGATAAAAACCTGTCACACACGTGTTGCATACTAGTTTACTGAAACAGGTACGTCAGACATAAACATCATGGTGTATCGCAACACAAGGTTCGTCGACCGCTGCCTTTTTGTGGAAAGTCTAAAACCTACGTAAAACAGGCGTGTTTATGTATCAGAGTTTTGGTTTGAACTGCGCTGTAAGCTCCTCCATCCTAGCTGCAGAACTTATGACTTCAAAAGATGTAGAAATGGTGTACACTTAAAATGGCTTTGAAAATCTGAACAAACACACAAAGAATGCCCTGCCACCCCCTCCTCTCCCCAAAGAGGTAGGGCAGAGTGCAATTCCTTTTGTTAAATCTGTTTACTTTCTAATTCCAGAGGTTCGACTAGCAAATTAGAAGTCAGGTTGAGCCCTTTCCTGTCACAGCCCGGGGGCATCTTTTGGGTATGCAGGGTGTCCCTTTGAAGTGGTGGTGTGGTCTTTTCACATTTAACCTTGAACATACTACACAGTGCCAGCATGGCTTGGGATTGCTTTGGAAATATTCGTGCTTGATTTTATAAACCTCTGAGCATCTTTCTCGAGAAACCAGTAATGAAATGTGTATGTACACCAACGCACACAGCATGGGAAATAAACAGGATGAGCTGGAGATGCGTGCACATGAGCAGGGCTACGACCTTATTGGCATCACGGAGACGTGGTGGGACGACTCCTATGACTGGAGTGTCAACATGGAGGGGTATAAGCTTTTTAGAAAGGACAGGAAGGGGAGACGAGGAGGGGGTGTCGCTCTCTATGTCAGCAACCGGCTGGAATGCGTGGAGCTTCGCCTGGGGTCGGAGGAGGAGCTGACAGAGAGCTTATGGGTCAAGATTAGAGGACGGAGACGGATAGGGGATGTTACGGTAGGGGTCTGTTACAGGCCACCTGGCCAGGAGGACAGAGCAGATGAGGCGCTTTATAGCCAGATAGGAGCAGCCTCGCGGTCACAAGCCCTGGTCCTCATGGGGGACTTCAACCACCCTGACATCTGTTGGAGAGACAATACAGCAGGGCACAGGCAGTCCAGGAGGTTCCTGGAATGCGTGGATGACAACTTCCTCCTGCAGATGATAGAGGAGCCAACAAGGAGGGGTGCCATGCTCGACCTTGTGCTCACCAACAGGGAGGGACTGGTGGGTGAGGTGAAACTTAAGGACAGCCTTGGCTGCAGTGACCACGACACGGTGGAGTTCAAGATCCATGGGGCAGCAAGGAAACCACTCAGCAAGCTCTGTACCCTAGACTTAAGAAGGCAGGACTTCGGCCTCTTCAAGGACCTGATGGGCAAAGTGCCATGGGAGGCGGCCCTGGAGGGACGAGGGGCCCAGGAAAGTTGGTCCACATTCAAGGAGCACCTCCTCCAAGCTCAGCAGAGGTGCATCCCGACGAAGAACAAGTCGGGCAAAAAGGCCAGGAGGCCTGCGTGGATGAGCAAGGAGCTCCTGGACCAACTGAAAATGAAGAGGTTAGCCTACAGAGGGTGGAAGCGGAGACAGATAGCCTGGGAGGAATACAGAGAAGCTGTGCGAGTGACCAGGGATCAGGTGAGGAAGGCTAAAGCCCTGAAGGAATTGAATTTGGCAAGGGATATAAAAAGCAATAAGAAATGCTTCTATAGGTATGTAGGGGACAAAAGGAAGTCCAAGGAGAATGTAGGCCCCCTTCGGAAGGATACTGGTGCTCTGGTCACCCGGGACATAGAGAAGGCTGAGGTACTCAATGAATTTTTTGCCTCAGTCTTCACTGATAAAGCCTCTTGTCTTACCACCCAAGCTGTGGAAAGAACTAGCAGGGACTGTGAGGATGAACCACCGCCCACTGTACTTGAAGAGCAGGTTCCGGAACATCTGAGGAACTTGAAGGTGCACAAGTCCATGGGACCTGATGAGATCCATCCGCGGGTCCTGAAGGAACTGGCGGATGAAGTTGCCAAGCCACTGGCCATTGTATTTGAGAAGTCGTGGCGGTCTGGCGAGGTCCCTGATGACTGGAAGAGAGGGAACATAACCCCCATTTTTAAAAAGGGGAACAAGGAGGACCCGGGCAACTACAGGCCGGTCAGCCTCACCTCTGTGCCTGGCAAGGTCATGGAGCAGATTCTCCTGGGAACCATGCTAAGGCACCTGGAGAGCAAGGAGGTGGTGGGTGACAGCCAACATGGCTTCACCAAAGGCAGATCGTGCCTGACCAACTTGGTGGCCTTTTACGATGGGGTGACAACATCGGTGGACAAGGGTCGACCAACGGATGTCATCTACCTGGACTTGTGCAAAGCTTTTGACACTGTCCCGCACGACATTCTTCTCTCTAAACTAGAGAGGCATGGGTTTGATGGATGGACCACTCGGTGGATAAGGAATTGGCTCAATGGCCGTACTCAGAGAGTAGTGGTCAACGGCTCGATGTCCATGTGGAGACTGGTCACGAGTGGCGTCCCTCAGGGGTCCGTGTTGGGCCCGGCCCTCTTCAACATCTTTGTCGGTGACGTGGACAGTGGCATGGAGTGCACCCTCAGCAAGTTCGCCGATGACACCAAGCTGTGTGGTGCTGTGGACACGCTGGAAGGGAGGGATGCCATCCAGAGGGACCTCGACAGGCTGGAGAGGTGGGCCCGTACCAACCTCATGAAGTTTAACCAGGCCAAGTGCAAGGTCCTACATCTGGGTCATGGCAATCCCAGGCACAAATACAGACTGGGTGGTGAATGGATCGTGAGCAGCCCTGAGGAGAAGGACTTGGGAGTACTGGTGGACGAGAAGCTCAATATGAGCCGGCAATGTGCTCTTGCGGCCCAGAAGGCCAACCGCATCCTGGGCTGCATCAAGAGGAGCGTGGCCAGCAGGTCAAGGGAGGTGATTCTCCCCCTCTACTCTGCCCTCGTGAGACCTCACTTGGAGTATTGCGTCCAGTTCTGGAGTCCCCAACATAAGAAGGACATGGACCAGTTGGAGAGGGTCCAGAGGAGGGCCACGAAGATGATAAGAGGGCTGGAGCACCTTTCCTATGAGGACAGGCTGAAGGAGTTGGGGCTGTTCAGCCTGGAGAAGAGGAGGCTCCGGGGTGACCTTATAGCAGTCTTCCAGTACCTCAAGGGGGCCTACAAGAAAGATGGGGAGAGGCTGTTCAGGAGGGCCAGTTGTGATAGGACAAGGGGTAATGGTTTTAAAATAGAGGGAGGTAGATTCAGGTTGGATATTAGGAAAAAATTATTTACCATGAGAGTTGTAGAACACTGGAACAGGTTACCCAGAGAGGTGGTGGATGCTCCATCCCTGGAGACGTTCAAGGCCCGGTTGGATGAGGCCCTGAGCAACCTGATCTAGTTGGAGATATCCCTGTTTGTTGCAGGGGGGTTGGACTAGATGACCTTTGAAGGTCCCTTCCAGCCCTAACGATTCTATAATTCTATGATTCTATGAAATTCTGAACAGCTAGGGAAGGAAAAACTTGTTCTGTGTTTCCAGTTTGTGCTTGTGCTGAAGCTTTCAAATGGGCCGAGCCATCTCAACAAACGCACTTGAATATCTGGAAATTAATTGCTCACAGCAAAACTGTTGACATAAGTTGTGTTGTTATATACTGTGACTATGAATGTTACTGTTTCTCTCAAATTTTGTTCCCACTTTTACACTTCTTCTTATACTCCTGCCATGCCAGGTAATAATTTTAATATTAAAAGCAAAAGAACCGAGTAGCACATCACACAGTAGCTCTTTTCTCTCCCCATGACTTAAAGCTCAAGTAACTTAGAGATTGGCAAGAATGGCTGAGCTTTAGCAAAATACTGTGTTTGAACAGTGGCAATGTAAGATAATAATGAATATAAAGGATTTTATGTTTTTTAAGCTTACCACAAAACCCCAAATGAAAAGCAGAGAGAGATTACCAAGATACTGTGTTCCTTCCTGTTCCAGCTAACTTTTCCTTATGGTGGCTATTTTTCACATTTCTCAAAAAGACAGGGGGCTCTTGAAATCTCCTTTAAAAAGAGAGATTAGCAATTCAGTATACTGAGCTTTCATAATGTCATTTAAGACAGCAAAAGAGCAATTTATAAGTGCAAATAACTTTCAAACCCAATATTGCCACATTAATGAGGAGCAAGTCTTTGTTGCAGGTTATTGAAGCCTGAGTGCCAGAAACCCGTACACGATGCTATTGACTTTCCTGCTTAGAGGAGTGCTGAAATCAAATCTGACTTTGGATATCTGTAATTGGCAGGGAAGGAGGGACAAAAACATGGCATGAAAAGAACTTCAGCTTTCTACGCTATTTCTTGCTGGAACCTGGATGTTTATATATGTGTATGTATCTCAGGCTGTTGTCTTTTGTGCAGCCACATCTGTTGCTGCATAACTTGAACTGCTGTGCAGATGCCACATCATGTCATCAAATAAGAAAATCTGACCTTGGATTAAAACTGCGGCAGTAGAATAAAGTAGCTGTGCCCTCTTTCTGAACCCCAGTACTGCCCACTGTGGAGAAGGTTGTGTAAGCTCTATTATTGACTTAGAGTAAGTTCTGTGAGTAATTTACTATAAGAATAAAACTCTGAAGGTTTTTTTCAAGCCCATCGGATTGGTATTGTTTGGCTATACTTAAAAATCTGTTTGTTGCAAGTGTCAAAATTCTGCTTTTCTGTAGGAGTTAAAGAAACTTGCACTGCCTGCACAAATCCTCCTCCATCAGCAAGTGAACAACCAGACTACTTCATGTGAGTAAAGTAATGATTAAGTGTTGGAGTGCAGATCCTTGAAGAGACTGCACGAAGAAAACCCTGTGTAAATAAAGACTGGAGCTCGAAAGTTAGGCCTCAAGAGCAGAATGCCCTTGAAGTTAAGGATAAGAAAACTATGCTGTATGATAAGGGAGTAGTGCTTGCTTAGAGCAGAGCTTCGCTAGGCGGGTGTCTGTTTGCAATAAGCTGTTAAATATGACAAGCGTATGTATCATCCAATAATGGTGTAGAAAAGGTGTGGTCTCAGGATTACTGGCAAAAACTGTCTATATAAGCAATAAGAACTGCGCAATAAATGAGATTCCTGCAGCTAACTCATATTGAGTCGTCTCAGTACTTCTCCAAATCCCTTCGCATTTTGGTGCCCGAACAGGGACAGGAAGAATGAGCTGGACTCACTATTGTTTCGCTCGGGATGTCTATTGCTTGTTTTGAACGAGTGTTATTTTAGCGAAGGGACGGTGACTTCAGGCGGCCCATCGGGGAAAGCCGGGCAGATCTACATACAGGCGGCCTATAGAGGAAAGCCAGATGATCTGCGAGATCCACTGTTGTGATTGTTGAGAAGCTTCTTAGAGGAGCGTGGATTAAAACTTGGGAAAAAGATATTAGCCTCCCTAATTGCGGTGGGATATGCAAAAGACATTATCAGGAAACACGAAGAATTAGGAGCCAAAGGAAAGAAGTAAGAATCTAAAGACAGAAAAAAAAAGCAACAACTGCCTCAACAGGAGGAGGTAAGAGACTGGGAACGATGGGAAGCACGGCTTTAACAGAACTTAAGTCTGTAGTTAAGGTGTTTTGTGACGAAGTGCTAGAGAAACCAGCACTATTAACAGTTCTGACTTGATAAAACTCCCGGTACTCCTGGTTTGGGTATCAGCCCATGTACCGGAGGCAAACTCTTCAAATATATACCTGACAAGGACTTGGGACACTATAGACGTTAAACTTTGGCGTGCGGCCACCCGTGGGGATGCTGCCGGCCTGGAAAAGCCATCATCGAATCTTTTGACCCAGGGCCCCGAACGAAAGACAGACTTATTGCTTTCCCCCTCTTCCAACGCAGTCGGTACACCGGCACCCCCGCGCCGCGCCCCGCGAATGCCGCTGCTGCTGCCGGCCGGGGCCGCGGGCGGCGTTTGCCTCGGCGCTGCCGCCCGTGCGCGGAGCCGCGGCTGGACGGGACGGAGCCGCGCGGCGGGCCCCGCTGCGCCGGTTCGTTCACAGCTGATGGTCCCTCGGCGGGAGGGGGGGGCGGCGGTTACGGAGCGCGAGCGGCCGGAGCCGCGGGGGCAACAACAGCAACAAGGGGGGGGCGGAACGGGGCGGCTGGGTCGTCGTCGCCACCCCGCCCCCAGCCCGGCTGAGGCGAGGCAGGGCTGGCCCCCCGCCGCTGCACCCCCCGCCCCCCGCCGCTGCTGCCCCCCCTCCCCCCTCCGGCCGCGCCTGGAGAGCGGCCGCTTGGCCCCGCCCCCCCGCCCGGCCGAGGCCCGGGGCCCGGGTTGTACCGAGAGAGCACATCGTAACTTGGATCGTCCCGATCGGCATCGCGGGGAATAACTAATCCTCTTCTGTGCCAGCAGTTCCAACAGTTAATATCAGTGTTGCAAAACCGTAAACATGCACATTCCATGGTACATCTGCGAGCGCACACCGCGCTGCCAGGGCCTATAGCAGAAGGGAACAGGCGAGCTGAGCCTCTCACGAGTGCAGCTCTGGTACCGAACTCGTTAATGCAGGCAAAGATCTCGCCTGACTGCTACCGTCAGAATGCTGATGCCATTAGGTGACAATTTGGTTTAACACGACAACAAGCCCGCTCAATCGTACAATTGTGTACTAGCTGTTAATACATGATTATGCCACCAATGAATGGTGTTAATCCTCGTGGTTTACGCTCGCAGGAACTTTGGCATACACTTCTTATCAGACATATGTATTTTGTCATCATAAGGTATTGAGCATGTTACTGGTATTCCTTACAATCCTGCTGGGCAACCGATCATAGAACACGCACATGGTACTTTAGAGAATATGCTTTTAAAACAAGAAGGGGGAATGATGTGGAAATCTCCCAATGAAACAATAGCTAAAGCCTTATAGGTGTTAAATTTCTTAAATCGAGAGCTAAACATTTTGGGATGGATAAAATGTCACACATGTCAAAATCAGGCACAGACAGGGTTACAGCAAGTGGCTTTCCAACAACTGACTGAATTGGCTATGAGAGCATTAAGACGTGTCCCTGATTTTTGGGACGGGGAGGCTTCCTTTGCTTCCATTCGGCAGGGAGCACAGGAACCTTATGAACATTTCCTTGATCGGCTGCAAACAGCAGTTCAGAGACAAGTAGAAAATACAGCTGCTGCAGATGTCTTACTATTCCAGTTAGCAATTGAAGATGCTGATGCAGACTGCCAATGAACTCTTGATCCTATCAGAAATCAGGCAAAAACGATTGCAGATTTAGTAAAGGCGTGTCACAATGTGGGCTGGGAACACTATAAAGCAGAGATATTGGCAGCGAAATGTCAACAGTAATCACTGACACGTTGGTGCATTTAATTCCTACTGGTGTCTTTGGTCTTATATGTGCACTATTGCTGGGACAATCATCCACCACAAAATTAGGATTGTTTGTACTCCCAAGGGTAATTGATTCTGAGGAAAAAAAAAACCACACACACAAAAAACCCAAAACCCACCAAAATGCTAGTAACTGCTTCTGCAGGGCTATAATAGAGCTTAGCAGGGTATTCCTTTGCATATAAGGGGAGATCCATGTACTATAGGGACTTTAAGAATGTATTTCCCTAACACCGCCATGAACCTAAGTCATAGACACACCTGGAATAGGAGCAGCACACATGCTTATGATAGCTAGTGCGATTCCAGAGCAGGATTTTGGGAACCAGCTAAAATCATTGCAGCTTCAATATTTGCACCAGGAGTTGGAGTGGCACAGGCGTTAACTACACTGAATAAGTTGGGTTGTTGGCTTGCGAAACAAACTAATGCTACAGCTTCTGCTTTATCAATGCTCTTAGTTGATGTAGATTCTATTAGACATGCTACGCTGCAAAATTGAGCTACCATAGATTTCTTATTGCTAATGCAAAGGCATGGTTGTGAAATACTAGAAGGAATGTGTGGTATGAACTTGTCTGATCACTCAGAATCCGTTCATGAGACAATACAGAAATTGAAAGATTGGGTGAATGAATTTCAGGTTCATCAAGATTGATTGGGTAGCTTGTTCAAGAGTTGGGGAATTACAGGATGGTTAAAGTCTTTAGTAAAGCAGGCATTTTATTGCTAGTAGTTCTTTTATGCATAGTAATAATCATCCCCTGCCTGTTGTCACGCTCCCCGCGAACGGTACAGAGTACGGTTCATCAAGTAATGGTCATAGAAAAAAACAAAAAAGGGGAATTGTGGAATCATGCACACAGTTACAGTTGGGGTTTGACCTTGATGTTTTAAGCCTGTGCTCTTTTCTGAAGTTGAGAAACACCAATAAAGAGGATGAGAAAGAAAAGGGAGTGTGAACAGCTGGTGCGGGGACTGTGAGAAGCTAGCACAGGAGTGTGAGAAGCTGACGTGGGGAGTTTGGGAAGATGATATAGAGTGTGTGAGAAAATGATGTTTAGTTTAGCAGGTGAAAAATAGCCCCTTTTTAGGCATAGCCAATAGTAAAGTTAAAATAGGGTTTGTAACCAATCACAGCTGGGTGACGGGCACGTGGACACATCGTGACTAGAATAATAATCTATAAAAGCTGCCTGTATGACAATAATAAAGGTCACTCTGCTATCACAAAAAAAAAATTGGACACAGAAAGTCACAGCTGCACAACCTCCTTTAACAGTAATCATTAATGGGAAGGCTTTTCTGGCCTAGTTGACACAGGGGCTGATGTATCTATAGTGAAGAATCCTGACTGGCCGCCCTCTCGGCCTCTGATACAAGCCCTGGCAGCTGTGATCAGAGTAGGTGGAACACAGATCCCACAGCAGAGTGCACAGACCTTGTTAGTGGTAGGCCCAGGTAACAAACGAGCTATTTTGAAACCACGTTTTTGATATCCCATGTACATTATGAGGTCGGGATTTGTTGAATCAGTGGAATGTGAGGCTAACCTCAAAGTTTTAGCACATGTCACTGATGTCCAGCCCCGACTCAAGCTGGACTGGTTGACTGGCAAGCGGGTCTGGGTCGATCAGTGGCCATTAAAAGGCAAGCGGCTGGACTGAGCTCAAAAATTAGTCAATGAACAGCTCAAATTAGGACATATAATTCCCTGCACTAGCCCATAGAATACTTCAATATTTGTTATCCCAAAGAAATCAGGAAAATGGAGATTTATGTTAAAAGATTTAAGAGCTATTAATGCAATCATTCACCAATGGGTGCATTACAACCGGGTGTACCAAATCCTACTATGATTCCAGAATGTTAGCATTTGATGGTGATTGATTTAAAAGATTGGGGTTTGGTTTTTTTACTTTTTTAATTTCTTTTTATTTATTTACACCCTAACGATTGTCCTAGATTTGCCTTTTCAGTTCCAGTGTTTAACAATGAATGATCCATGCAACAATATCATTGGATTGTACTGCTTCAAGGAATGATGAATAATCCTACAGTTTGTCAATTGGTGGTAGGTGATGCTCTCTGTCAGGTCAGACAGCAGATCAAGCTCAACAGATTGTATGTGCCTGCCCTGACCGTCAATGTATTGTGCCTTCAAATGCTCCAGCAGGAGTAAATCCAAAAGGTTTATGTGCCAATGAATTATGGCAAACTGATATTACTTATATTCAATCGTTTAATTGATCTAAATATGTGCATGTAACTGTTGAGATGTTTTCTGCCTTTGTTGTTGTTACTGCTCACACTGAAGAAAACCATGGGAGTACCATAGAAAATCGGGACAGACAGTGATCCAGTATGGTGCCTTTTTACAGGATTGGGGAGTGACTCACCCTACCAGTATCCCTCGTTCGCCTACGGGACAAGCTGTTATTGGATGAACTCATTTAACATTAAAACAAATGCTTGAGAAACAAAGAAAAAAAAAGGGGGCAGTCTTCTGTATATTTCCCCACAAGAGTTAAATTTATTAGGATAAAAATTTGTAGGTAGTGCCAGCAACAATCACGTTACACAAACATGTGTTGTTTTTAGCGAAAAGTATGCCAGCATAGTAAGCCTCCAGAGCCAAGCTGCTCAAATCTTGGGATGGCATTTTCCCTATAACGTCTTCAAAGATGGCAGCTGGACAGACGTGTCCCCAGCTAATGATCAATACAAAAGTTTTGTGTTTAAGGTAGACGGATATTGCGGATCAGGCCTGGGAAAAATTGGATTACAGTCTAATCAGAAAATTAGCCTCGGCTCTTGTGGTGCCCTGTCGCCGTTTGATCGAGGCCAGCAAATTTTGCTGTTGTGGAATGGCGATGCTGCCAAGGAGTTACCCCCGGTGTTTGTCTGATTTGTGGTGACCACGCTTAGCGGGATATCCCGGGGAGTGCTTGTGGAGGGCCTTGCTGTCTTGGCCAGCTGGCAGTGTTGGCCCTAGTTGTAGGCGATGGCTGAATGTGCCGCGCCGATTGCACAGAGCAGGGGCAGGTGCAGGTCCTGCATCTGGCTGCGGCGATGGGGTGCGGCTGTGGTCTGTGGCAGTGCCAGTCTTTGCATCTATGGTTGCGCCTGGAGTGGCGGCAGCCCAGGCATTGAAGCAAATTGAGGATTTGGCCTGGTGGTCAAATTTTGAAATGGCTACTACTAGACCGAAATAGCCTTAGGCACGCTATTTTACAAAATCGTGCAGCTATTGATTTTTGCTTCTGGCTCAAGGACACGGCTGTGAAGAATTTGAAGGCATGTGTTGTTTTAATCTAAGTGACCATAGTGAGTTCATCCACAAACAGTTGCAATGGCTTGGGGAGCATTTGGGGAGAATTGTGGTAGAGGATGGTTGGTTCGATTCCTGGTTAAAAGGCTTGCTCGGCAACCTGTCGCCATGGCTGTTAAGCCTAGTAAAAGAAGGCTTGCGATGGCTTATCATAATATTCTTATTACTTCTTGGCTTAGGAATTATATGGAAATTTATTCAGCGAGCTGTTTCCAGTCTCGTGCACAAGGTTTTCTTCGTGCAAGAAAAGAAAGGGGAATCGTTGGAGCTTGGCTTATAGCCAATGGACATGGATCATTGGAGAGACTGCACGAAGAAAGCCATGCGTAAATTGTGTAAATGTGTAAAACTCCAGCGAAGTGAGATAGAGAAAGAGGGATCCAAGATTTGACAGATCAAACAGGGATGACAGAGACACAGAACGAGGAAAATGGTTCAAAAGAATTGTAATAGAAGATTGTATATTGATATGTAAACTGTCTTTATGTTTCTTATGATTTAGTATATTACATGTGTGAAAGTTGTTTGTATATATGCCCATATATATGCTTTGTGTGTTTTTTCCTATCAGAAGGGAGCTACTGGAAGGAGAAATAACTGGTACCAAATTAATGACAAAGACTTACAAACTGGACTTAGTTGTGAGCACATATCTTTGAAAAAGGAAGCTAGGAGAAATATGTTACAACTTAAAAATCCGCTGTTAGCCGGCAGAGCACATACTGGGCAGCCTTGTTGCACGTACTGACCACGCGTGCGGCAATGCCGTGTCAGTAACTTTTTCATAGACTCTGTTGAGGGTGTAAAAGGGATGGCTCAGAGCGGAGCTGAGGGAGGCTGCAGAGCACACTGTGTGGATAAACAGGGGACGCCCTGAAGGTGCTGTGCCTGCCTCTCTTCTCTGCGATGACCCTGCCGACTGACACCCTCCTGCTCAGTGGAATCTTGGATATAGTGGAAATAGTAAAGCCCTCGGAAAGGGAAGTAGTATGCTAGAAACTGCTTTTGCAAGGCTGTACCAAAACAACATGCTAGTAACTGGGGTTGACAGTCTCGTGCACAAGGTTTTCTTTGTGCGAGAAAAGAAAGGGGTTGGAGTGCAGATCTGTAGCAGGATCCCTTCTGTGGACGGACCCGAGTCATGACCGTAGACGAATATGGTTAGAAATCATGCTTGTTTATTACAACTGACACACAACTTATATAGCAAAATATGGCGTGACATGACTACATTCTACAATTGGCTTGCTTAGTGTAAACACACTCTCGTGGGTTATAGGGATAGGGAAGCATTAGCAGACCACAGGTAATAAGCTCATCCCTTTAGTCTCCTCATTGCGGTCATCGGAGAGGCATCCAGGAGGCGTGCATCTTGGCAGGCGATCAATCTACATTTTCTTTTAAGTCCATTGAGTTAACTTGGAGGATAAAAGTAATCTAGTTGGTAACCTTGTGCTCTGGGGCCCAAACAACAGGGATTGTCCATACCCGAGAGAATATTATGGCCAGTCTCAGAAAGGACCTCCTCCACACTTCCCCCTTTCTGTTTTTGGACAATCCATAGTCCTGGCATTGCTTTAAGGAGGACCCGAGAGGCGCACTTCAGGACACACCCTGCTAAGAGAATCATAAACAGCAATGCAACTAATATCGTTATGCCTTGTATGATTAATCCTTTTATCCAACCTGGTATGTTCCAACTACCGAACCAGTTTGAGAACGGGTCATCTTGTGTCATGATATGATCATGTTACTTTGGAGATTTGCAAGTTGCTTATGAATGCTTTGAGAATGGTCAGATAGGTCCATACAGCACATGCCTTCAAAGTCAGTACAACCATGGCCTTGAGCTAAGAGTAAAAAATCAATAGCAGCGCGATTTCGCAATACAGCATGCTGGATATCATCTACATCAAGCAATAGAGAAGTGAGAATATTAGAGGTAAGATAAAATTGTTTCAATGCCCAACAAGCAAGCTTAGCCAACTGATTATTAGCATTGCCGTCAGAGGCTCCTAGAAGGAAGACAGATAGTGCTGCTATTTCAGCTGGATTCAGCAGCTGCACGTTGTCATTACAAGTGCCGTCAAATTCTTTCAGGCTCCTCTTACCCCGGCTTGTTCAGGTTGTTCGTTCAGTTAGAAAATCATGAATGCTAGGGGCAAAGAGAGTTAGGCGACCCAAATAGCAAGGACCACCGATAGCTCCTTGTGGAATTCTGGGCCAGGCACGATCTTCACAGATCAGAAAAATTCCAGGGGGCAGGAGAGTATCGTGTGTAAATACTTTCCCAATGAGTGCTCCAGTTTTTACATCTCCCCACATCGATGTGCCGGACACATTGAAACGTGGTTTGTCTTGGAAGAAAAAACTGCGTCCTAATTTAGCCTGATAGGCTTGCTTCAGCGTTTGGAACCAAACCACTCCAGAGCCATTTACAAGTTGCATAGGCGGGTGAATGGTTTTACATATGGTGTCATGACTCATCGACTGGTTCCATAAGCCAGAAACATTTTTCCATGTCCCTGGTAACAAGCTACCTAAAAGATCAAGTTCTTACAGTCCTGCGGGGATGGTCACATAGAGTGCTCTAATCAAGGCGGCTTGGACTTCCGATCCTACATCGAAAGGCCAATCCCTCCCACTGCAGGTCTGTCTCGTGCTACTCGGTTGTTGGTATTGTATTGTTGGAGAGGGCAGAGGTATTGATGAATCTTTGAACTCTATGTTTGTGCTATTATTTGGCCAAAGTATTGGCACACCAATAAGGCACGTGCGAAATGGGTCAGAGGCACTTTGCATAGATAAACAGAATTGTGAGCCATTTGTTTTGTTAGTCCAAGTGACCCAAATTATTCAGTGTAATTGACGCCTGTGCCACTCCAACTCCTGGTGCAAATATTGAAGCTGCAATGATTTTAGCTGGTTCCCAAAATTCTGCCCTGGAATCGCACTAGCTATCATAAGCATGTGTGCTTCGCTTATTCCGGGTGTGTCTATGATTTAGGAGGATGGTGGTATGAGGTAAATACATTCCTAAAGTCCCTGTAGTACGTAGATCTCCCCTTATATGCGAAGGAATACCCTACTAAGCTCTACTATAGCCCTGCAGAAGCAGTTACTAGCATTTTTTTCCCCTTTCTGGGAGTCTTACCATCTAGACTATGCCCAAGATTCCGCTGAACAGGAGAGTGTCAATCAACAGGGTCATCATGGAGAAGGGAGGCAGGCACAGCACCTTCAGGGCGTCCCCTGTTTATCCACACAGTGTGCTCTGCAGCCTCCTTCCGCTCCGCTCTGAGCCATCTCTTTTACACCCTCAACAGAGTCTATGACAAAGGTACTGACACGGCGTTGCCGCACGCGTGGCCAGTGCGTGCAACAAGGCTGCCCAGCATGTGCTCTGCTGGCCAACAGCGGTTTTTGCAAATCGCAACATGTTGTTCAATAACAATCCTCCTAGCTTCCTTTTTCAAAGTTACGTGCTCACAACTAAGTCCAGTTAGTAATTCTTCGTCATTAATTTGCTACCAGTCAATTCTTCTCCTTCCAGTAGTTATGGGTGGAATCCATACACCTTCTGATTGGAAAAAATGCACAAAGCATATATACAAGCAACTTTCACACACATAATATACCTAACAATGAGAAATGTAAGAACAGTTGATATAGTAACACGAAATCTGAGTCTGTCCATTTAAGCCATTCTCCTCATTTAGCGTTTCTGTGATCTCTGCTTGCTCTGCTAATTCTTGGATCTCCCTTTCTCTATCGGTAGTTTCAAAAGTCCTGGTTGGCTTTACGTTTCTTGCTGGGACCTGTGGGAAGAACACAAGCATCCCTTTTCCCCATGTAAGCAGAGGCACAGGGCCAGCCCATGAGTTGAGTCCAGTTTCTTATAACATGCAATTGTTTTTTTGCACAAAAATGGCACTGGGTTTAAAATTATGATCCACAGCCATAGTATGTTGCCTAGAAGCAGACAAATTAAGAAAATTTGAAACATATGTAGCTTTGTCTAAGGATTCTTGTGGGGAAATATACGGAAGACTCCCCCTTTTTTGTTTATCAAGCACTTGTTTTAATGTTAATGTTAAATGCCTCTGTAAAGGCAGAACTAGGACAATTGTTAGGGTGTAAATAAATAAAATAAAATTTAAAAAAAGTAAAAAGAAAAACCACCAAACCCCAATCTTTTAAATCAATCACCATCAAATCCTAACATTCTGGAATCATAGTAGGATTTGGTACACCCAGTTGTAATGCACCCATTGGTGAAATGATTGCATTAATAGCTCTTGAATCTTTTAACATAAATCTCCATTTTCCTGATTTCTTTGGGATAACAAATATTGGAGTATTTTATGGGCTAGTGGAGGGAAATTATATGTCCTAATTTGAGCTGTTCGTCGACTAATTTTTAAGCCCACATTCTGACACCCTTTATTAAATCTGCAATTGTTGTTGCCCGATTTCTGATAGGATCAAGAGCTCGCCAGTGCAAAAAGTATTCATTTGATTCATGTCTATATGGGACAATGGATGTGCAAATAGGTGGCGAGGAGTAGGGTGTACCTATTCAAGATAAGTGATTGTCTGAGTTTAAGATCTCTGTGAAATGCAAAAACGTAAACCTGCGAAATGCCTCATGATGCTGCCGACCACCAGAGTGACACACAGGATGCTCTGTCACTGCAGAGCAGAGAGCTCTGGTGACAGTTCATCATGATGCAAAACAAGATAAAAGGAAATTGTAAAAAGTGGAAAAGGACGGAGAGCATAGATGCTGGGAAGCACTCTTCAGATGGTCAGCTTCCGCTTCAGGATTTTTCAGTCATTTAAAACATCCTGTTTTAACACTGTTAATAGCTGCAGCTGCTTTAATATTGTTCCTGACACTGCTGTACATATGGGTTTGGCACATGTTTAAGAGGGTATCTTCAATGCACAAAATGTTATATCAATCAGGAAACTTGCACAAGTAAAGGAATTTACTTGATCCACTAAAAAGGGAGGACTGATGGAGGGAATATAGGAAGAGACATAAAATCACATAAGACTATTATTGTTTAGATATTAAATACTAATTGCTACATTAACTGTTGTATGAATTATTGGTGTGAAATGTTAGAAGTTTTAAAATACTAGCTACCCAAGGAGGAGGCTGGGGTGGATCCTGAGGCGGGGACCATAGAAAATGATTTCCTGGGAGAGACTGACCTTCTGGGCGGGTTATAAGTATGTTTGTATAAATACAAGAAAAACCGCCACGGCGGGTGTGCGTCCCAGTGGAGCAGAGATTCCCAGCGCACTCAGTGCTGCCTGCCCGCCTCTAATCGCCTAATAAATTGTAAACTTTAATTGGAGTTCTGTTTGTGACTCACTCATTTATCACAATGGCAGTCTGCATCAGCATCTTCAATTGCTAACTGGAATAGCAAGACATCTGCAGCAGCTGGATTTTCTACTTGTCTCTGAACTGCTGTTTGCAGCCGATCAAGGAAATGTTCATAAGGTTCCTGTGCTCCCTGCCGAATGGAAGCAAAGGAAGCCTCCCCGTCCCAAAAATCAGGGACACATCTTAATGCTCTCATAGCCAATTCAGTCAGTTGTTGGAAAGCCACTTGCTGTAACCCTGTCTGTGCCTGATTTTGACATGTGTGACATTTTATCCATCCCAAAATGTTTAGCTCTCGATTTAAGAAATTTAACACCTATAAGGCTTTAGCTATTGTTTCATTGGGAGATTTCCACATCATTCCCCCTTCTTGTTTTAAAAGCATATTCTCCAAAGTACCATGTGCGTGTTCTATGATCGGTTGCCCAGCAGGATTGTAAGGAATACCAGTAACATGCTCAATACCTTATGATGACAAAAATACATATGTCTGATAAGTGTATGCCAAAGTTCCTGCAAGCGTAAACCACGAGGATTAACACCATTCATTGGTGGCATGATCATATTTTAACAGCTAGTACACAATTGTACGATTGATCGGGCTTGTTGTCGTGTTATACCAAATTGTCACCTAATGGCATCAGCATTCTGACGGTAGCAGTCAGGCGAGATCTTTGCCTGCATTAACGAGTTCGGTACCAGAGCTGCACTCGTGAGAGGCTCAGCTCTCCTGTTCCCTTCTGCTATAGGCCCTGGCAGCGCGGTGTGCGCTCGCAGATGTACAATGGAATACGCATGTTTACGGTTTTGCAACACTGATATTAACTGTTGGAACTGCTGGAACAGAAGAGGATTAGTTATTTCCCGCGATGCCGATTGAGACAATCCAAGTTAATATGTGCTCTCTCGGTACAACCTGGGCCACGGGCAGCGCCGAGGCGGCTGCTCTCCAGGCACGGCCTGCGTGGGACGGGGGGGGGGGCTGGCGGCAGTGGGGGCCCATCTCTGCCTCGCCTCAGCCGAGTAGGGGTGCGGGGAGCGGGGTGGGGACGACGACCCAGCAGCCCTTGTTGTTGCTGTGGTTTTTGTTGTTTTTTTTGTCGAGGCTCTGGCCACTCCCACTCTGTAACCGCTGCCGACCCCTCCCACCGAGGACCATCAGTTGCAAAAGAACCGGCACGCCAGAGGAGGGCAAAGCAGGGTTAAGTTTTGGGTGGCAGGACGCTCTTCCGTGGCCCCACGACAGCGATGACGAAGCCGTACAGTCACTGCCCCCCGAATTTCCTCTGGCTGGCACTTCCGCTTTGTGCCCAGTTGGCGCTGGAGGGGCGGCGGGCACTTCCTCTGTTGTCCCTGAGCAGGCTGGGGGCCCCGTAGGCTCTTTAGACTCAGTTTTTTGTTCTGACACAGTTTCTCCCAGCCCCTCGGCTTGTTTCCACACCTCAGTGATAGTAGAACAGGTGGGAGCTCGCATGCCTTTTGTTGGGCGTAAATGTCCGACCCCAAAGAACTGCGCAATACGGGAGACGGCGGCGGCGGTTCGTGCAGCTCGCCAGAGGTGTTATCCGGCTGCAGGGCTTCTATGGCCGCAGCAGCAACTTTTCGCTCAGCTTTGATCTCCCGTAAGGTGTTAATTAAAACACGCCACATCTGTCTCACTTCTTTTGCTGTTTTTCCCTCTTTTCCTCCTGCTAAGGTGGTCTCCCAGAGATGTTCTCCCACTTCACACCATTCGTCAACATTAAAGAGTAGCGGACAGGTTTTACAATGTCCATTTGCTTTTGCCCACTTAATGAGGCTTTCTATCTCCTTAGGGCTAACCGTTTCTCCTCTCTTAGAGAGTATACTGGTTAACAACTTGATTGCCGCATCCATTTCCATTGCAGTCTTACCTTGCAGGGGTTCGCTCGGCCGTTGCGAAACTACCAGGCTCCAGCAATTCTCTTCGTCCCGTGCCCTTCCCTGCTGCACGTCCACAGGCTCCCAATACCGTATTCACGATGCTATGGAGTCTTCCGCATTTAAGCGAGTTTATCCGCATTTAAGTGATTTCTTCCGCATTTAAGCGATTTTTTCAGGGTCCCTGCTCAGGCGCCACTTGTAGCAGGATCCCTTCTGTGGACGGACCCGAGTCATGACCGTACACCAATATGGTTAGAAATCATGCTCGTTTATTACAAACAACACACAGGTTATATAGCAGAATATGGCGTGACACGACTACATTCTACAATTGGCTTGCTTAGCGTAAACGCACTCTCGTGGGTTATAGGGATAGGGAAGCATTAGCAGACCATAGGTAATAAGCTCATCCCTTTAGTCTCCTCATTGCGGTCATCGGAGAGGCATCCAGGAGGTGTGCATCTTGGCAGGCGATCAATCTACATTTTCTTTTAAGTCCATTGAGTTAACTTGGAGGACAAAAGTAATCTAGTTGGTAACCTTGTGCTCTGGGGCCCAAACAGGGATTGTCCATACCCGAGAGAATATTATGGCCAGTCTTGGAGAGGAACTCCTCCACACAGATCCTTGAAGAGACTGCACGAAGAAAACTCTGTGTATATAAAGACTGGAGCTCAAAATTTAGGCCTCAAGGGCAGAATGCCCTTGAAGTTAAGGATAAGAAAACTATGCAGTATGATAAGGGAGTAGTGTTTGCTTAGAGCAGAGCTTCGCTAGGCGGGTGTCTGTTTGCAATAAGCTGTTAAATATGACAAGCGTATGTATCATCCAATAATGGTGTGGAAAAGGTGTGGTCTCAGGATTATTGGCAAATACTGTCTATATAAGCAATAAGAACTGCGCAATAAACGAGACTTCCTGCAGCTAACTCATATTGAGTCGTCTCAGTACTTCTCCAAATCCCTTCTCTGCAATTAAGAGTCTCTTGGCACTCATAGAAGCAGTTGGAAAATCATCTATAAAAGCTCTCATTTGGCTGCAAAACTGAAAATTGACCAAAATGTAATTTTAGAATTACAAGTTCCTTTAATTGGCCCAGCTGCCTTATTTGAGTACCTGCAAGCTTTAAACTCCAATGTTGTCCCTTAATTCTTGCTGGGGAAAAGAAGTGTTAAAAAGATTTCTTATTATACTTTAATAGAAGACTTTAAACCTTTAATTTCATTCTTCTTCAAGAACACAATAAAAAAGGAATATCAATGTGAATGGTTTTCCTTTTAGAGGTGAGGCAATACAGGAGGAAAGTTGAATACTAATACTGAATACGTAAACTTGAACATCTTTCCCGTTTTTTCACTGCTTAGTGAGTCTAATCTGGGAAGGTGAGGAGGGAAGAGAGCAGATCTTTGTCCAGCGTTACAAAGCCCAAGGATGAACTAACAGGAGTTAACGGTCAAAGTTATTTCTAAACCTTTGATGTAAAATGGCCACTGACTAACTTGAAGCTACAGCAAAATATCCAATTTCACCATAGAATTGCAGACCAAAGAGCTAGAGAAAAAACCTCCATTCAAATTTTAACTTTTAGCTGCTTAATTTTGACTACAAAGCAAGATAAAAATGCATTAAACTTGCATGTGAAAAGTTACATATCTGCAATGAATGCCATATTGCAGTCTGCAAAATTACAGAAGGACTTCTCAGTAAGTTTGATTTTAGTTCCTTAACAAGTTGTCACACATCAGATTAATATGCCCAAAAGCTAAATTTTACCTGATATATAAAATGTTTTTCTTCCATGACGGTTGTTAAAGAACTTGCTCTAAATTGGAACAGCTCTAGTAACAGGCTTTCCTGACCCTCTTGTTTCCCATGATTTTATACACTTAACGAAACCTACAGCCACAACGTGTTCATCTTCCATGTGGCTGGTCCCAGTTAAGATTGTGGCAGAGAAGGGTGTCAGAAACTTGATGTTTCAGCATTCCAGCCTGTACTCCTCTGACTTGGACGTAGAAATTCCACATGCTCAATACTGTAGTTCTTTACATCTGGGTGCATGCTGAGGATTTTTGGTTGCTTTTATTTAGTTTTTGGCTGGATAGCAAATGTATTTGTGAGCAGGAGGAATATTTTATAATCCCTCGTACTGCTCAGTCAGACGGAGGGAAACCTTGCAGAAATGCTCAGACCCTGCATGGGCTAGCTCTGATTTTTGTAGCTGGACAAAGTCTTGCAGAATGTTGTTGAGCCCTCGAACTCTTCCTGTTTGATGTGTCTGTGAACACACAGCAGCGTGAGCAACTTCTCAAAGGGAATCTTCACACTCATACTCCTCTTGTTGCCTATTTACAGATCGAGTTGCAGATCTGGGGAGTTGGTTTATTTTTGCAACACAAGAGAGTGATAGCTCATGGATAAGAAAATATCTTGAGTGAAACTGAGTGTATTTTTAGTATTTTACATAAATTTGCATTTTCTGGTGGTAGCGAAATGTTCTTCATATTGTCATCTTTTTTTCTCTCAAGGCCTTTCATGAGGAAGTCTTGGAAGAGATGAAACAGGTCATTCTTCATTCAGAAGATGAAACAGGTCTATGTAACACCAGATTGGTGGGAGATAGTAATCACTGAGATTGGCTCAAGGCTATTTTTAAGCAAAGCACATGAAATACTAAACTCTGCAGAAATGTTTTCATGCCCTAATTCTCTTTTTATCGTATCTTTACAGTCCAGCTCCAGCTACAATGAGCTGAAGCACAGATGCGAGTGCCTCTACAACAAGCTGTCTCATAGTAAGAGACTAATTGAGGAATTTGACCAGCGGCAAGCAGAGTTGAGGCACTGGTCTTCTGCTTTGGCCAAGATGTGACTGAACCGAAGCTTATTTATTTAAAACTTTAGATTAGTTTTAAGATTTTAAAAACTAGTATAGAACTTCTACATTATGGAAGTTTCAGTATTAGCACACTTAAGTTAACTTTTGTTATTGTTGATGTTGCTTATATGCATTTTTTAAGCTGCTCTTTATGGTCCTTTTTTTTCTTCAAGACTTTATGTTTGTGCATTAAAATATTTTTATCAGTAGATACTGGGGTTCCAGCACCTTTACTATGAAGTTAAGCACATTTTAAGAAAATATTGTAGCAAACTGAGATGCTTTAGGGTAATGTAAGACTGTTTTCTGACCTTTCTTTTTAATGCAAACTCTTTTCCTTAAATGGTAGAAGGTTGAGAAATTTGCACAAAATTTTTTAAAAAGCACATTGTTTTGGAGGGTTAAAGAGGCGTCTATACGTGCTGTTTACAGCCCATTGTGTTACACCAGAAACTCACCCCTGCTGCTTAAACCCCTCATTGCAGTGATTGCCTTAAGGTGTTTGCTTGTGTATGTTTAGTGCAGTTAAATTATTATCTGCACGGCTTCCCACTTTGCCGGGGCAGCTGGGAAAGCACTGGGTGGCCTACCGGTGTCTGGATGTGTGTGTGTACTGGGTGTGCGTGCAAGAACGTGTGGGTGTGGGCAGGTGTGATGGGGAAAAAGAAAAAAGCTGCTGCTCTGAGTAGGCCAAAAGCTCAGGTTAAAACAACTGACAAGTGTAGTTCTAGGTTTTTCCTGTAAAATTTCTACTTCTGTTGTGGAAGATGAGAGCGTTTCCATTTCAATAGTTTGTCAGCTTTAATAATATTGAAGAAATCGACACTTTACAAAAATGAGACAGATATATAGTTATTGGGCAAGATTATAAAGTTAAACATGTAGGTTACCTATTTATGTACTTCTATAAAGTATTTTTCGAAGACAGACATGCAAAGAAGTTACTGCCTACATGAAATATGTATTTACAGATTATTTTTTTCCTGTGTGCCAGGAGTATAACAATAGACATATTTAATTATAAAATACTGTGATCACCAAACACTGTGAACTTTCATTTCATGCACTTCTTCGGTTTATTTTAGAATCATAGAATCATAGAATCGTTAGGGCTGGAAGGGACCTTCAAGGGTCATCTAGTCCAACCGCCCCTGAAAGGAACAGGGATATCTCCAACTAGATCAGGTTGCTCAGGGCCTCGTCCAACCTGGCCTTGAACGTCTCCAGGGATGGAGCATCCACCACCTCTCTGGGCAACCTGTTCCAGTGTTCCACAACTCTCATGGTAAAAAATTTTTTCCTAATATCCAGTCTGAATCTACCTCCCTCTAATTTAAAACCATTACCCCTTGTCCTATCACAACTGGCTCTCCTGAACAGCCTCTCCCCATCTTTCCTGTAGGCTCCCTTGAGGTACTGGAAGACCGCTATAAGGTCACCCCGGAGCCTCCTCTTCTCCAGGCTGAACAGCCCCAACTCTTTCAGCCTGTCCTCATAGGAAAGGTGCTCCAGCCCTCTTATCATCTTCGTGGCCCTCCTCTGGACCCTCTCCAACTGGTCCATGTCCTTCTTATGTTGGGGACTCCAGAACTGGACGCAGTACTCCAAGTGAGGTCTCACGAGGGCAGAGCAGAGGGGGAGAATCGCCTCCCTCGACCTGCTGGCCACGCTCCTCTTGATGCAGCCCAGGACGCGGTTGGCCTTTTGGGCCGCAAGAGCACATTGCCGGCTCATATTGAGCTTCTCGTCCACCACTCATTTTTTTGATGTAAACCATTGCTTTATCATGTGAAAACATAGGTTATTTGGTCAAAATTGAGCAAAATCTTTGTGTGTCTTACTGTATTTGTCTTTTAAAAATGCTGCCAATCGAAAAGGGAAATGTTATGTTTACAAATCTGACTGTGGAATTTTTGCCAAAATGTTGGTAATATCAGTAATAGACTATCTCCGGCATCAAAAAAAAAAACAACCTGTCGTGTATCACTGTAAAGCAGAAGATGTTTGCTTGCCAGAAAGGCTGCTTTCAGATAAAGGGAAGCGATGGAATTTCTGCCTTAAGTTTGTGGGTTCAAAGCCATTACGTTCATGAAGGTGGAACAGCAAGCAAGGGGCATCCCTTCCTGCTCCCGACGGCGATGTTTGTGTTACCTGAGATCGAGACGACGTTGGGCCCTTTGGAACAGCACAGTGGTTTTCAACTCCATTTCAAATGGCCAAATGAAGAGACTTCTTCCCGTTAAGGGTTGTGTTCATCTGGGTTTAACGACTGAATTCGGTCCTGGGCGTACACGCACGGTCGTGCCCTGCCATAAATGCAGGGGCTGTTAAATTCACTGCACTTGTGCTGCAGCTGTGCTGTGTGTTTAGCTTTCAACCTGGAAACAAACTGACTGCTCAGGTTAAAATAATCATAGAATGGCCCAGGCTGGAAGGGACCTCAGAGATCATCTAATCCAGCCTCCCTGTCATAGGCAGGGACGCCTCTCAACTAGACCAGGCTGCTCAAGGCTCTGTCCAACCTGGCCTTGAACACCTCCAGGGAGGGGGCATCCACCACTTCTCTGGGCAATTTATTCCAGAGTCTTACCACCCTCGTACTGAAGAACTTCTTCCTAAGATCCAATCTAAATCTGTTCTCCTTCAACTTAAACCCATTTCCCCTTGTCCTGTCAGTGGACACTCTTGTAAAAAGTCCCTCCCCAGCCTTCCTGTAGTTTCTCTTCAGGTATTAGAAAGAAAGCAGTTATTAGGTCCCCCTTAAGTCTTCTCTTTTCAAGGCTGAACAATCCCACCTCCCACAACCTGTCCTCTTAGCAGAGGTGCTCCAGCCCCTGGATCATCTTTGTGGCCCTCCTCTGAACACACTCCAACAAATATATGTATCACTTATGGTGGGGACACCAGAACTGGACGCAGTATTCGAGGTGGGGTCTCACAAGAGCAGAATAGAGGGGGAGAATCACCTCTCTTGACCTGCTGACCACACTTCTCTTGATACATCCCAGGATGTGGTTGGCCTTCTGGGCCATGTGAGCACACCGCCGGCTCATGTTGAGCTTCTCGTCTATAAACACCCCCAAATCCTTCTCTTCACGACTACTCTCAACCCACTCTGTGCCCAGTTTGTATTTGTGCCTAGGATTGGTCTGACCCAGGTGAAGGACCCTGCATTTCGACTTGTTGAAGCTCATGCAGTTTGCACTGGCCCATTTCTCAAGCCTATCAAGGTCCCTCTGGATGGCATCTCTTCCCTCAAGTGAGTCCACGGCACCACACAACTTGGTGTCATCGGCAAACTTACTGAGGGTGCACTCAATGCCGTCATCCGTGTCGCTGACAAAGATGTTGAACAGCACTGGACCCAGAACAGACCCCTGAGGGACACTGCTTGACACTGGTCTGCATGTAGATATTGTGCCATTGACCACAACTCTTTGAGTGTGACCATCCAGCCAGTTCTTTATCCACCGAGTGGTCCATCTTTCAAATCCATGTCTCACCATTTTAGAGACAAGGATGTCATGTGGGACAGTGTCAAACGCCTTGCACAAGTCCAGGAAAACAACATCTGTTGCTTTACCCATGTCAACCAGCGCTGTAGCTTTGTCGTAGAAGGCCACTAAATTAGTCAGGCACGACTTGCCCCTAGTGAAGCCATGTTGGCTGTCACCAACCACTTGGTTATTTTTTATGTGCCTTAGTACAGCTACCAGGAGAATCTGTTCCATGATTTTACCTGGCGCAGAGGTAAGGCTGACTGGTCTGTAGTTTCCTGGGTTGTTCTTGGTCCCTTTTTTAAAGATGGGGGTTACGTTTGCTCTTTTCCAATCTGTAGGAACCTCACCAGACTGCCAGGACCTCTCAAATATGATGGCTAGTTGCCTAGCAACTTCAGCCGCCAGTTCCTTTGGGACTTGTGGATGTATCTCATCAGGTCCCATGGACTTGTGCACCTTCAGGTTCTCTAGGTGTTCCCGGACCTGATCTACTCCTACCCTGGGTGGTTCTTCACTCTCCCAGACCCAGCCAACATCCTCTGTGATTTGGGTGGTGTGGTTCGAGTGGTTGCCAGCGAAGACTGAGGCAAAAAAGTTGTTGAATATTTCAGCCTTCTCCACGTCCTCAGTAACCGGGTCACCTGTATCCTTCCAGAAAGGCCCCACATTCTCTCTCATTTTCCTTCTTTCTCTCACATACCTATAAAATCCTTTTCTGTTATTTCTAATATGGCTGGCCAGATTTGACTCTGTCAGGGCCTGAGCTTTTGTAACCTGGTCTCTGAGTGCACGAGCAACTTCCTTGTACTCATCCCAGCTTACCAGTCCCTGCTTTGTGTATTCCCCTTTTCCCTCCTGGCACCTTTGGTTCAGGAGAAATCACTGGACGTTTAGGAATCCAGAGATGGGCTTTTGCGTGAATGAGAAAGTGAAAAGTATTCACAAGATGACTACAGAAAGAGGCCAGAGCCCCAGTTCTCTTGGTGCATTCACTAGAGGGCAAAGGGCTAGTGAGACCCAAGGCTAGTTAGGTCCCAGTCTGTGATCCTCTCCGGCCCTTGTGACATCACCAAGATGAGTGCCCACAGGGTGCTTACAAGTGGCACCAGGCTGGGTAGAGCTCTGGCACCTGTGACATCACCGGGACAAGTACCAGTAGTGCCGTCACATGAGGTGCCAGGCAGGGACGCGCTCTGGCGCCTGTGACATCACAGGGACGAATCCCTGTGGTGCGATGACCAGAGTGTCATGGTTTGATGTGGGGGGGGTGGTTCTGGTGGCAGGAGCTGGCCACCTGATCGGACTCCCATCCCCCTTGGGGTTTGAGCCAATCGGTGCCTCTGCAAATTGCCCTATGTACATTGGGACAAAGGAACTAGAAAGTGTGCCTTTGCCCAGGAGCGAGGAAAGGGGAGGGGGGTCTCTGCCCCCACTCCCCGGTGCCCAGCCAGGCGGCTGCCCACATCAGGATGACACCACCCCCTGAGGATGGCAGCGGCGGAGCCACTTGGGGAGAGCCCCGCTCCCAGGGTGCCCACCGGGCCGAGTTCACCCAGAGAGGACTGAGATCTGAGAGAAACAGCCACACTGACACCAGGGCAGTGAGGATGGAGCAGGAGGAGGTGTGCCGGAGCTGAGTTTCCCCTGCAACTGGTGGCGAGATGGCAGGTGGCCCCCATGCAGCCAAAGGCAGTCCCGGTGGAGCAGAGAGCCACTCACAGCCCGTGGAGAACCCACATCGAGAAGAGATGCCTGGGCCTGATTATGGTGCTCATCTAGAGTCCATGGGACAACCCCCCGTCAGTGGGGAGGTGTTTTGTTTAAAGGAGATGCCTGAGCCCGAGAACTATTGTGAAGCATGGGCACAGGTAGAGACGCATTTAAAGTCTATATGACGACCCACGCCAGAGCGAGTGGCAACAACTCCCTAAGAATCGAGACTGTGGTAAAGCCCGCACTGGAGCAATCCAATGGGGAAGGATCGCATCCTGCAGGTAGGACTCACGCTGAAGTTGTTCATGGATTTTCCTTGTGAGTAGAGGATCCACTGGAGCAAGGGAAAAGGGTGTAAGGACTCCTCCTCCTTTAAGAAAGGAGCGGCAGTAACAACATGGGATGAACTGACCTGCACTCCCCCATTCCCTGTCCCCCTGCGCTGCTGGGGGGAGGAGGTAGAGCCGGGAAGAAAAGGAAAGGGGGGTGGCGAGGTGTTGGTTTTTAAGATCTGGCCTTGTTTTCTTTTTATCCTTTTAAGTAACTGGTTTTGCTTGTCTTTATTCTTTTAAGTAACCGTTAATAAATTGTTTTGCTTTAAGAAAACGGAGTCTGTTTTGCCCGGGACCGTGGTTGGTGGGTGCTCCCTCTGTTCTTGTCTCAACCCTCAGTCCTTATATTACATTTTTCTCCACTCCACTTTACTGGAGTGAGAGAGCGGCTGGGTGGAGTTTAGTTGCCAGATCGGCCTAAACTACGACACAGGGGCACCAGCATGTGACTCGCTCTGGCGCCTGCGACATCGCCGGGACGAGTCCCTGTTGGACGGTGTCCAGGGGTGCCACTCTGAGATGCCCTCTGGCGCCTTTGCATCACCGGGACGAGACTCCGTGGGGCGGTGACCAGGGGCGCCAGGCTGGGACGTGCTCTGGCAGCTGTGACATCACCAGGACAATTCTCCATGGGATGGTGACCGGGGCGCCGGGCTGTGATGCACTCTGGCACCTGTGACATCACTGCAATGAGTCACCGTGGGACAGTGTCCAGAGGTGCCAGGCTTGGACACGTTCTGGCGCCTGTGACATCACCGAGAGGAGTCCCCGTGGGACGGCAATCAGGGGCGCCAGGCTGGAACGCGCTCTGGTGCCTGTGACATCACCAGGACGAGTTCCCTGTGAAGTGCTGACCAGGGGTGCCAGGCTGAGAGGCGCTCTGGCACCTGTGACATCACCAGGATGAGTCCCTGTGCTGTGGTGACCAGGGGCACCAGCATGTGACGCGCTGTTGTGCATGTGACATCACTGGACGAGTCTCCGTGGGACAGTGACCAGGGTCTCCGCACTGGGACACGCTCTGGAGCCTGTGACATCCCTGGGAAGAGTCCCCGTGGGGCGCTGAACAGGGGCGCCAGGCTGTGGTGCGCTCTGGCACCTGTGACATCACCGACACAAGTCCTCATGATGCCATGACCAGGGACACTAGTCTGATAGGTGCTCTGGCATCTGTGACATCACTGGGATGCGTCCCAGCGGGGCGGTGACCTGGAGTGCCAGGCTGTGACGCGCTCTGGTGCCTGTGACATCACGGGGATGAGTCCCTGTGGGGCAGTGAATAAGGGCGCCAGGCTGTGACGCGCTCTGGCACATGTGACGTCACCAGGACGAGTCACCATGAAACAGTGACAAGGTGTGCCAGGTTGGGATGCGCTCTTGCACCTTTGACATCACTGGGACGAGTCCCTGTGTGGCGGTGAAAAGGGGCGCTAGGCTTGGACGCGCTCTGGAACCTGTGACATCACTGGGACAAGTCCTAGTGGGGCCGTGACCAGGGGTGCCAGGCTGGGACGTGCTCTGGTGCCTGTGTCATCATTGAGAAGAGTCCCTGTGGGTCGCTGAACAGGGACGCCAAGCTGTGTCACACTCTGGCACCTGTGACATCATCAGGAAGAGTCTCTGTGGGACAGTGACTGGGGTGCCAGGCTGTGATGCCCTCTGATGCCTGTGACATCACCGAGACGAGTCCTCATGGTGCCATGACCAGGGACGCCAGTCTGATAGGTGCTCTGGTGCCTGTGACATCACCAGGGCAAGACTTTGTGGGGCGTTGACCAGGGTCGACAGGCTGGGACATGGTCTGGTGCCTGTGACATCACCAGAACGAGTCACTGCGGGGTGGTGACCAGGAGCGCCAAGCTGTGACTCTCTCTGGTGCCTGTGACATCACTGGGACAAATCCCTGCGGGGCGCTGAACATGGGCGCCAGGCTGTGTGGCGCTCTGGTGCCTGTGACTTCACCGGGATGAGTCCTCGTGGGGCCATGACCAGGGATGCCAGTAAGACAGGTGCTCTGGCACCTGTGACATCACCAGGACGAGTCTTCGTGGAACGGTGGCCAGGGTTGACATGTGGGGACGGCTCTGGCACCTGTGACATCACCAGGATGAGTCCCTGTGGGGCGGTGAATAGGGGCGCCAGGCTGTGATGCTCTCTGGTGCCTGTGACATCACCAGGACAAGTCACCATGGAATGGTGACAAGGTGTGCCAGGTTGGGACATGCTCTTGAGCCTTTGACATCACTGGGATGAGTCCCTGTGTGGCAGTGAAAAGGGTCGCTAGGCTTAGACACTCTCTGGCACCTGTGACATCAATGGGACAAGTCCCCGTGGGTGGTGAACAGGGGTGCCAGGCTATGACGCGCTCTGGCACCTGTGACATCAGCGGGACAAGTCCCCGTTGGACGATTGCCAGGGGTGCCAGTCTGGGACGCACTCTTGTACCTGTGACATCACCGAGAAGAGTCTTTGTGGGGCAGTGACCAGGGTCGACAAGCTGGGACGTGCTCTGGCGCCTGTGACATTACCAGTACAAGTGCCCGTGGGGCAGTGACCAGGATCGCCAGACTGTGACGCTCTCTGGCGCCTGTGACATCACTGGGACAAGTCTTTGTGGGGCTGTGACCAGGGGCGCCAGGCTGGGATGCGCTCTGGTGCCTGTCACATTACCGGGATGAGTACCCGTGGGTCAGTGTCCAGGGGCGCCAGGCTGAGATGCTCACTGACGCCTGTGACATCACTGGGATGAGTCCCATGGGGTGACAACCAGGGGCACCAGGACATGACGCACTCTGGCGCCTGTGACATCACTGGGACAAGTCCTTGTGGGGTCGTGTCCAGGGATGCCAGTCTGGGACGCACTCTGGCTAATGTGACATCACTGAGAGGATTCCCTGTGGGGCGGTAATCAGGGACACCGGGCTGGGACGCACTCAGACACCTTTGACATTACCGGGACGAATCTTTGTGGGGCGGTGACTAGGGGCGCCAGGCTGTGATGCTTTCTGGCGCCTGTGACATCACCGGGACGAGTCTCCATGGGACAGTGACAGGGGTGCTGTCGCTGTCGTGGTGGGGATGGAGAGAAGAACGACATAGAATTCAGGTCCAGGAGAAAATGCCAAAATGCCAAAGCCAATTCTTTAATTAATTACAAATCCGTATATATAACATGGTTCGCAAGGATGGCCAAGACTATTGGTCGCTTGACTATCCACCTCCCAGAGTGATTGGCTAAATGCTACAACACCCATTTCAAAACAACTTTCTCAGTGTGCCATAAACAGGACTGCATAACGAGCTACAGGTGCAAGATAAAGTCTAGTTTACAAAAACCTCAAACTCTTTCTCAGCTAGCCTGCGTGGGAAGAAGAACTTTCCCAGGATGCTGCAGCAGATGGAAAATTTCTATGCTTCTAGCTTTTTAGTATGAACAATTCCCCCTTTTTGTTTAAGACCAAAAAGGTAGCGTTTGTAATCCTCTGCAGGATCCCTTGCAGCAAGGAGAACAAACACAGCATAAGGGATTCATTTGGTAATGGCTGTTACCAAGCTGAATCCAAATCAGATACTAATTTAAAGTGGGCAGAGAGATTCTCCAGCAATGCCATAAGAGCTATATTTAGCAAACCCAGTTATACGTCCAGTCATTAATTCTAAATAGCTTTAAGGGCTCTACATTGGTTACCAATTCTGGAGAGCCTTAAGGGCTCTAACATTCTGACTCCATAACATAAAGTTCAGTCTCTGCTTATAGAAGGACCAGGTTGATGGTCGATGTCTTGGTCGTCATTTGAAGGTTGCCTTGGAGGTTGCCTGTTCTGCTTCTGGTGCCGCAGGTCGGGGCGAACGCATCTTGCAGGCAGCCATCGTACCCCAGTATCTGTGGAAACGCAAGCTTACCCACGACCCCAAGCAATAAGCTCACACGGGCCTTCCCACTTCTTAGTGAGCATGTCCCATACCCAGACTTTCGCTCGAGGCAGGTGCATCTCACCTGAAGACTGCAACGAAAGAAAATGATTCAGAATAACAGGATTATTTGAATTTGGTGGCACTGTAAGTTGGTTAATTGTGTATAACGCTTTTTCTAGGCGACTCTGTGGGGTTTCTCCATGCATTCCCCCTTTTTGTTTCTCTAAAACACGCTTCAAAGTGCCATGAGCGCGTTCAACAATGGCTTGGCCAGTAGGAGAATGCGGAATACCCAAGGTATGATTTACACCCCAAAGCTGTAAAAACTGCCGCATCTTCTGTGAGACGTAGGCCGGGCCATTATCGGTTTTCACAGAAAAAGGCGTGCCCAAGAGTTTCCAAAGGGCAATGACATCGCGACCTTTCTCCCCAGTATGAGCAGACGCCCACACAGCTGAGGAGAAAGTGTCAATAGACACGTGCACATACTTAAACCTGCCAAATTCAGGAACATGCGTTACATCCGCCTGCCAAAGCTGCGGGACTTTTAGGCCTCTGGGGTTTACCATAATATGCAATCCATAAGAATGCAGAGCAGCGAGCAGCCGAGGCTGTATCTTCAGCAGCTCGTCCTGGGTGGATGCTGCCACTAGGATATCATCCATGTAATGGTAGCAGCATGCCTCAGGAAACTGCTCACGGACTCTGGACAAAGCTTGAGCGACGTACCATTGGCAGATAGTCGGGCTGTTCTTCATGCCCTGAGGTAGAACCTTCCATTGATACCTCTTCGCAGGTTCGGTGTTGTTAACTACAGGCACAGTAAAAGCAAATTTTGGCTTGTCATCAGGATGTAAAGGAATAGTGAAAAAGCAATCAGTGATCAGGATTTCCCGCCCTGCTGGAATCATGGTGGGTGAGGGCATACCAGGCTGCAATGCCCCCATACTTTCCATCACTGCATTGATTTTTTGGAGATCCTGCAACAATCTCCATTTTCCTGATTTTTTCTTAATTACAAAAACAGGAGTATTCCAGGGACTAGTAGAAGGCTCAAGGTGTCCCTGTTGTAATTGTTCCTGAATCAACTGATGAAGGGCGACTAGTTTCTCTTTTGGTAGAGGCCACTGGATTTGCCAGATGGATTTGCTTACTATCCACCGCAAAGGCAGCGTAGGATACTGTGCGCCCTTCAGCACAGTGGCCCCCATCAAAAATTTGTCCCAATCCGTACCCCCAAGGCTCCAATACTTCCCACCCCCAGAGGTTAAGCGGAGCTGCTGTGACATAGGGCCGAACTGCAGCTGTTTGCCCCTCTGCATTTTTCACCACCACAGGTCGTTCACTTAAATGGCTCTGTGTGGTTCCCCCCAACCCTGCAATGGTTGACCCCACAGGGGCTAAAGGCCACGTAGGAGGCCACACAGAGAAGGAGATGATTGTCACATCAGCGCCCGTGCCAATCAAACCTCGGAGCTGAATCTTAGACGGCTGGGTATTTGGTAGGATTAGGGTACATGTCATCTGCGGCTTTTGGCTGGAGATGTCTGTGGTCCAGAAGACCTGCGGAAGTCCCGTAGATCCAAAGCCACCATCTCTGCAACTTCGTTGTTGTGTCCTTGAAAAGCACAAGTTGAGCAATTTGAGTCTTTTCAGGAATAGTGACGGGGGGTTGAGTGTGGAAACCATGGCACAAATCTGGCCTGTAAAGTCAGCATCAATAACTCCTGGGTGTACAAAGATCCCTTGAGGGGTGACACTAGATCTTCCCACCAGCAATGCACTCAGTCCTTGTCCTAGAGGCCCAAATGCATCCAAGGGAACCTTATAAACACGACAGGATTCTAAGATGACTGTTGCTGCGGTGTGCACATCCACCCCGGCTGATCCCTGGGTGCTGGCTCTAAGCTGGCTGAGCAGGCCTGTGTCGGTGCCGTGCCCTGGGGAAGTATTTGTGTCCAAGCGCACATCCCCTTTGCGCTCCTGGTCAAATTTCCCGAATGTGTCAAGGGTCGACCACTGGCATGGTACATAGATTCACAGTATTTTGCAAAATGACCTGGCCTATCGCATCTCTCACAGTGAGCAGCTCCCCTGTTCTCCTTATTTTTCTTCTTTTGTCTGGTCTGTTTCTGCTTGCTCTCAACCTTAGGTTGCCTTTTCAGTCAGGCAACAGGCAACCCTTTCACAGGATGCTGCAGTAGCTGGAAAATTTCTGCTTCTTTTTCCAGTCAGTGGGAACTTCACCAGATTGCCATGACTTCTGAAATATGATGGATAGTGGCTTAGCAACGTCATCTGCCAGTTCCCTCAGGACCCGTGGATGCACCTCGTCTGGTCCCATGGACTTGTCCGCCTTCAGGTTCTTTAGATGGTCTCAGACCTGATCTTCTCCTACAGTGGGCGGTTCGTCATTCTCCCAGTCCCTGCCTTTGCCTCCGTGACTTGGGCTGTGCCGCTGGAGCTCTTGTCAGTGAAGACTGAGGCAAAGAAGTCGTTGAGAACCTCAGCCTTCTGCATATCCCGGGTAGCCAGGTACTCCATTTCCTTCTGGAGAGGGCCCTACATCTTCCCTAGATCTCTTTTTATCACTGACATATCTATAGAATTTTTTCTTGTTACCCTTGATGTCCCTGGCCAGATTTAACTCTATCAGGGCTTTGGCTTTCCTAACCTGCTCTCTGGTTGCTCGGAAAATTTCTCTGTATTCTTCCCAGGCTACCTGTCCTTGCTTCCACCCCCTGTAGGCCTTCTTTTTGTGCCCGAGTTGGTCCAGGAGCTCCTTGTTCATCCATGCAGGCCTCCTGGTGTTCCTACCTGACTTTCTCTTTGTTGGGATGCACCGCTGTGATAGTTTGATGTGTGGGGGGGTGTTCTGGTGGCAGGGGAGGGGATTTGCTCCCTGTGCCACCAGATCTGAGTCCCATTCCCCCTCGGGGGGTTGAGCCAAATTGGCACCTCTGCGAATTGCCCTATTTAAGTTGGGACAAAGGGGCGAGAAAGGGCTTTTTGCTCAGGAGCGAGGAGAGAGCAGGAGGGCGCTGCCCTCGCTCCCGGCTGGGCGACTGCCCGGGCCTGGGCCGGCGCCATGTGCTCAAGATGGCGCCAAGGGAGCCGCATGGGGGGCTCGGGAAGCGCCTCGCTCCCGGGGTGCCCGCTGGGCCGAGCTCCTCTAGAGGGGATTAAGATCTAAGAGAAAACAACCACAACGACCGGGTCAGTCAAGATGGAGCAGGAGGAGGTGTGCTGGAGCTGAGGCTTCCCTTGCAATCGGTGTGAAGATGGCAGGCTGCCCCCCTGCAGCCAGGGTGCACTCGGCGGAGCAGCGACCCACTCGTGGCCCGTGGAGAAACCCACGTCGGGAAGGAGATGCCTGAGCCCAGGAGAGGTCGTGGAGCAGGGGATGCGCAACCAGGTACTGTTGATAATGGGGCATGGAATGCACGACGAGGTCGTGGAGGCATCTGGAGACCGTGGGACGACCCACGCTGACGCGAGTGGCAGCAGCTCCCTAAGAGGCCGAGACTGGTAAAGCCCGAACTGGTGCGATCCATGGGGAGGATTGCAATCCTGCGGGCAGGACTTACTTTGGAAAAGTTTGGGGACTTTTTCTTTGTGAGTAGGGGATCCACTGAAGCAAGGGAAAAATGGTGTAAAGACTCCTCCTCCTTTAAGAAAGGAGCGGCAGTAACAACATGGATGAACTGACCTGTACTCCCCCATTCCCTGTCCCCCTGCGCCGCTGGGGGGAAGGCAGAGCCAGGAACGAAAGGAAAATAGGGGGTGGGGAGGTGTTGTTTTAAGATCGGGCCTTGTTTTCTCTTTCTCCTCTCAAGTAACCGCTTTCGTTCCCTTTTGTCTTTTGTTTAGTAACTGTTAATAAATTGTTTTGTTTTATTAAGAAAGCCTGAGTCATGTTTTGCCCGAGACCATGGTTGGTGGGTGCTCCCTCTCGGTTCTTGTCTCGACCCTCAGTCCAAAAACCACGACAACCGCTCCTGAGCTTGGAGGAGGTGATCCTTAAATATTAATCAGCTTTCTTGGGCCCCTCTTCCCTCCAGGGCCTCATCCCATTGTACTCTAGCAAGGAGATCCTTGAAGAGGCCAATACCCTCTGTGGTTTCACTACCACTTTAATCAGCCTGCACACCACTTTGAGGCACTATAACAACCTGCTCAGGTTGTTCATCTTTAGGCATCCTGACTTTCTCTATTAAATCCCAGTCCCCAGCCTCCAGAGCCCACGTCTTGACCACTTCCCAAAACCATTTTGAATATTTTTGACACACAGTCATCTTACATTCGGGAAGTGTCCAAGGACAGTTGTGGGCCAGCTGTGTTACTGGTTGCTGGCGTCTGACCGCCACCACAGTTTCCCGCAGTGTAGTAAGTGAGTCCATAGTAACACTGCTTGCATCGTCGGGCCTCACGGATGAGGAGGGCTGACAGGGCACAGGCAGCGGGCCGTGTAGCGGTGGAGGCTGCGGACAGTTGCGGAGCTACGCACGGCAATGCAGTTTGCGGCGTTGCAGCTTGTGGCGGCACCACTGTCCATGCAGGCGCCGCCGCTGGGGCTGCTGGCGCCGTACTCGGTGCCACTTACGGGGCTACCGCCGCGGGGGCTGACACAGCCAGCCCAGCTTGTCCCGGCGCAGGTCCAGCAGCGACAGTCTGCCGCAACACCTCCAGCAGCGCCACTAGTTGCTGTGATACCTCTCGCAAAGCCACCACAAGCTGGTGTGCCCAGAAATCCGCCATCGGCGACTGCATTGTCTGCACCTGTGGCACCGGCGGAGCCGTAGGGGAGTGAGATCCTGCTGTAGTAACTGAAATAGCCGGCTGTATGGGTGGCCATAGCGCGGAGGAGGAGGGGGGTGCCACTGGGGTGAGGGGTTGAGGACGCTCCAATGCTTTGCTTTGTCCAGTTAGTTTTGCTAACTGTTCAACTGGTGAAGGGTATTCCGGCATCACAAAATCGCGTGGAGAGGGGTAGGACCCCTGCGCAGTCCCCGCGACTTTCTCAGTCTCCGAGAGCAGCAGAGACATGTCGAGTACGCTGCCCGTGCTGTCCGGGGTCAGTGTTCCCTCAAATAACTCATTGTCCCCTTCAGGACCTTCACCATCAGATTCGTCAGAGCCCGGTAATTCTTTTCCTTCTCTTCGTGCTGTACAGGGACCACCATGTACGTAGCAGGTCGAGTACGCTCTTATTCTCATGAATTAACTTATCCCCTAACAGTTCCCAAGCTTCTGGGCTAAGGGCAGCGTTAGGATCAGCAACAAGCTCGTGTTCTGCTGCCCAATTTAGCAATTCACAGAGAGCTTCATTGCTTATGTCAGCTCCTGCGATAGTTATCACAGGCAGAAAATATCGTGCTTTCTTTCGCGGAGCTTTGCCCCATCTTTTCAGTCTAGAGTTCTGTCCCCGGAGCCCTGGGGCTTCTAAATTCAGTTGCGGTTGTATCACATCGGGATCACCAAATGTCACTGGCATACCGAGGGTGGAGAGAAGAACAACACAGAATTCAGGTCCAGGAGAAAATGCCAATGCCAACACCAGCGTTTAATTAATTACAAATCCGTATATATAACATGGTTCGCAAGGATGGCCAAGGCAATTGGTCGCTTGACCATCCACCTCCCAGAGTGATTGGCTGAATGCTACAACACCCATTTCAAAACAATTTTCCCAGTGTGCCATAAACAAGACTGCATAACAACCTACAGGTGCAAGATAAAGTCTTAGTTTACAAAAACCTCAAACTGTTTCTCAGCCAGCCTGCATGGGAAGAAGAACTTTCCTAGGATGCTGCAGCAGCTGGAAAATTTCTCTGCTTCTAGCTTTTTAGCATCCAAAGGGCTCCAGGCTGGGACGCGCTTTGGCGCCTGTGACATCACCAAGACGAGTCCCCATGGTGCTATGTCCAGGGGTGCCAGTCTGGGACGTGCTCTGGCACCTGTGACATCACCAGGATGAATCACCGTGGGACGTTTTCCAGGGTTGCGAGGCTGTGATGTGCGTTGGAGCCTTTGCATCACCAGGACGAGTCCCCATGGGGCAGTGACCAAGGACGCCAGGCTGGGACGTGCTCTGGCACCTGTGACATCACCGGGATGAGTCCCCTTGGGACGGTGAACAGGGGTGCCAGTCCATGATGTGCTCTCACACCTGTGACATCATCTGGACAAATCCCCAAGGGACGCTGACCAGGGGCACCAATCTGGGATGCCCTCTGGCCTCTGTGACATCACTGGGACATGTTGCCATGGGGCAGTGAACAGGGGCACCAGCATGTGACATGCTCTGGCGTTTGTGGCATCACCAAGATGAGTCGCCGTGGGGCGGTGACCAAGGGCAACAGGCTCAGATGAGCTCTGGCACCTGTGAAATCCGTGGAATGAGTCCCCGTGGGGCACTGACCAGGGCGCCAGGCTCAGACACGCTCTGGCGCCTGTGTCATCACCAGCACGAGTCCCTGAGTTGCAGTGACCATGCGCGCCATGCTGTGATGTGCTCTGCTTCCTGTGACATCATGGGGACAAGTCCCCGCGGTGCAGTTATGAGGGGCGCCAGGCTGGGACACGCTCTGGCTCCTGTGATATCACAGGGACAAGTCCCCGCAGGTTGGTGAACAGGGGTGTCAGTCTGGTATGCGCTCTGGCACCTGTGACATCACCGGGATGAGTCCCCATGAGCGAGAAGGGCAAGGTGTCATGTAATTTTGTAAGTGGACCAACATAGAGAAAGCTATTCAGTATCTGAGAGAACTGGCTGTGCGAGAGTTGATTTATTTGACTCGAGAAGCGGACCAAGACTCGAAGATCCAGATGACGTCCGGTGCACACGACCAATGTGGCAGAAGATTCTACAGAGTGCGCCAGCAGCATATTCCACCTCATTGGCAATAATGGACTTCGGGGACGATGAAGCACCACTATCCGTAGGTAATCTGGTCACCTACCTCCGACGATATGATGATAATACTTCTATACGAACCTGCGTTGCGGCTGTGGAAAAGCTGTCTGAGGAGGTTCGAGAATTAAGAGAAAAAGTAAACTCCTTGCCACCTGAATGTTCTAGAATTTCAGCTGCTAGAACCAAGCGTTACCGTCCTCGAGAGATGGTACAGATCATGCGGCGAGCTGCGGTCCTACCTGCGTGATCATGGAGAAGACATGAGAAGGTGGGGTGAAAAACACACCTCAGCCTTAGAGACAAGGGTACGCCAGTTGGAAGGAAGAACCGACAGAAACAGAAATTCTTCCAGGTCCTCAAGGAAGGCTGTTGCCCCAGTCTACAGTAAGCAGTCCACTAGTCAAAATGGGAGGGCTGATCCTCCTCACAATTCTGATTCTAATCCTGCTGATTCCTCTGATGAATACGATAACAGGCACTAGAGGGGCCCTGCCTCCAGCCAGGTGGAGGAAAGGGACAATCGAGTTTACTGGACTGTGTGGATTCGGTGGCCTGGCACATCATACCCCAGAAAGTATAAGGTAAAAGTGGACACTGGTGCCCAATGCACCCTGATACCATTGAACTTTAGAGGGGCAGAATCCATCTGTATTTCTGGAGTGACAGGAGGGTCTCAACATCTTGTCGCAACGGGAAGGCTCAGGCAGCTCCAAGCAGACCAATGTTCTAACACAAAGGGAAGGCTTCTGGCTCTACTCTAAGGCAAGCCCACACTCCTCCAAGGCTCAGGAGGAAATGCCTCCCCTTAGGAGTAAACACCCCACCTTAAATAGTCAGGAGTCACATGGTTTGCTAGATGGGTCAAGGCTTTTGGTCACTTGACCATCCATCTCCCAGAGTGATTGGCTGAATGCTACAGCACCTGTTTCAAGACAACTTTCCCAGTGTAACAAGCCACAGGTGTTTCTTAGTTAGCCTGCATAGGGAAAAAACTTTCACAGGATGCTGCAGCAGCCGAAAGATTTCTCCACAATTCCCCCTTTTTGTTTTAAGATTAATTTAAATTGGGCAGGGAGATTTTCCAGCAATACCATGGGAGATACATCTAGCAAACCAGTTATACATTCAGTTATTAATTCTAACATTCTGACTCCGATGGAGACTTGGAATTTAGTCTCTGCTCGTAGAAGGAACAGGTTGATGGCCAATGTCATTATTTCCATTAGAAGGGTCATTTGATTGATGATCTGCATTCTGGCCATCGTTCAGACATTGCCTGTTCTGTTTCTGATGCCGCAGGTCAGGGCGAACACATCTTGCGGGTAGCCATCATATCCCAGTATCTGTGGAAACACAAGCATACCCACGAGCCTAAGCAATAAGCTCACACGGGCCTTTCCACTCTTTAGCAAGTAGGTTGCATATCCAGACTTTCGCTTGGGGCAGGTGCGTCTTGACTGAAGACTGTAGTGAAAGAAAATGGTTCAAAATAACAGGATTATTTGAATTTGGTGGCACTGTAAGTTGGTTAATTGTATATAACACTTTTTCTAGGCGACTCTGTGGGGTTTCTCCATGCATTCTCCCTTTTTGTTCTTCTAAAACACACTTCAAGGTGCCCTGAGCACGTTCAACAATGGCTTGGCCAGTAGGAGAATGCGGAATACCCAGAGTATGATCTACACCCCATAGGTGTAAAAACTGCCGTGTCTTCTGTGAGACGTAGGCTGGGCCATTATCGGTTTTCACAGAAAAAGGCAGGCCCAAGACCGCAGACCGCGAAGGCGAGTTTCCAATGGGCAATGACATCGCGACCTTTCTCCCCAGTATGAGCAGTTGCCCACATAGCTGAGGAGAAAGTGTCAATAGACACATGCACATACTTAAACCTGCCAAATTCAGGAACATGCGTTACATCCACCTGCCAAAGCTGCAGGGCCTTTAGGCCCCTGGGGTTTACCCCCGATGGCAGAGGTGCCGCAAGTCCGTGGCAGTCAGCGCAAGCGCTGACAATGTCCCAAGCCTCAGTGGGCGTTAAGTGGAACTGTTTCTGCAGGGTATGTGCACTTTGATGGAAGAAATTATGCGATGCCTTGGCTTGTGCGATTTTATCAGGCTGAGGTGCTACCCATGCAGGGTTAGCTAGCATATCAGCCCTGACGTTGCCTTCTGTTATAAAATCTGGCAAATTAGTATGACTATGGATATGCAGAATGTAGTATGGGTGAACTCGAGCTTGAATTGCACACCACAAAGTTTTTAATAGAGAAAACAGAGCCGCATTGTTCACTTCTGAAAGAAGTGAACCTAAGCGTTGGGTTATATCTGCTACATAAGCGGAATCAGTGACCAAATTCAAAGGTAACTGCGAGAACCGTTGAAAGGCCATGGCAACAGCCAACTGGGCTGAGCCTGACTCGTGGCCTTCCAGCACCTGCCACTCAGATTCCTCCTTCCAGGTAACAATAGTTTTCCCAGACCCATCAGTGAAGACGGTGGGTCCTTGTACTGGCACTTGGCTATTTTTGGCCGCAAGGTAAAGCTCGTCAGTTTTGCCAATTGCAACAATTTATGGCTAGGCAGATGGTATGCAATTCCTGAGAAATTTTCCAGCGCACTTTGGAGAGGAGCACTGTTAGTGAGGCTCCACTCCAAGTATTCCTGCTGTACTGGCAGAACAATTATTGCAGGATCTGCTGCCATCAATTGTAAACAGCGCTGACGGCATTTGATTATCAGAGAAGCAATTAGTTCAAATAGCGTAGATGCTGTCTTTTTTGGTTGGTGCGGCAAAAAGACCCATTCCAGAATATGCAAGGGGTCAGACCACTGTTCCATTGGCCAATGATACCTGTAGGATGAGAATCTGGAGTGGTAATAAAAATGGTAATGTCAATGGAGGGATGTACTCGGTAAACCTGACTGGCAGAAATGGTTTGTTGAACCTCCTCTAGTGCCCATCATGCTTCAGGAGTCAATTTTCGAGGTGAATTCAGCTCAGGGTCCCTCTTTAAAATATTAAAGAGCGGCGCAAGTTGCATTGTGGTTAGCCCTAGATAGGGACGTAACCAATTGATGATGCCCAACAATTTCTGAGCATCGTTCAAGGTCTTGATAGAACCCGAGAATTGCACCTCTTGGTGTTGTATAGTTTGGTCCAGAATTTTGACTCCTAAATATCTCCAAGGAGGATGCTCTTGAATTTTCTCCGGAGCCACTTGCAATCCATAAGAATGCAGAGCAGTGAGCAGACGAGGCTGTATCTTCAGCAGCTCGTCCTGGGTGGATGCTGCCACTAGGATATCATCCATGTAATGGTAGCAGTACGCTTCAGGAAACTTTTCACGGATTCTGGACAAAGCTTGAGCAACGTACCATTGACAGATAGTCGGGCTGTTCTTCATGCCCTGAGGTAGAACCTTCCATTGATATCTCTTTGCAGGTTCAGTGTTGTTAACCGCAGGTACAGTAAAGGCAAACTGTTTTGTCATCAGGATGTAAGGGGATCAACATTTTCCACCCTGCTGGAATCATGGTAGGTGAGGGCATACCAGGCTGCAATGCCCCCATGCTTTCCATTACTGCATCGATTTTTTGGAGATCTTGCAGCAATCTCCATTTTCCTGATTTCTTCTTAATTACAAAGACAGGAGTATTCCAGGGACTGGTAGAAGGTTCAAGGTGTCCCTGTTGTAATTGTTCCTTAACTAGGTGATGAAGGGCAACTAATTTTTCTTTCGGTAGGGGCCATTGGGGTTGCCAGATAGATTTGCTTACTATCCACCGCAAAGGCAACATAGGATACTGTGCGCCCTTCAGTACAGTGGCCCCCATCAAAAATTTGTCCCGATATGTACTCCCCAGGCCGCCAAAACGTCCCACGCCCAGAGATTAAGTGGAGCTGTAGTGACACAGGGCCGAATCGTAGCTGTTTGACCCTCTGCATTCTTTACCACCACAGGTCGTTCGCTTAGATAACTCTGTGCGCTTCCTCCCAGTCCTGCGATGGCTGACCCCACCGGGGCTAAAGGCCATGTAGGAGGCCATGCAGAGAAGGAGATGATTGTCACATCAGCACCTGTGTCAATCAAACCTCGGAGCCGAATCTCAGACAGCTGGGAATTTGGCAATATTAAGGTGCAGGTCATCTGTGGCTTTTGGCTAGAGATATCTGCAGTCCAATAAACCTGCGGAAGTCCTGTGGAACCAAAGCCACCACCTTCACGACTTCCTTGTTTTGCCTTAGGAACACATGATTCGAAGGGCAGGAGTTGAGCGATCCGAGTTTTTTCCAGTATTGTGACAGGGGGGTGGGCGTGGAAACCATAGCACAAATTTGTCCTGTGAAGTCAGCGTCGATAATTCCTGGGTGCACAAAGATCCCTTGAATGGTGGTACTAGATCTTCTCACCAACAATGCACTCAGCCCATGTCCTAGAGGCCCAAATGCATCCAAAGGAACCTTATAGACACAACAGGATTCTAAGACGACTGTTGTTGCGGTGCATACATCCACCACGGCTGATCCCTGGGTGCTGGATCCAAGCTGGCTGAGTAGGCCTGTGTTGGTACCATGCCCTGGGGAAACATTTCTGTCTGAGCTCACATCCCCATTGCGCTCCTGGGGAAGTTTCCCGAACATGTCAGGGGTCGGCCATTGGCATGGTACAAGGATTCACAGTATCTTGCAGAATGGCCTGGCTTATCGCATCTTACACAGCAAGCAGGTCTCCTGTTGTCTTGTTTCTTCTTTTTTGTCTGGTCTGTCTTTGTCTATTCTCCCTCTTAGGTTGTCTTTTCGGTTCCAGATCAGAGTTTTTGAGTTGAATAGGCCGCAGCATTATAGCCAGAGCAGATTTATAACTTTCAGATTCCAGCTTAGAACAAGCTTCAATCATTTCTGTCAGTGTAGGTTCCCCTGGCATAGAATTTATGATTTTCCTACATTGTTCATTGGCGTTGTCTTTTGCCAGCTGCTTGCATAATAGCAGCCTCAAGGTTTCATCTTCGACCTGTTTTTTGAGGGCTGCAGCAATTTTCTCTATGAAGGACAAAAAATGTTCTTTCTGCCGCTGATATATCTTCACGTACCGTGTTTTTGGGGCAGCCATATCTATGCCTTTTAATAGGGCTCCCATGCCGATCTTTTGAGCTTGCTCAAGAACTTGAGGATGCCATGCAGCTTGGAAATCGGGATCGGAAAAAGCATTGGCTCCCAGTAGAGCATCTGCTGGAGCTCCGTATCTAGGGTCAATTGGAGGTAACTGCATATTCCCGGCTGCAGCTCTCTCAGCCATTCTTCTCCAATTGGCAGTATATTGCACTGGTTGAAATAATACCTGTCCTAGATATTTAATGTTGAATGGGGAGAGTAGGTCGGTATTCAATATCCTGATAATCTGCATGACCTGAGGAGAGTCTAGTCCATATTGTGCTACTTTGGTTTGCAGGTCTTGGACTACTTTCCAGGCGATAGTTTCATGTTTATCAATCTGGCCTGAGTTGGGAAGCGCTTTTTGTACCGGAAAGGCTTGGATAAGATCCTCTGTTGGTTCATTACTTCCCTAACAACCTGCTCAGGCCCCTTTTCAGGCAACCCGACTTTTTCTATTAAGTCCCAATCCCCAGCCTCCAGAGCCCGCCTCTTGACTTCTTCCCGGAACTGTTTTGAATTTTTTGGATGTATGGTCACCTTACATTCGGGAAGCGTCCAGGGACGGTTGTGGGCCGGCCATGTTTGCTGTCGTCTGACCGTCGCCACGGCTTCCTGCAGTGTCAAAACATCGTCAGGCAGGGATGTGTCCAATGGCTTCTGACAGGGTGCAGACGCTGGGCCAATGGGTGGTGTAAAGACAGAGACTGTGGTCGGTTGTGGAGCAGTCCCCAGAGATGCAGTTCGGGTTGCAGAAACTTGTGGTGGCACCACTGTCTGTGAAGGTGCCACTGCCGAAGCTGTCAGTGGCATTCTTGGCGCCACTTCCAGGGCCGTTGCTGGGCCGGTTGGCATGGCCAGCCCAGGTTGTCCCGGCACAGATCCAGCAGCAGTAACCTGCCGCAACATCTCCATCAATGCTGCTAGTTGTTGTGACATTCCTTGCAATCCTGCCATAACCTGGTGTATTATGAAATGCATTGTTGGGAGTTGCTCCATCTGTGCCCGTGGCAGATAGCCGGGCGCTATGGGCGATGGCGCAGGACATGAAGTTGCAGAAAACCAGGGTGCCGTGCCCAGGATCGGTCCTTGTGGTGCCTGGCCCAGTTGAGGGGCAAATGGTGGAGCAGTAGGAAGAACAGGTTCTGCTGTATTGGCCGAAGTAACCAGCTGTGATGAAGAAGAGGAAGGGGGGGGCTGTTGGGGAGAAAGGTGGGAGACGCTCCGACGCTTTGTCTTGTCCAGAGGAGTATTCCGGCATCGTAAAATCATGTGGAGGAGGACACTTGGGTGGGACATAATCTCCCAGGGAGAGGTAAAGCCTCCGTGCAGTCCCCACAACTTTGTCAGTATCTGAGGACAGCGGGGGCACAACTGGTGCACTGCCCGTGCCGTCCGGGGTCAGTCCCCTTTCAGATAACTCATCGTCCCCTTCAGAAACTTCACTTGCAGATTCATCAGAATCTGGCAATTCTTTTTCTTCCTTTCTGTTGTCCATCTCTGCATTACATCATATACAGTCCCCCAAATACGTAATAGGCCGGTCAGGTTCTTTCATCCAAGCACTGTTTCATAAATTAACTTATCCCCTAGCTGCTTCCATGCTTTCGAGCTAAAGGGGGTGTTAAGGTCAGTGAGGCATTCATGTTCTGCCGCCCAATTCAGTAGCTCACAGAGAGCTTCATCACTTATTTTAGCCCCTGTGACTGTCATTGCAGATTTAAGGATGGAAAACATCGTGCTCTCTTTTGCGGAGTTTTGTCCCATCTTTCTGATCTAGAATTTATCCCTTGGAGCCCTGTGTACAGAAGCACGTACCTTCGGATCTTAGTTGCGGCCAGATCACGTCGGTGTCACCAGTTGTCGCAACAGGAAGGCTTCTGGCAGCTCCAAGCAGACCAATGTTCCAATACAATGGGAAGGCTTTAGGCTCTACTCTAAAGCAAGCCCACATTCCTCCAAAGCTCAGGAGGAAATGCCTTGCCCTTAGGCGTAAACACCCTGCCTTAATTAGTCTGAAGTCATGTGGTTTACTAGATGGGTCAAGGCTATTGGCCACTTGACCATCCATCTCCCAGAGTGATTGGCTGAATGCTACAGCATCTGTTTCAAGGCAACCTTCCCAGCGTAACAAGCTGCAGGTGTTTCTTAGCTGGCCTGCATAGGGAAAGAACTTTCACAGGATGCTGCAGCAGCCAGAAGATTTCTCCACAGCACAGCTCAACCTTGCCTGGAGCAACTGGCTTTGTGTCAGATGAGAAGCAAAAGAAGATAAATGAAAGTCACATGGTATGAGCGAACGTTTTAATGGTATGATCTATTAGACCTTACACAGAGACCTTCCAGGGACCTGTAGGACGTGGTATTGCTTGGAAATGTCTAAAAACAGATTGAAGACTTCTAGACAACATGGTAGTCCTGTAGGGAGCTATTCTTCAGCGACAGGAGGGAGAATTAAGTAACTTCATGTTTCTTCATCTCTAAATTGCAACAGGTTTTGGTAGGGAAACATTTTGGCCACAACCAAAATATTTTTGGAAAGGTGCTTCTCACATCTAACAAAATGGTATTAAAAATACTGAAGACCTTCCCTGGAGTTTGGAAATGATTGTCTACTTCCCCACAAGTATTGTCCATATTACAATTTACCCTTCAATTACTTGTTTATATTTTCCCACAATCCTGACTTCTGTTTCCCCTTCCTTCCTAAAGCACAATTTAATATAAGAAACCAACACTTACTACACCGTGTCAGGCCAAAAATCAAGTTCATAAAGCCTTGTTAGAATGCACTACAGCCTTTTCAGATGGAGGAGTTGGGATTTGGGATTTCATATGGAACTCAGCAAGTGGAGACACCAAGGAAACGTGCAGGAGAGCAATTATTTTGTGGTGTGTTCCCTCTGCTCTTCTTAGTAATCAGCTCATTTGGCTTGCTCCTTGCCTGCCTCCAGCTGTCGGACAGGCATTTCTATAGAACTGCACATCATGACTCCCAGGCCCAGTGTTTTGGTTTTTATTTTTTTCCTCTTGTCTTAAAGAAATTACGTGAAAATATATTTTAAATCTTTCCCAGTCGCAGGATAAGATAATTTAGGATGTGTTAAAACAGCATAGAACAGGGAAGAACAGAATAGATTAGTTCAGCTGGAAATGGCCTACAACAATCAATTAGTCCAACTGCCTGTCCACTTAAGGGCTGGCCAGAAGACATAGCACGTTATTAAGGGCATTGTCAGAATTCTGCCCTGGCCGGAGAGAAGAGGAACAGCACTGGGTTCGTGCCCGGGACCGAGCAGCAGAGGGTGTGTCAGGGATTGCCCCGGGGCAGCATCCAGAGCCTCCTCAGAAGGGTGGTGGGGGGAGGGGGCGGGGCTTGTGCCCGTGGGGTGGGGCTTATGCAAGGGGGCGGGGCCTGTCACCCCCGTGTCACAGTGCCAGCACCCCACAGCGCAGCAGTCACAGTGCCCCCGGCACTGTAAACGGGAGCGTCCCCTGTGCCGGCTGCCAGAACTGGCCCGAGGGCAGCCTGAAGGCATCCCAGAGGAAGGCCTTGAGGAGCCGGTGGGATTGCTGGGAGAGGTCTGAGAGAAGAAGACCAGAAGCTGCACAGGGCTGCTGGAGGAGACAACCACCAACTAGTCCTGGAGGTGCCTGAGGCTGTCAGGCGTTTTTGGCTGGAGAGCCATGAAGACCACGGGACTTTCTGGAGGAGCACTGCAGAGCTCGCCGTCCTCTTCGCCTACAGAGCCAGGGGCACGAGCTGTAAAAACGGGGATGCAGACATGTTGCCAGAGGTCCCAGGGCTTTGGAGCACCCACTGGTGCCCTGCCAGGCATGGGAAGGATTTTTGCCCCCAAGGTCGATCAGGCCGGGGGCCTTTGGCCACTCTTGGAAGCCCCCGAGATGGCTCCAGGTTGAGGGAGAACAGTGCTTGGGCATCTCCTGGGAGGCGTGAGCAGGCTGTGGGAGGAGGAGGCAGGTCTTGCTCCCATGTTCAGGGAACAGCCGATCGCCAGCGCTGCTGGGGTCAGGAAGGAATTTTCCCCCGGGGCAGATTGGCCCTGCTCCCCGGGGGTTTTTGCCTTCCTCTGCAGCATTGAGCAAGACCACTTGTCAGGGCTCCTCCGGTCCCTTTTGGCTGGCTCACCGCCTGCTGCTCATGCACCACGAAGATCCCCTCTCGTGCCCCGCAGCTGGGGGGAGGAAGGCTTTTCTTCCCCCACGCTGGGCCAGCAAGTGTCCCTGGGGGTTTTTGCCTTCCTCTGCAGCATGGAGCAAGGCCCCTTGCTGGGGCTCCTTGGACCCTTTTGAGCCAGGGGCTGCTGCTCCTGCTCCACGGAGGTGGCCCTCATGCCCTGCATCTGGGAGGAGGAAGACCGCCCTTAGACTCCCAGGGCGGCCCCACGGTGGCCCCGGGGGCTGCTTCTTGTCCTCTGTGGCATGGAGCACGGCCCCCGTGCCGGGGCACCTCCGGCCCTTCCGGCCACTTCTCACTGCTGCTCTGCCCCTCTCTCCCGGGCGCCATCGTGCCCCGGCTCTCTCGGCCTCTCTTTTCCATGGCAGGGTTGGAGCCGGAGCTCTGCTCTTCCCCGGGCTGCGTTTCCCCGGGGGTTGGTGCCTGTGCAGAACAGCCCGTTCTGGGAAGGGCCCCAGGCTCACTGCCGCATCCGCAGCTGCTACTTCCCAGCTCTGCCCGCGTGCCAGACCCACGCAGGGCAGCACCAGAGCGCTTTTCCTGCATCCCTGGCCAAGGAGCACAGCGGAACAAGCTTTGTCATTCAACTGCTGCTGAGAGAAGGGAGAAAAGAGAGAAGAGTCCAGTTGTGCTATGTTACGCCTGGAGTTCTGCCTGAGAAGCTCTGACCATGGCCTGCTCATCTCGTCTGCTTTAGACATTGATGGTTGGCCACTTAGGTGACAGGGGAATGTGCCGGATGGATCTTCTCTCTGATGGGGAACTGTTGTTTTCAGGCTCTTCTGTTTCAGCATGTTTTTCCAAAGGAAATTGATCAGGCATTTCTAAGAAGGAATACAAGGAGCCAAAAAATTTCCACTGGGAAATGAAGAGGTATTGCTCACCTTGAAAAGATTTGCAGCTATCTAGTTGAGGAGCATGTCCTGCTTCAGACGGAGGGCTCAGCCTTTGAGCTGTGCTAGTGTCAGGGTTTTGTCCTCCTGTGGAAAGCCATGTTTCCTCAGCATGTGCTGTATAGGGGAAGGAGGAGGGACGAAGAGAAGGAGGAGGAAGAGGTGAAGGGGTAAGAGAATGAGAGGGAAGAGAAGGAGGGAGAAGAGGAGCAGGAGGAAAAAGAAGAGGAAGAGGAGGAGGAAGAGGAGGCAGAGGGGGAAGAAGAGGAGGAAGAGGAGGACAGGGAAGAGGAAGATGGGGAAGAAGACGACAAGGAGGAGGAGGACAAGGAGGAGAAGGAGGAAGAAGAGAAGGGGTTTATTTTTCAAAAAACGTGCTTTCCTCATGTGAACAAGTTGGCTGTTACCGCATTTAGCATTGGAAGAGCTGAGACAGAGCAGTGACAGCGCGTCACACAGCACACAGGCCATCTGCTGCAAAACTGGAAATACTTTTAGGGCCCTCTGCACCTTCGGTTATAAAGGTAAATATTTGGCATCTCCGAAATGTTAACTCCATCCCAAAAGTCGTGCAGAATTCTCCACTTCAGGTGTAGGATCATCCCATCACCTTCCCAGGCAGTATCCAGCTGTTGAAAACATGAGATTTCATCCCTGAGTTTAAGCAGGGAACGGCACCAATGGTTCTGGTTCACTTTTGGAAGCAGGAGCTGTCCCAAGAGCAGCAACCCGGTGGCAATGCCTACGGGGGCACTAGGGGTAGGACTGAAGATTTCTTGCAGCAGAAATACCTGTGGGAATTCAGGCGCTGGTTTCTTGTTCTTTGCTGTGCTGATCTCTGGGGAACTTCTCTAAGGAAAATCACCGCTTGCCAGAGCATCTGAATAGGGAGTTATTGTGGCTTCAGATTGTTACTGATACTTAGAATTTTGGTAATTAAAATTTAATCAATAGTTTGTAATTAATATGGTTTGTAGTTGATTTTAATAATATAGAATTATAAGAAATATTTTAATGAAAAATATGCTCGTACAGTAATCACATGCTGCTATGAAACTCCCTGTATAGCCCTGTACCAGGACCAAAGGGATAGGTCAGAATCATTTAGTAAGAACATGTAGTACAAAGCACAAGTTGATTTGTAAACTGATTTATGATACCTACATAGAACTAGAAGAATGCATGTAGCTATCAAGGTCTAGATTAATGAAAATGAAGAAAACCAACCGTAACGGTTTCGTAATGGTCCATGGGTACCTGCCAGAAACCGTGAACTTAAGCAAAAGATAATTCCGGCAGGGGGAGATTGTGACCACCGACTCACAGACCACCTACCCATATTACACCCCAGACTCATTTCTAGATTATTCTAACTTTTATTGCGCAGAATCAGAAATAGGAGGAGAATATGCTAATGATTTTTGGGAAATAATATGTTTATGTATGATTACCTAACGGATTTGCATATGTAAGCTCTAGATAAGAAGTTTAATTTCAGTGCAAGATGTTCATACTAGGAGGAGATATCCCCCATGTATCCGGTGCCGCAATAAAGAAGTGTCCACATATCTACATCCCATTGGTGTTGAAAAGTTTCTTACTCTGGATTTTCGGTAACACAAGTGCAGGGACAGAGCCAGAACTGTCTTGTCTGTAAGCAACGACTGACCAGCCGTCTGCTTAAAGCCGCTTCTGCGGTGGGGAACCCAGCCAGCCAAGGAAAGGGGAAAAGTACACAGCGAAGAAGACTGTGAACCTTCCTCCAAAAGACCCCAACAGACAACCACCAGAAGGAAGAGCGCATGCGATGAGAGGAGGACCAGTTCTTAGAATCCATCTCCAGAAGTTATGCCTGTTCTCAGAACTAATTGCAATAGCCCAGCCTATACCAATGAATAGGTGTAATTCTGTGGACTAAAGAATTGGCTGCCCCGCGGCACAGTGTGCAAGCTTGTGGAGGAGGAGAGATCCCCTTGCACCCAGCGCCGCAATAGATGTACCTGCTTTACAACTCTCCACGAGTTGCAGAGTCTGTTTCTGCACCTCACCATAAAGCCAAAACCAAAAGCCGGTGAGCGCCGGGACCTGGACCTGGGAACGGGACGCCCGGTCTGGAAATCTCCCGGTGGAGGGGAAACCCGCGCCGGTTCCGCCGGTCGGAGCGTGTGTGTGTTGGGGGGCGGGAGGGGGAGACAGAGGGCAGGGACTGCCGGGGCTGTCACGCTGTTTGCATTGAAATGTTGTCAAGAAACGGAAATTTCATGAAAAATTAGAGCTTGGTAGGGAAAAAACATTCTGTCCTGTTCCTGTGCCTAAAATCCCCCAACGCCGCCTGCCTTTGCTCAGTCTCCTCTCTGCCGTGGCCGTCCCTTGTTTCATCCTGACAGCACCTCGTGCTTCTGGGAGTGACACAGGGAAATCTTTCGTAGTCCAACGCGCCGTGCAATGGATGCGCCGTATTTGACACTGTCCCTGTGCAGTCGGTACACATCAAGGCATTTCTGGCTGATAAGAACAGCACAAGCGAGCTCCGCCGTGTTGGTTCAAACGAGGCTGTTGGTTTTGAGCCATTGTTTCTTTGTCTTTGGCTTCCAGAAGCTCTCTTTCTTTCTCGCGCTGCTTCTCACGAGCACCCCTCGAGGGATGCCCAGGTCCGTTCTTTGAGCCACTGCAGGGCTGCGGTGCCCTTCTCTACCGAGTGTCACACTGTCGGGTGACGGGGGATTATTTTTTTTCTGAGAAGTGCTTCTGCCACTTAGCAGCCCTCAGGGGCTTCAAAACCTGTTTTTGTGAGCGTGTGGGTGGCTGCTCCTGTGGGGACGTTGTGATGTCACTGGCGAGGCTGCCCACGGAACGCTGCCGTGTCACAAAGGGCCCCGCCCCGGCACCCCTATAAAGGTGGGGTGGGGGTGCCCAGCCACCCGGCTTGGCTCGTCCCAGCATGGTGCGAGCTCGTTGCAGCACGAGCCGCGCGAGCAGCCGGCGTCACCGTCACCGCCGCGGGAGGAGCCGCTCTCGAAGCAGCCCTCGCCGCCGGCACGTGAGGAGGCGACGCCGGCCCGGGGCACGCAGCCGCCCCTATGGCGCGCGCGGCCGGCGGCGTGCGACACGCAGCCGCCGCCGCCACTGAGCTGGCCACAGGGGTGGGTGTCCTGGGGAGCCAGTGTCCCTGACTCCCCCGGCCACCACCGCCACTGCGGCCCGGCCTCTAAATAAAGCTGGAATGATCACACGGGCGGTGTTCTGTGTCCCTGGTGTCCCTGGGCGCTAAACTGCGTGTCCCATAAAGACCTCACCAGCCAGCTGCTGGATTTGTCTGCGCGTTGTTTTAAGCCAGGGAGCCACAGAGTTCTCACCAGCTCGCTACTGGAGGGTTTTTTTTCTATTGTATTTAGACTCCCAACTCACTCAGGTCACTGTGGGGACAGGCAAGGACCATCAGCGGCGGACAAGGTCTGTTTTAATTAAGGAAGGGGATACCTGTGAGGCGTGAGGAGACGTCCTACGCGAGGTAAAGAAGCCTTGGTGCTCGTCCCTGGAAGGTTTGGGGTTCGAATCCCCATGAGGTGCTAACCGGCTAAGCTGAAAGTAGGGAAGTTGAAAGTTGAAAAAGGACTGCTATCCACCCAAGGGAAACACATCAACCATACCGAAGGAATTCTCAAACGCCTGGAGGCGGTGCAACTGCCCCAAAAGATAGCTATTATGCATTATAAAGCTCAACAAAAAGGAAACACCGCTGAGGAATGAGGCAAGTCCATGGCGGACCGAGAAGCCAAAAGGGCGGCTGAAAGAAATGATTTAGGGTTGCAGCTTTTGGTCCCAGACAGTAAAATACAAACTGATTGTGAAGCCAGGTACTCTGAAAAAGATCAGAAGTTAACTGAAGACCTAGGGGGAAAGAGAGGAAAAGATAGGTGGGCAAAAACTCCACAAGGTAAACCAAGAATACCCCTTGCATTGCTATGGGCCGCACTTATGGCAGAGCATCGAAAATCCCATTGAAAAAAAAAGACCCTCTCTAAATAGCTGAGTAAGCTGATATTCGCCCAAAATCTCTATACCGCTATGAAACAAATGACACGGCAGTGCGAGGTTTCTTTGCAGAATGATCCCAAGACAAGAACTAAAGCTTGGCCCGGTCCATCAGGGAAAGGGAATTATCCAGGACAACAGTGGTAAAATTGGGTTTTCAAAACTGCCAAGAAAAGGGGGGGTTTCGAGACCTGTTGGTCTTGACAGACACCTTCTCTGGGCGGCCAGAAACATTCCCTTGCCAAACTGATAAAGCCAGGGAAGTAACCAAAGCATTGTTACAAAAAAATCATACTGAGATTTAGGGTTCCTGCCATAATCTCATCAGATTGGAGGCCATGCTTCATTACAAAGGTTGTTCAACAAGTTAATAAACTTTTGAGAATAGATTAGCAACTTCATACCCCATATAATCCTCCATCGAGTGGTCAGATAGAAAAGATGAATCCCTTGATTTTAAACCACAAGTTATTGAGGACAGGAAGATGGTTTATCTTAGCCCCAATCATTGCCTTTAGCGCTCCCGAGAATTAGAACCAAGCCCAGAACCAAGGAAGGGCTAAATTCCTTTGAAGTAGTGTATGGGAGATCCTCCGTCATACAGGCGCAAACATCACCTCAAATTGGGGAGGAGATGTTAACTGATTGTAGAATAAGTTTGCAAAAGCAGCTTCGAGAAATAAAGCTGGGGGACTGTCGGAGTGCAGATCCTTGAAGAAACTGCACAAAGAAAACCTTGTGTAAATAAGGACTGGAGCTCTAAAGTTAGGCCTCAAGGGCAGAATGCCCTTGAAGTTAAGGATAAGAAAACTATGCTGTATGATAAGGGAGTAGTGTTTGCTTAGAGCAGAGCTTCGCTAGGCGGGTGTCTGTTTGAAATAAGCTGTTAAATATGACAAGCGTATGTATCATCCAATAATGGTGTAGAAAAGGCGTGGTCTCAGGATTACTGGTGAAAACTGTCTATATAAGCAATAAGAACTGCGCAATAAACGAAACTTCCTGCAGCTACCTCATATTGAGTCGTCTCAGTACTTCTCCAAATCCCTTCTCCACATTATGGTGCCCGAACAGGGACAGGAAGAATGAGCTGGACTCACTATCGTTTCGCTCGGGATGTCTATTGCTTGTTTTGAATGAGCATTGTTTTAGTGGGGGAAGGACGGCGACTTCAGGCGGCCCATCGGGGAAAGCCGGGCGGATCTACTTCAGGCGGCCTATAGGGGAAAGCCAGACGATCTGCAGGATCCACTGTCGCGGTAAGACGATGGAACGGGATGTTGCATTGTCATTGTTGGGAAGCTTCTTAGAGAAGCATGGATTAAAACTTGGAAAAAAAGATGTTAGCCTCCCTAGTCACGGTGGGGCATTGCTAAAGGACACTTTAAAGATCCAAATACCTATTTCATGGCGGCGGTATGGAGATGATTTGTGGGACTCTGTTGTAGATGGCAATAAAACAGCTAAGAAATTACAGAGTTCATGGAGAGATGTCACTAATTGTTTAAAGAAATACCATATGGAGCAGTCGGTCGCGGCTGCAGCTGCCCGGCACCTTAATGTCGATAGCTCAGAGCACACTATGCAGCAGCTAGGGGCAGTGGCCACCTCAACAATCTTTTCGCCGGCTCAATCGGCCCCCGCTGCTGTTGTCGTGCCCATAAAAGGACTTGCAAAAGAGCTGGAAAAACTGCCTAGTCCCTCGGCCCCATCGCCGGGACAGTTTGCGGAGCCTAGTGCCCCACCGGAGAAGGAGGTGATGCGCAGACTGCCTCCGAAGGAAGGGGATGCCTTTTGTCGGCCGCGACAGCCTCGCCCAGAAGTCCCCTCGGAAAGCGAAGGTAGTTCCGGGGAGGATGAGAAGGAGGAAGAGGATGTTAGTTGTCAGCCGGTAGTGACGGAGGAACTTAAGCGCCCGCGAGCCATCGGGTCCCGACGAATTGGAACAATAGCTTCACCTTCTGGGTTGGAGGGAGTAAAGCAGTTCGTCGGAAAAAATCTACGTGTGCAGCCTGTGGGCTCCACCCAGTGGACAGCAGTTGTTAAAGATGCACTTCTTCAAGGAGACTGGCAAACGGCTGCTAGCCTAAATGACGCAATGGCGTTTCCCGTCGTGGCAGTACAAGCACCAAACGGACAACCGGCAGCCCAGCATACGCCATTTGATTGGAAATTACTGATGCAATTAAGGAATACTGTGACTGAATATGGATTGCATTCTGAACCCACTAAGCAAGTTTTAAACTATCTGTGGAAATCGCATATCATGATTCCAGAGGACATAAAAAGTATAGCTCGGCTTATTTTAAAACCTTCAGAAGGTATTATGTGGGACAAGTTATGGAGAAATGAGTGTCGAAAAATTGCAGAACAACCGCGACAACAAGGTGATCCCTTGCTTAATGTACAAGTAGACATGCTAATGGGAATGGGCCCGTATGCCACAAAAGATGCTCAAGCAGCCTTTCCCTTTGAATTCCATAAAGCGTCTATGGAAGCTGCCAGAGCTGCCTTCAGTTTAGTTCAAACCTCACCCAAAGCACCAATTATACTACAATTAAACAAGGACTGACAGAGCCTTTCCCTGCCTTTATCGATAGATTGGTTGCAGCTTTGGAAAATGCGGCAGAATTGTCAGAAACAATGAAGACTACTCTTTTGAAAACCTTTGCATTTGAGAATTCCAACATGAAAACAAAAAATATATTGGTCAGCCTTCCTAGGGACGCTTCTGTAGAGGAAACGCTTGAACGGATAGCCTGAGCTCCTGAAATTCATCAAACGGCACGACAAAATGCTTTTGTAGTAGAAGCCGTTAATGCTGCCATGGGAAAGCACACTCAAGCACTAGCAGTTGCCTTAAAGCCCTTAACAAAAAAGACCCAAAAAACCAAAAAGACAAACATTGATAAGTGCTATCGTTGCGGCCAGGTAGGCCATAGACGAACTCGTTGCCGCGCAAAAACTGTGTGGTGCAGCAATTGCAGCATAGCCTCCCACGCCACAACAGCTTGCCGGTGTCCGGGAAACAGCGCGAAGAGCAGTCGCGCTCCGACACAAGTAGCTGCTCCTGCAACTTGCATCCAGCCACCAGAGGGAGCCTCGGACTGGACCTGGCAACACCAGTAGAAGTTATCCTGACCTCACAACAGCCTCAACGTGTTCCCACCACAACGAATGGACCGGTTATAGTTAAGGGTGAAGCCAAAGGTGCCTTGCTTATAGGTCGATCATCCACTGAGTTACGAGGGTTGATTGTCCTCCCAGGGTTGGTTGACGCGGATTATATGGGAAATATTCAAATTGTAGCCTATGCAATGCAACCACCTATGATCATTCCCAAGGGTAGCAAAATTGCCCAAATTATTCCTTTGGAAAATCTAGTGCAAGATATGAGCCAGAGTATTACACGATTAAGGGGGGATCAAGGCTTTGGTTCCATTGGTGGGTTAGCTTTGCTCTCTCTACGAATGAATAAGCGACCAGTTGTTAACGCCACTATTGATAATGGGCTTGAGGTAATAACAATGCCAGTACTATTAGATTCCGGAGCCGAACTGACTATATTTAATGTTCGTAGGTGGCCTAGTCATTGGCCTGCCACAGAAGCACAAGATGCGGTAGAAGGTGTAGGAGGAACAGTGAAAGTTCTAACAAGTAGTCAAAGAATATCTATAACTATTGATGGAAAAACAGGGCATGTTTTTGCTACCGTCATGCCCCTGCCGGTTGGCGTTAATGCATTAATTGGTAGGGATGTGTTAGATCAGCTCGGGGTAATGCTTGTGTCACCAGATGTGGTTTTTCAGCAGCGGCTGCTGCAGAGCAGCCTGCCCCAATCAAGCTTACCTGGGTAAGTGAAGACCCTGTGTGGGTTGATCAGTGGCCGCTGAAACTTGATAGGCTGCAAAAAGCGCATGCGCTGGTGAAGGAGCAGTTAGATGGGGGGCATCTTGTACCATCCACTAGCCCCTGGAACACGCCAATTTTTGTTATTCCAAAGAAATCAGGGAAGTACCATCTACTACATGACCTGTGCGCTGTTAATAACAAAATGCAGGCCATGGGAGCTCTACAGCCTGGACTTCCATCGCCAGCAGTCTTGCCAAAAGATTGGCCGTTAACTATAATTGATTTGAAAGATTGTTTCTTCACAATTCCTCTACACCCTGCTGACTCCAAAAAATTTGCATTTTCTGTTCCAGCTATTAATAAGCAGGAACCAACAAAAAGATATCAATGGGTGGTTCTTCCTCAAGGTATGAAAAATAGTCCGACAATCTGTCAACTTTATGTGGCAAGTGCATTGCAGCCTCTCCGAGATCGATATCAAAAGGCATTTATCTATCATTATATGGACGATATTTTGTTCACGCAAGAAACACCTTTAAGTCACCAAGACCTTGATTGGATTCATAAAACCTTAGCAAAAAAAGGTTTAAGTATAGCCCCAGAAAAAATTCAACAGAGCTCGCCCTGGAAATACCTTGGATGGGTTATCACGAACAGTCACATTAAGCTGCAGAAACTGCAACTTCATGTAGAAATAAGAACTCTGTGTGATGCACAAAAACTGATGGGTGACTTGCAATGGCTGCGGCCAGTAGCAGGGTTTACTAATGACGAACTTCTACCCTTGCGCACCCTATTAACAGGCACGGATACAGCTGCACCTGTCACGCTGACTGAACGGCAAAGACAAGTGCTACAGGAACTCAGCCAGAAAATTACTTGTCGTGCGACTGAGCGCTTGAATCCAGAACATCCTGTTGACCTCACAATTATTAACATCAAACACTCCGTGCTGGGGGCCTTAACCCAACCAAAGGCAAAAATGGGGAAAGTGGTGTGTTGGAATGGATTTTTATATCACTGCAGCCTCAAAAAACAGTTGAGATGAGGGTGGAGATGGTAGGACGAGTAATTCGGAAAGGCAGAAGAAGGTTGTGGGAGATCTTAGGGAAAGAACCAGCAAGTGTACTTATACCACTGAAGCGAGAGGAACTTGAGTGGTACTTGGCTAATTCTGAACCGTTGCAAAGTAGTTTACTGGGTTTCCCTGGGAAGGTGTCAGTAGGTATTGCTAAGTCAAAGATCTTGTCCTGGATCGGAACTCAAACGTGGGTGCAGCGAGAAAAACTTACGAAGCAACCCATTGAGGATGCTGTAACGGTATATACGGATGCAGGGAAGGCTGCCCATAAGGCAGGAATTGTGTGGAAGGAAGGGGAGGTGTGGAAGACTCACGTGCTACTTGGCACTTCCCAAGATTCCTTACAAACGTTGGAACTGTGGGCAGTAGTATGGGCGGTAACGAATTGGATGACAGTCCCAATTAATGTAGTGTCAGATTCTTTGTACGTTCTAGGGATTGTGGAGTGAATAGAAGTGGCAGAAATTAAGGAGGTACAAAACAAAAGACTGTTTTCCCTGATGTGTGAATTAAGGGCAGCATTAAGACAGAGACCAACTGAATATTGCGTGATTCACGTGCGTAGTCATCAGTGGCCTATAGGATTGGGGGAAGGAAATTTGTCAAGGATCATTCTTATAGCTCGCGCAATGCTTTTGCTAATGTAACGACTTGTTTGATACAATCTCTAAATCACACGCTGCCTGGGGACCCACGAGAATTTAAATTTACCAGGATCAAAGTTTGTAGGTGATACCAGTAACAACCATGCTACACAAACACGTGTTGTTTTTAGCGACAAGTATGCCAGCATAATAAACCTCCAAAGCCAAGCTGCTCAAATCTTGGGATGGCGTTTTCCCTATAACATCTTCAAAGGTGGCAGCTGGACAGACGTGTCCCCAACTAATGATCAATACAAAAGTTTTGTTTAGGGTAGACAGATATTGCGGATCAAGCCTGGGAAAAATTGGATTACAGTCTAATCAGATGGTGCCCGGTCGTCATTTGATCGAGGCCAGCAAATTTTGCTGCTGTGGAATGGCGATGCTGCCAAGGAGTTACCCCCAGTGTTTTTCCGATTTGCGGTGACCGCGCTTAGCGGGATATCCCGGGGAGTGCTTGTAGAGGGCCTTGCTGTCTTGGCCAGCTGGCAGCGTTGGCCCTAGTTGTAGGCGATGGCTGAATGTGCCGCGCCGATTGCGCAGAGCAGGGGCAGGTGCAGGTCCTGCATCTGGCTGCGGCGATGGGGTGCGGCTGTGGTCTGTGGCAGCGCGAGTCTTTGAATCTATGGTTGCGCCTGGAGTGGCGGCAGCCCAAGCATTGAAGCAAATTGAGGATTTGGCCTGCTGGTCAGAAGGACAAGCAGGTGTCACCGCTCAAATTTTGGAACGGCTACTACTAGACCAAAATAGCCTTAGGCATGCTATTTTACAAAATCGTGCGGCTATTGATTTTTGCTTCTGGCTTAAGGACACGGCTGTGAAGAATTTGAAGGCATGTGTTGTTTTAATCTACGTGACCATAGTGAGTTCATCCACAAACAGTTGCAATGGCTTGGAGAGCATTCGGGGAGAATTGTGGTAGAGGAATGTATATTGATATGTAAACTGTCTTTATGTTTCTTATGATTTAGTATATTACGTGTGTGAAAGTTGTTTGTATATATGCCCGTATATATGCTTTCTGTGTTTTTTCCAATCAGAAGCGAGCTACTGGAAGGAGAAGCATTAACTGGTACCAAATTAATGACAAAGAATTACAAACTAGACTTAGTTGTGAGCACATAACTTTGAAAAAGGAAGCTAGGAGAAGTATGTTACAACTTAAAAATCCGCTGTTAGCCAGCAGAGCACATACTGGGCAGCCTTGTTGCACGTACTGACCACGCGTGCAGCAATGCCATGTCAGTACCTTTTTCATAGACTCTGTTGAGGGTGTAAAAAGGATGGCTCAGAGCGGAGCGGAAGGAGGCTGCAGAGCACACTGTGTGGATAAACAGGGGACGCCCTGAAGGTGCCGTGCCTGCCTCTCTTCTCTGCGATGACCCTGCCAACTGACACCCTCCTGCTCAGCGGAATCTTGGATATAGCGGAAATAGTGAAGCCCTCGGAAAGGGAAGTAGTGTGCTAGAAACTGCTTTTGCAAGGCTGTACCAAAACAACATGCTAGTAACTGGGGTTGACAGTCTCGTGCACAGGGTTTTCTTCGTGCAAGAAAAGAAAGGGGGAATTGTCGGAGTGCAGATCCTTGAAGAAACTGCACAAAGAAAACCTTGTGTAAATAAGGACTGGAGCTCTAAAGTTAGGCCTCAAGGGCAGAATGCCCTTGAAGTTAAGGATAAGAAAACTATGCTGTACGATAAGGGAGTAGTGTTTGCTTAGAGCAGAGCTTCGCTAGGCGGGTGTCTGTTTGCAATAAGCTGTTAAATATGACAAGCTTATGTATCATCCAATAATGGTGTAGAAAAGGTGTGGTCTCAGGATTATTGGCAAATACTGTCTATATAAGCAATAAGAACTGCGCAATAAACGAGACTTCCTGCAGCTAACTCATATTGAGTCGTCTCAGTACTTCTCCAAATCCCTTCTCCGCAGGGGACTAGAGCCCACGGTCTTGATGGTCCTGTGCACAATATTGAACCTGGTGGTTAAGTGTATGTCAGATCTCTTCCAGGTTCAGCCCCGAAACCAGGGTGGGAAGGTCCATTCCAGGTGTTGCTAACCACCCACACAGCAGTTAAAATTAAGGAGCAAGCATCGTGGATACATCAGACGAGAGGGAAGAAAGCCCCTAAGCCACAATGGAATTCGACATCTACTGGACCGCTGAAGCTAGGGATCCAATGGAAGGATGGACAATAATTGTCGTTAGCATTATGAGACTCTGTTTAAACACGAGGGAGGCATGAGAGCAGAATTTATTTATACACTTAACCACGCACATTTCTCCAACTGTCCATCTGCCAGATTGCTGGATATTGTAGAAGAGTGCAGTCCCTGCACAAAGTCCAAGTCACGTAAAACATGTCCATGCCTGCAGCAGGATGCCCCTGAGCTCTTTGTCGATAACAGGGCAAGGGAACAACTATCACTAGATCCATATCTGGTGTTAATGTCTGGGAGGAGTGTGAAACTGGGTGGAGGCCCGGTGGTCTCATTCCTCCATTTTTCCGCCCAGGACAAAACGAGCTGTTACCTCCACCCATGCATGGTGGAAATTGATGGACTTTGTGCCATTAACAGGAGCGATAAGCTTGTCTACAGTCATCCCCACACGCATGACGTAATGTAGATCTTGGGTACAAATATGCCCCCAATTTCGACCCCAAGAGGGGGATAGGAGAAGACTCGATGCCATACCGACGGACGGATTGAGGAATTCGCTCCCCTCTCCACCCCCACCACGTTAGGACGCCTCGTGGGTAAGATTCTCTGCCTCAGTCTATGCTGAGTGATATTTTCTGTCCCGGGTGTATTCTGTTGGTTTCGCCCCCGGTGTATTTGGTATTTTGTCCCGGGTGTGTGTTGCTTGCTAATGCAGTTTGTGCATTAACGGGCTTATTCTGCCACGTAACTGGGCTGCAACAGACGGGCTGTGAGCCGCAGCTCTGCAGTTCGTTTATCAAAGGCAATATCAAAACAGAACCTGTAAATGTTGCTCTTGTAAATAAACCGTCCTTGTTCGTGCCCCCCTCCCGATTTTGCTTGTCTTGCATATTCGGAGTCGGCCCTAGGACCGGTTTCATTTCCCCTCTATTCACAACAGATATATACAACTCTTCCCCGACATAACACGGAATTGCCATTTTTTGGAGTCCCAGTGAACTATCTAAACCAAAATTGGCCATATGATTATATCGATTTTGCTCAGACACCCGATGGCCTCGGACTAAGCTGGCCAACAAGGGGAAAGCGTCTCCCGGGCCAGCGGCCAAATAAACTTCCTACTGGGGAAACCCTCTGTTGGAAATCGGGAAAGGAGTTGCCTAAACACAATTGTACTAATACCAATAAAAAGATGCGGTTTGATCTACAAGGGATAGGTTACGGGGGAATTTTTATGAGAAAAATCAATTGCAGTGCAAAACAGGTAGGACATCTCAGTGATACCGAAATCGAGAAACTGAACGGCACTACACGCGCACTACAGGAGACTGAAGGGTGTCCAGACCCAGTCATTGTGGGATTCAGTCACAGCTTCCTGTATGAATACGTACCAGTCGGACTGCAGTGGCTACATAGAGATGGACGGGCCAGGAAATCCTGGCCCCAGTATCGGGAAGGAACCTGTATGACGACTTACCTTATACCCCCAGATAAGATCGAGAATCAGACCGGCTCAGTGACTGGTACCTGGAGAACACCCCGCTGGAGACGCATACGGCAAATGCTAAATCCTCTAGTCGAAAAGGGTACTGGTTTCCACGGTTTTATGAAATGGCTAATTCCTTCGTTAGGAACAAGCAAATGGGAAAAAACAAGGCTTAACATTTCGGTCACATTGCAACAAACGGAAAAATCCCACTCTCGGCACGTTGCAAGGAGTGCAGGAGGAAGCAAGTTCCTTAAGTAAAGTGGGTCTACAAAACCGACTAGGATTAGACCTTTTGTTAACTAAGGAAAGGGGAATATGTGCAGTTATTAACCCAAGTTGTTCTATTAAGCCGGAAAAACGAGTGGGAGCAGATTGGCAGAAAATATGGAAAAAGAATCCAATTTGACATCGAGTAGCTCAAGATGATACTTTCTTTAGTTTCTCTGAACGTTGGGAAAAGCTCACCTCCTGGTTACCCAATTTTGCCTGGCTAAAGCAGCTCTATATTACACTTATCACGATTATTATATTACGATTATGTATCGTATGCAGCTGTAGGCTGCAATGTTCCATGTGGGTGTGTAGACAAACCGGTAGCGCGTATGAAGAGCGGAAAAAATCCTAAGTTAAGACAAAATGTTGAAAGTGGCAAATATTTTGCCAAACGGCTCGGAGGGCGTGGTATTATATATACTTTTGCTATAGCAAAAGTATTTGCAAAAGGGAAAGAAAAGGGGGGACTTGATTAGAGGAGCTAACCTTAAGCTTGGCATTCTGATGGGCGTTGTAACACAGAAAGTAGTTGGTGCAGGTGCAGGTGCAGGGACAGAGCCAGAACGCTCTTGTCTGTAAGCAATGACTGACCAGCCGTCTGCTTAAAGCCGCTTCTGCGGTGGGGAACCCAGCCAGCCAAGGAAAGGGGAAAAGTACACAGAGAAGAAGACTGTGAGCCTTCCTCCAAAAGACCCCAACAGATAACCACCAGAAGGAAGAGCGCATGCGATGAGAGGAGGACCAGTTCTATTGTAGGGTTTTTTCTATTGTATTTAGACTCCCAACTCACTCAGGTTGTTACCGAAAATCCGGAATAAGAAACTTACCAACACCAATGGGATGTAGATAAGCAGACACTTCTTTATTGCGGCGCCGGGTGCACAGGGGATATCTCCTCCTAGCGTGCGCACCTTGCACCGAAATCAAACTTCTTATATAGAGCTGACATATGCAAATCCATTAGGAAATCATACATAAACATACAAATTCCCGAAAATCATTAGCATATTCTCCTCCCATTTCCGATTCTGCGCAATAAAAGTTAGAATAATCGAGAAATGAGTCTGGGGTATAATATGGGTAGGTGGTCTGTGAGTCGGTGGTCGCGATCTCCCCCTGCCGGAATTACCTTTTGCTTAAGTTCACGGTTTCTGGCAGGTACCCATAAACCATTACGAAACTATTTCGGTTGGGGTTCTTCATCTCCATTAATCTAAACCTTGATAGCTACATGCATTCTTCTAATTTTATGTAGGTATCATAAATCAGTTTATAAATCAACTTGTGCTTTGTACTGCACGTTTCTACTAAATGATTCTGACCTGTCTCTTTGGTCCTGGTACAGTGCTTTACAGGAATTTTTATAGCAGCATCTGGTTATTGTATCCCCTTTGGTCCTGGTACGGAGCTATACAAGAATTCCGTAGCAACACTTTTCATTAAAATATTTCTTAAAACTCTATATTATTAAAATCAACTACTAACTATTAATTACAAACTGTTGATTAAATTTTAATTACCAAAAATTCTAAGTATCAGTAACATTTCCCCCCTTTGAAAGTGTTGAAATTGCTATTTCAATACTTTCATCACTTTCACTTTTACTGTTCGATACTCACTTATCATCATGTTCAAAGCTAAGATTCGTTTCAGCATACCTTGGCGATAAACCGTGGTCTGGTGGAATAGTAGGTAACTCTCTCATGATTCTGCGATTAATTGCAAGTCTATTAGCAAACTGTTTCTTTAAGCAATTGTATATTAGCATGATCATGAGGAAGACAATTAGCAACAGAAACAGAGTTTTAATCAAAGATTGGATCCAAGAGCTTAGATTCCAGCCTAGTTCTTTGAAAATTTGACCTATCCAATCTTCTGACATGTCCTCCCAGATTGATTCTGTTTCTTTCTCAACTTTTTCTAGCAAATCCAAATCATGCTCCACATCCTGTGTAACGTTTGGGATGTGTATACAGCAGTGGTCTAATTCATCTTTGAGATATCCACATACTCCATGCTCTTTGAGTAAAAGTGTGTCTAAAGCCATTCTATTTTGAAGTGCCATTTTAGATGTCGCCTGTAATTGAATGTTCAATTCTTTGAATCCTTTCTTTGTAACATTTGCTAACTTTTCTACTTGACTTGTTAAATGATACAGCCATTCTCTGTTTCTATATGAGGCTATAGGATTTAAAAGAGACTCAAGAGCCCAGCTGATTTTCAGTCCTGTCGATGGTTCATTCCAAATATCATCTGTCCGAGACCTTTTAGTTCGTTTTAAATTTAGACTTTCTAGGGGTCTTTTAAATGGTGACTTTTTCCAAATTGGACACAATGTTGGCATGCCTAAGGTAATTTGTTTAACTTTACCATCTAATGGCAAGTGTGTTGTCCAGGTTCCATCACTTAGTGCCCAGACCAGGTGTCCAGGACTCTGGATTGTACTTTTCTTACAGCTTATAAATGTTCCCCTTTTAATTTGATAATCTGCAGTCACTTGAAGATCATTTTTGAGTCCTCGACAGAAACACCCATATCTCACTGCAGCTGCTAAAGGGGGAATTTCTTGTATTGTTTTACTTACTGTACTACAATTGTAAACTTTGTCACATTTCCACCAAGATACTGAACTTTCCTCTTCTAGTGACGTAGTTCCTCTATCTGTTATTGTTGGCCAATATCCAGTAACTGACCCTACCCACGCAAAACACCAAGGGGTTTTTGCCATGTATTGAAATTGGGAGAATATAGTCATGGACCAAATTGATTCCCAAGTAAGTTGTTCTTTTTGTGAAGTTTGAACGCTTTCTTTGCATTTCCATTCCATTACCATACGGCTCACATTTTTCTTTATTGGTTCATCATAAGAACACCATCCATAACCATATCCTGTATCTAGTCCTGTCCAACCTCCACTGATGTCTACGAAGTTTGAATTCAGTAATTTTGTACATTCATCCTTACTTCCTGGGGACTTCCATTGTTTTCTAATATATCTCACTTGTTCATACCATTGTGTCATTGGCTGTTGTTCACAATGAGTGGTCTCATTTTTATGTTCCTGAGTTGTCAAATTCATAGTTAAGATGCCCCATGGAATGGATTCACCTACTGCTCTTGGTATTGGTAAACAAGCAGTAATTTGTGTAACATTCTGCAAATTGGCAAATCCTTTGATTAATCCTAATATCAAATTTTCCTCAGAGGTTTGTTTGGGAATTTCAATCACTTGTTCTGTTTCTAACTGTCTTTTGTTCCTACTCACCAAGTCAGTCCATGGTTTCACTAGTACCATCCTCCAGCATAAGATCCAAAGAACAATTACAAACAGATATGAGAAATTAGACATGTTTCAGAGTCAGTTTCAAAGTCTCTGGGTCACGATTCACAATTTTCCAGGGTACCGGTGCTTTCTTCACTCGAGTGTAATGTATCCAGGCTGTAGATTCTGCAATCTTGACTGCTGTGAAGGTTGTCAACAGTATCTGGAAAGGTCCTTTTCAGTGCTCTTGCAGAGGTTCAGAAGTCCATGTCTTTATGTAGACATAATCTCCTGGTTGGAAATCATGCACTGGAGTATCTAAAGATAAAGGTCGATTCCAAATCACAGCACTCCGAATCGCAGCTAAAGTTTTCCCTAGAGAAAGCAAATAGTTATATACATCTTGTTTTCCTTTTACATGCTGTCGTGGTTTTAGGCTGATCCAGCAACTAAAACTCACACAGTCTCTCCTTCTCCAGTAAAGTAGAGAGGAGAGAAAAAAACCAAAGGGACTGAGGGTTGAGACAAGAACAGAGGGAGCACCCACCGACCATGGTCCTGGGCAAAACAGGCAGAGCTTTTCTCAAAGCAAAACAGTTTATTAATGATTACTTAGAAGGACAAAGGGAAACAAAAACCGATTACTTGAGAGGACAGAAAGAAACAAAACCAGATCTTAAAACCGACACCTTCCCCCCCCCTTTCCTTTTCCTCCCGGCTCTACCTCCTCCCCCCAGCAGCACAGGGGGCAGGGACTGGGGGGTGCAGGTCAGTTCATTCCGTGCTGTTACTGCTGCTTCTTTCTTAAAGGAGAAGGAGTCCTTACACCCTTTTCCCCTGCTCCAATGGATCCCCTACCCACGAGGAAAAATCCACAAACTTCTCCAGCGTGATTCCAGCCCACTGGAAACAATCCTTCCCCACAGATTGCTCCGGTGTGGGCTTTACCACAGTCTCGGGTACTTAGGGAGCTGTAGCCACTCGCTCCGGCGTGGGTCGTCACTCAGACTCCAGATGCCTCTCCGCCTTGTCGTGCACCCCAACACGACCATCCTCAGGCTCAGGCATCTTCTCCCCACGGGCTGCGAGTGGGTCTCTGCTCCACCGAGGCCGTCCTGGTTGCAGGGGGGCCACCTGCCATCTCACCACCAGCCGCAGGGGAAACTCGGCTCCGGCACACCTCCTCCCGCTCCATCCTCACTGACCTGCTGTCGATGCGGCTGTTTCTCTCAGATCTCAGTCCTCTCTGAGTGAACTCAGCCCAGTGGGCACCCCGGGAGTGGGGTGCCCCCGAGTTCCCCAGCTGGCTCCGCCGCCGCCATTCTCCGTGGGCGGCGCCGGCCCGACGCAGGCAGCCGCCCGGCCGGGAGCCAGGGAGCGGGGGCAGTGCCCTCCTCCCTTCTCTGCTCGATCCTGGGCAAAGCACCTTTTCCAGTTCCTTTGTCCCGACTTAAATAGGGCAATTCGCAGATGCGCCCTATTGGCTCAACCCCGAGGGGGATGGCAGTCTGATCTGGTGGCCAGAACTAAGCCTAATCCGGTTCCAAAACCGGGGAGGTCACAGGGAGCAAAACCCCTCTCCTGCCACCAGAACCACCCCCCCTCCACATCAAACCATGACACATGCATGTCTGGATTTGGTTCCGGGGACTCATAAGGTTTTCCATACAACAATTCATAAGGACTGATAGAGGTTCCACTCTTTGGCTGTACTCTGACTCGAAGTAATGCCAAAGGTAACGCTTGAGGCCATTTTAAATTTGTTTCTTGACAAATTTTACTTATTTGTCTTTTTAGAGTCTGATTCATTCTTTCTACTTTTCCACTGGATTGTGGCCTCCAAGATGCATGTAAATCCCAGGCAATGCCTAATACTTTGCTAACGCTTTGGACTACTTCAGCAACAAAGTGTGGACCTCTGTCAGATGAAATTCCAATTGGAACTCCAAATCTTGGAATTATTTCTTGTAGTAACCATTTTACTACTTCCTTTGCTTGTGTGGTGCGACAGGGAAGGGCTTCAGGCCATCCTGTAAAAGTATCAACCCCCACCAGGATGTACCGGTACCCATTTTGTCTAGGTAATTCTGAGAAATCTACTTGCCAATAGTCTCCAGGTTCTGTGCCAGATTTTAGCTTACCCATTTGGACTTTTTTCTTGATTACTGGATTATTTTTCAAACATATTTCACATTTTGCGGTTATCATTTTAGCTAATCCTAGCATTTTAACTGGCACTACTTGTTTCTGTAAGGAAGTTACTAAAGCTTCTACTCCCCAGTGACATTCCTGATGCTTTGTTTGAATTATTTCTCTCATCAGAATGGGTGGGATCACTACTTGTCCACTAGGGGTTACCCACCATCCAGCTAAGTTTTTCTTAGCATTTAATAACTGGCTTAATTTATCATCTTCCTCTGAATATTTTGGCTTTTCCCTAGGAAGGGCTACTGTTTTGGAGGGAATTAATGCCATTTGGAACACTTGGTCCTTTGCTACTTTCTTTGCTGTCCTATCTGCTAAATTATTTCCAACAATTTCTTTTGTGTTTCCATTTTGGTGTGCTTTACAGTGCATGATTGCTACTTGTTCTGGTTTCTGAACTGCTTGCAGCAATTGTAAAATTTCATTTTGGTGTTTAATGTTTGATCCTTGAGAGGACAATAATCCTCTTTCTTTCCACAGAACCCCATGGACATGCACTACTCCAAAGGCAAACTTGGAATCAGTCCAAATATTCACTTTCTTCTTTTCACTTAATTCTAGGGCTCGAATTAAGGCAATAAGTTCTGCTTTTTGGGCGGATGTGGTGCTTGCCAATCCTCTGGCTTCTATAACTGTGGTGTCTGTCGTTACCGCATATCCAGCGTATCGGACCCCTTGCTCCATAAAGCTGCTGCCATCTGTGTACAATTCCCAGTCTGGTTGCTCCAGTGGTACATCTTTCAAATCTTCACGACTGGAATAAACATACTCGATAGTAGCCAAGCAATCATGTTCCAGTTGTCCTTCTTCCTGTGTGGAGCTTAAAAACACTGCAGGATTTACCAGGTTAGTTGTTTTTAGAATCACATCATCCTGTTCGGTTGGTACCACTTGGTATTTTATCATCCGGCTTGGGGATAACCAATGACCCCCCTTTTGTTCTAGAACAGTTATCACCATGTGTGGGACATAGACCGTTACTGTCCTTCCCAAAGTCAATTTGTGAGCTTCCTGTATCAGCAGCACTGTTGCTGCCACCGCTCGCAGGCAACTTGGCCATCCTTTACTCACTGTGTCCAGTTGTTTGGAGAAGTATCCGACAGGTCGCTTCCAGCTGCCCATCTTCTGGGTCAACACTCCCAATGCTAGGTGTTGCCTCTCATGGACAAACAACTGAAAGTTCTTAGTCAAATCTGGAAGTCCTAAAGCAGGTGCTGACATCAAAGCACGTTTTAATTCAATAAAAGCTTTTTGTTGATCTGGTCCCCACACAAAAGGAGAAATCTTCTGGGCTTCATACAAAGGTTTAGCAATCAGCCCGTAATTCATGATCCAAAGGCGACACCACCCGGCCATTCCCAAAAATGCTCTGAGTTCGTGAATATTTTCTGGTTCAGGTATATTGCAAATAGCTTCTTTTCGACCTTTTCCCAACTGTCGCTGCCCTTTAGAAATTTCAAAGCCCAGATATATCACAGTCTGGCAAGCTATTTGGGCCTTTTTCTTAGATACTTTGTACCCACTTAGTCCCAGAAAGTTCAAAAGGTCTATTGTTACCTGGATACAGGTCGACTTTTCCTCTGTAGCAATCAGTATATCATCCACATATTGTAGCAGTAGATGTCCAGGTCTTGGTTTCTCCTGTTTCCATATCTCGAGTTCTCTCGCCAACTGATTCCCGAAGATCGTTGGACTGTTTTTGAATCCTTGGGGTAGCCTTGTCCACGTTAACTGCATCTTTCGTCCAGTCTGTGGATTTTCCCACTCAAAAGCAAACAGTTTTCTACTTTCCTTTTCCAAGGGTATACAAAAGAAAGCATCTTTTAAATCAAGCACTGTAAACCACTGATAGGTCTCTCTTAACGAGGTCAGTAATGTATATGGGTTTGCTACTACTGGGTAAATATCTTTGACTATTTGATTTACTGCTCTTAAATCCTGTACCAGTCGGTATTCTCCGGATGGTTTTCTGACTGGCAAGATAGGAGTGTTATATTCGGATTCGCATTCCTCTAAAATCTTATACTTTAAGAATTTGTCAATTAATTTCTTCAATTCCTGTCTGATTTCTGGCTTAATTGGATATTGTTTCAATTTGACTGTTTTTGCTCCTTCTTTTAATTCTACTTTAACAGGCTCTGCCAGTTTTGATTTGCCAGGGATATCTGTTTCCCATACTGTGGGAATCACGGCCAAATTTACATCTGAAGGGATTTCTTGTCCCTTGGTTATTTCTTGGATCATCAGGATTTCACTTGTTTTTGATTCTGGTATTTTTAAGAGAATCTCTCCTTCTTCAAAACTGATCTGAGCATTTAATTTAGACAATAAATCTCTTCCCAATAAGGGTACTGGACATTCGGGTACATACAAAAATTCATGAGTGATTACCTTTTTCCCAAATTTTAAATCCAGGGGTTTTAGGAATGGTCTGCTTTCCTCTTTCCCAGTGGCCCCTACAATATTTGCTGGTTTTGTTCCAATTTTTCCTTTACAGGTGTTTAATACTGAAAATGTTGCTCCAGTATCCACTAAAAATTTAACTTCTTTTTTTCCCAGCTTAATTACAACCAGAGGCTCAGCTGGGTTCCCCTCCGGTCCCCTTCAATCATCTAGCATCATGATTTTAGCTATTTCTTGCTGAGTATTTCCCTTTCTGGGGCAGTCTCTTTTCTAATGTCCCTCTTCCTTGCACAAAGCACACTGATTTATTCCTAGGGGAGTGTTAAAATTCCTGCCACCACCGTTCACAAATCCTCCTCTTCCACCGAATCCTGAACCTCTTCCCCTGCCTCGTCCTCTACTCACTGTTCTTGTCATGACTGCTAGCAGCCTGTTTTCCCGAGATTTTCTTTCCTCCTGTTCTCTATTGTTATACACCTTCCAGGCTGCTTCCATCAATTTAGCTAAACTCCTAGAATCTTCTCCCTCTAATTTCTGAAGTTTCTTTCTTATGTCTGGTGCTGATTGTCCTATAAAAATCAAAGTCAATTGTATCTGTGCCGCCTCAGTTTCCACCTTTAAATCAGTATATTTTCTGGCAGCTTCTTTCAGTCTTTCCAGAAACACTGAGGGAGATTCATTTTTGTCTTGCCTTACTTCATATAATTTAGACCAATTCAAAGATTTAGGCATGGCATGTTTAATTCCATACAAAATCCAATTTTGATACCGTCTCAATCTCTGTCTGTGCTCCACATTATTTGGATCCCACTGCGGATCCCCAGATGGAAAATTCTGTTCCAAAGTTCCAGTCATATTTTCATTCAGCACTGCCGCTTCAGCCTGTGCTCTACCTGCTTTCAACACCATTTGCTTTTCTGTATCATACAGTAAATTATCTAAAAACCACCTGCAAATCACTCCAGTCTGGGTCCTGTGTTCTAATTATAGTATCCACCACTCTTCCTACTCTTTCCGGATCCTCTCTCTAAAGTCCGGCTGCCTGTTTCCAAGCCATCAAATCGGTAACTGGAAAAGGCACCTTTCCATACACCGGCCCATCGCTGCCAGCTCCCTGCCGCAGGGGAGCTGCTGTGTGTGCCTGCTGTCGGGTTCTCCGAGAAACAGGGGTGTGAATTACACCCTCAGAGGGACCCTCCTCGGCATCCTCAGTCCCACTGCTTTCTGCTTCTTGCATCTGTTCCTGATATTCTCGACCCCGATTTCTTTCTCTCCTAGGAGGAGATATGTCTAATTCTGGTCCCTCATCAACTTCAGAAGTAATCCTCTTTTTCAAACAATCTTTCCCAATTTCACACACTGAACAACACTTTTTCTCCTTTTTATTCCCTGTAGCAACAGCCATTATCAAACCATTTCCATCCGCTAGTTTACACTCTTTCTGCCAATCTTTTCTTTGTCTCAGATAGAAAAACAAATCTACATAAGGTATTTCATCCCATTTCTCTTTCCTTCTACAAAACAGCATTAACTGAAAAATAGTATTATAATTCAAAGTACCATTCACAGGCCATACTTCTTGATCTTCTAACGTATACAACGGCCACCACTGATTACAATATTCAATCATTTTGTTCTTTCGCAAATCATCTCCTATATCTCCCCAATGTGCTAATAAGCATCCTAACGGAGAAGTTTTCGGGATTTTGTCATTTGCAGCCAAATTACTCATACTTTTACTTTTAAACAAATGAGTTAACTTAGATGCCATGATATAACTGTTAATACAATATATAATCACTCAAATCTGTCACACTGTTTTTCTTCGACTGCACCCCTTACGGGATAGCAGAGCCACAAATCCGGACCCCGCACTCACTTCGTGCTTAACTGCACGTCTCTCTCTCACGGTCACACTCACACAGTTCTGTAATTTATTACCTTGAGCACAAGTAGGTAACACAATAAACACAAACTCGGCACCTTAGTACTCGGTCAAGATAAACGGTTCCGCAGTATAGCGCACAAGAAAACTTCTAACTTACGTTAGAGGCACAACTTATAGAACACTATAGCCAGCATATAGGTTCCAAGTCTCCGCTATGTCCAACCCTGCAATAGCTTTCGCTTATGGCTCACGGGCAGACGCCCAGGCTTCCACTCCACGAGGATCCTCTGCCCGACCCTGCGCAGCTTTTGCCACGACTGACAGGCAGGCTACAGCGAGGGGACTCGAACCCACTCGCAGGGGGACTCGAACCCACTTTCCAGAGGCGGGACTCGAACCCCCTCTATGTGGTGGGACTCAAACCCACTCACAACGGTGGGACCTGAACCCACTCGTTTAGAAACAAAAGAAAGAAGTGTCTTACCCCAAATCCAGGGGACGTCGCGAAGAACCTTATGGATCAGGGATCGATGGGTGTCCCCGAGAAATCCTCGTTACCGGCTGGAACCGATCAGGTCCCCGACTCCTCCGGTCTCCTTCAGCGAGATCCCATCTGGGTCGCCAAAACTGTTACCGAAAATCCGGAATAAGAAACTTACCAACACCAATGGGATGTAGATAAGCAGACACTTCTTTATTGCGGTGCCGGGTGCACGGGGGATATCTCCTCCTAGCATGCGCACCTTGCACCGAAATCAAACTTCTTATATAGAGCTGACATATGCAAATCCATTAGGAAATCATACATAAACATACAAATTCCCGAAAATCATTAGCATATTCTCCCATTTCCGATTCTGCGCAATAAAAGTTAGAATAATCGAGAAATGAGTCTGGGGTATAATATGGGTAGGTGGTCTGTGAGTCGGTGGTCACGATCTCCCCCTGCCGGAATTTCCTTTTGCTTAAGTTCACGGTTTCTGGCAGGTACCCATAAACCATTGCGAAACTATTTCGGTTGGTTTTCTTCATCTCCATTAATCTAAATCTTGATAGCTACATGCATTCTTCTAATTCTATGTAGGTATCATAAATCAGTTTATAAATCAACTTGTGCTTTGTACTGCACGTTTCTACTAAATGATTCTGACCTGTCTCTTTGGTCCTGGTACAGTGCTTTACAGGAATTTTTATAGCAGCATCTGGTTATTGTATCCCCTTTGGTCCTGGTACGGAGCTATACAAGAATTCCGTAGCAACACTTTTCATTAAAATATTTCTTAAAACTCTATATTATTAAAATCAACTACTAACTACTAATTACAAACTGTTGATTAAATTTTAATTACCAAAAATTCTAAGTATCAGTAACAAGGTCACCGTGTGAGTGAGGCAAGGACCATCAGCGGTGGACCAGGTCTGTTTTAATTAAGGAAGGGGATACCTGTGAGGCGTGAGGAGACGTCCTACGCGAGGTAAAGAAGCCTTGGTGCTCGTCCCTGGAAGGTTTGGGGTTCGAATCCCCATGAGGTGCTAACCGGCTAAGTTGAAAGTAGGGAAGCTGAAAGTTGAAAAAGGACTGCTATCCACCCAAGGGAAACACATCAACCATACCGAAGGAATTCTCAAACTCCTGGAGGCGGTGCAACTGCCCCAAAAGATAGCTATTATGCATTATAAAGCTCAACAAAAAGGAAACACCGCTGAGGAATGAGGCAAGTCCATGGCGGACCGAGAAGCCAAAAGGGCGGCTGAAAGAAATGATTTAGGGGTGCAGCTTTTGGTCCCAGACAGTAAAATACAAACTGATTGTGAAGCCAGGTACTCTGAAAAAGATCAGAAGTTAACTGAAGACCTAGGGGGAAAGAGAGGAAAAGATAGGTGGGCAAAAACTCCACAAGGTAAACCAAGAATACCCCTTGCATTGCTATGGGCCGCACTTATGGCAGAGCATCGAAAATCCCATTGAAAAAAAAAGACCCTCTCTAAATAGCTGAGTAAGCTGATATTCGCCCAAAATCTCTATACCGCTATGAAACAAATGACACGGCAGTGCGAGGTTTCTTTGCAGAATGATCCCAAGACAAGAACTAAAGCTCGGCCCGGTCCATCAGGGAAAGGGAATTATCCAGGACAACAGTGGTAAAATTGGGTTTTCAAAACTGCCAAGAAAAGGGGGGGTTTCGAGATCTGTTGGTCTTGACAGACACCTTCTCTGGGCGGCCAGAAACATTCCCTTGCCAAACTGATAAAGCCAGGGAAGTAACCAAAGCATTGTTACAAAAAATCATACTGAGATTTAGGGTTCCTGCCATAATCTCATCAGATTGGAGGCCACGCTTCATTACAAAGGTTGTTCAACAAGTTAATAAACTTTTGAGAATAGATTAGCAACTTCATACCCCATATAATCCTCCATCGAGTGGTCAGATAGAAAAGATGAATCCCTTGATTTTAAACCACAAGTTATTGAGGACAGGAAGATGGTTTATCTTAGCCCCAATCATTGCCTTTAGCGCTCCCGAGAATTAGAACCAAGCCCAGAACCAAGGAAGGGCTAAATTCCTTTGAAGTAGTGTGTGGGAGATCCTCCGTCATACAGGCGCAAACATCACCTCAAATCGGGGAGGAGACGTTAACTGATTCTATAATAAGTTTGCAAAAGCAGCTTCGAGAAATAAAGCTGGGGGACTAGAGCAAGCGGTCTTGATGGGCCTGTGCACAATATTGAACCTGGTGGTTAAGTGTATGTCAGATCTCTTTCAGGTTCAGCCCCGAAACCAGGGTGGGAAGGTCCATTCCAGGTGTTGCTAACCACCCACACAGCAGTTAAAATTAAGGAGCAAGCATCGTGGATACATCAGACGAGAGGGAAGAAAGCCCCTAAGCCACAATGGAATTCGACATCTACTGGACCGCTGAAGCTAGGGATCCAACGAAAGGATGGACAATAATTGTCGTTAGCATTATGAGACTCTGTTTAAACACGAGGGAGGCATGGGAGCAGAATTTATTTATACACTTAACCACGCACATTTCTCCAACTGTCCATCTGCCAGATTGCTGGATATTGTAGAAGAGTGCAGTCCCTGCACAAAGTCCAAGTCACGTAAGACATGTCCATGCCTGCAGCAGGATGCCCCTGAGCTCTTTGTCGATAACAGGGCAAGGGAACAACTATCACTAGATCCATATCTGGTGTTAATCTCTGGGAGGAGTGTGAAACTGGGTGGAGGCCCGGTGGTCTCATTCCTCCATTTTTCCGCCCTGGACAAAACGAGCTGTTACCTCCACCCATGCATGGTGGAAACTGATGGACTTTGTGCCATTAACAGGAGCGATAAGCTTGTCTACAGTCATCCCCACACGCATGACGTAATGTAGATCTTGAGTACAAATATGCCCCCAATTTCCACCCCAAGAGGGGGATAGGAGAAGACTCGATGCCATACCGACGGACGGATTGAGGAATTCGCTCCCCTCTCCACCCCCCCCCCCACATTAGGACGCCTCGTGGGTAAGATTCTCTGCCTCAGTCTATGCTGAGTGATATTTTCTGTCCCGGGTGTATTCTGTTGGTTTTGTCCCCGGTGTATTTGGTATTTTGTCCCGGGTGTGTTTTGCTTCCTAATGCAGTTTGTGCATTAACGGGCTTATTCTGCCGCGTAACTGGGCTGCAACAGACGGGCTGTGAGCCGTAGCTCTGCAGTTCGTTTATCAAAGGCAATATCAAAACAGAACCTGTAAATGTTGCTCTTGTAAATAAACCGTCCTTGTTCGTGCCCCCCTCCCGATTTTGCTTGTCTTGCATATTCGGAGTCGGCCCTAGGGCCGGTTTCATTTCCCCTCTATTCGCTACATTTTAAAATTGGCGTAGTCGGCAGGATATTGCCACGGATAAACTCCTGCAGGAGCACAATTGTGCGCCATCCCCGGCGGGGATGGAGCGGGCCCAGAAGTTTTGGCAGGATGAGGAAAAGGTTGCGGAGCGGATAAAACAGTGCAAGAGCCAAAGGGGGCTCAAAATCCGAAAGAGTAAAGGAGTTGTGTGTGCGGTTTTGGGAGCGTGTTTGTCTTGCGCCCAAAAGGAAATTAAAAGTTTCCAGTCGCCTGGAATTAGGGATGTGGAGTACGAGGTTTTGAAATCGGAGAATGAGGTGCTGAAGGCGTCATTAGCCTTTGAAAAGGAGACACGCGGCAAGGCCAGAGCCGTGTTAGAGAGCTTTTAAGTGTAAATGAGACATTAGAGGAACGTGTGAGGGAACTTCTGAGTAAAAACGTACTATTAGAAAAACTGTTGGCTGTAGGGGTCGAGAGGGAACAGTGGTTGCAGGCGAGGCTGGATAAATTGCTGGACCGAATGGGAAGCATGCCATCTCCCCATTCAATCCAACACCGCCGTACCGCGGTGCACCCTCAGTGCCCCGGGATGTGGGGGGGGATGGTTGGTGTGACGGTAGCGGTACCGAAGCGAAATCTGACTCTGCCCCGGAACCGGTTCGAGTCAGACCGCTAATTAAAATGGAAACTGCCGGTGACGGAGACGGGAACGGTAATACCGTCACACGAACGATTCCCCGGTCACCAGTCGAGCTGGAGAAATTACAAGAAAAGTTTTCCAGGCGTTTGCGAGAATCAGAGACGGAATATGTTTGGCGAGTGTCCCTTACGGGCGGGGACAAGATCATCTTAAGCGAAGAGGAAGCAGAAGGATATTGGGGGCCCGGTGTATTTTTGACCACCACCCCGGGTAACCATAATTACTCGCTAACTGCCAGGGTCGCTTATTGGGCCGGAGGCATAAACTCAAGGGAGAGAGGGGAACCAGGTGTTATTAAAACGGACGGATTTTCGGATTTGACGGCTTCTGCGCAAAAGGCGGCGTGCATACAGGCCATGTATGATAGAGATTTAACCAGGTGCTCCCCGATGGCTGCTCCCATCCACCCTGAGCGATTAACTCCTTTTATTCGCGGTCTCCCCGATAGCCTCAAAACATATGTAGCGGAAGCCCAGGGCTGCATAACCCTGAACCGCACCATGAATGCCGCGGCAGCCGCGGCACAACCACCTAGAGAACAAACTCAAATACCTACTTGGGTTGAGTTTGTTCAGGAAGTGGTTAATTACGGGCGCCGCATGGGGTGGGTCGAGATAACCTCCGTTCCCCCGGACCCCCTCCGGCGAATCCGCCAAATTCATGCTAGCACAGACAATTCGGAGTCTAAGCCCCGATTTAACTCTGAACGAAATACCTTATGGCGCAAAGCTTTAGCTCTGGGCGTAACGCGCCAGCTTATCCATGGCATGGCCACCTCCAGCCTCTGGGCATTGGTGGAGCTGGAGGAGCGGAGTTTAGAACAAAAACCAGACAGACCAGTTGGGCGAAAGCCTGTGCCAGGGAGAGCGGTACCCGCTGCCCCTTCCCAGGACTTAATCACTCTAAATGGCTCTCCAGAATCGCTTGGCCCTGGACTTGATGCTGCTGCATGACAATGGACTTTGCGGCTACCTAAACCTCTCCAGCACAGACTGCTGCGTTTACATACCTAACGTGACACAAGACCTCAATATTCAGTTGGAGAGGACACGACAGGTAGCAAAAGACACTCGTGAACTCCGAGAATCAATGAATAGTAGCTGGCTCACAAAAGTGTTCAGTTGGTTTGGGTTTAGCGTCACTGGTTGGATCCAGAGTCTAGTACAATACGTAATAATGTTTGTAATAATTGTAATTGTTATAAGCATAGCGATATCATGTGTAAAGTCAGCCATAATGAAAGCCGTTCATATACGAATGATGCAGCTCACTGATTATACTCCTCTGGGGGTGGAGGAAGAGAATCCGATCGATGTCCCAGGTATTGATACCTTATTTTGAGATCTAAATTTAAGTGCGTGAGTATGACTGTAGCCATGGGGTGGGATTGTAGAAGAGTGCAGTCCCTGCACAAAGTCCAAGTCACGTAAGACATGTCCATGCCTGCAGCAGGATGCCTGCGAGCTCTTTGTCGATAACAGGGCAAGGGAACAACTATCACTAGATCCATATCTGGTGTTAATCTCTGGGAGGAGTGTGAAACTGGGTGGAGGCCCGGTGGTCTCATTCCTCCATTTTTCCGCCCTGGACAAAACGAGCTGTTACCTCCACCCATGCATGGTGGAAATTGATGGACTTTGTGCCATTGACAGGAGCGATAAGCTTGTCTACAGTCATCCCCACACGCATGACGTAATGTAGATCTTGGGTACAAATATGCCCCCAATTTCGACCCCAAGAGGGGGATAGGAGAAGACTCGATGCCATACCGACGGACCGATTGAGGAATTCGCTCCCCTCTCCACCCCCACCACGTTAGGACGCCTCGTGGGTAAGATTCTCTGCCTCAGTCTATGCTGAGTGATATTTTCTGTCCCGGGTGTATTCTGTTGGTTTTGTCCCCGGTGTATTTGGTATTTTGTCCCGGGTGTATTCTGTTGGTTTTGTCCCCGGTGTATTTGGTATTTTGCCCCGGGTGTGTGTTGCTTGCTAATGCAGTTTGTGCATTAACGGGCTTATTCTGCCACGTAACTGGGCTGCAACAGACGGGCTGTGAGCCGCAGCTCTGCAGTTCGTTTATCAAAGGCAATATCAAAACAGAACCTGTAAATGTTGCTCTTGTAAATAAACCGTCCTTGTTCGTGCCCCCCTCCCGATTTTGCTTGTCTTGCATATTCGGAGTCGGCCCTAGGGCCGGTTTCATTTCCCCTCTATTCGCAACAGATATATACAACTCTTCCCCGACATAACACGGAATTGCCATTTTTTGGAGTCCCAGTGAACTATCTAAACCAAAATTGGCCATATGATTATATCGATTTTGCTCAGACACCCGATGGCCTCGGACTAAGCTGGCCAACAAGGGGAAAGCGTCTCCCGGGCCAGCGGCCAAATAAACTTCCTTCCAAGCAGGACCCCCAGGAGACCAGAAATGGCCTAATGTGGATCCCCACTGGGATCATCAACAACCCCAGGGGAGACAAAACATGAGGGATCTGAGAACGTTGATCATACAAGGAATAAGGGAAGCGGTTCCCCGAGGGCAAAATATTAATAAAGCATTTAATGAACAACAAGGGAAGGATGAATCTCCAACAGAATGGTTGGAGAGGCTAAGAAAAAGCCTACAAATGTATTCAGGAATTGATCCGAATACAGTGGCTGGGACCGCATTACTTAGAACACAATTTGTAGCTAAATCCTGGAAGGATATAAGAAAGAAATTAGAGAAATTAGAAGATTGGCAGGAAAGAGGATTAGAGGAATTACTTAGGGAAGCCCAAAAAGTCTATGTTAGAAGAGACGAAGAAAAACAAGCGGCAAAAGCAAAAATCTTTGTAGCAGCAATAAGAGAAAGTCAGAGGAATAAAGCCCTGTCTGGGGAAGTAAAGAGATTAGAAAACATACCCTGGGGGCAGCCAGTTGGGAAAAAATTCACAGTTCCCATTTGTTACTACTGTAACAAGAAGGGACATGTTCAAAAAAACTGCCGTAAGCGAGAACAAGATAAAAAAATGTTTAGGGAAGAATAGGGGTGTCAGGGGCTGTATTTTCTGGGGACTTCAACATCAACAGAGCCCTTGATAAAATTAACAGTAGGTCCCCATAAGGAAGAGGTTCTATTTTTAGTAGATACAGGGGCTGAAAAATCAACTATTCGAAAATTGCCAAAAGGAATAGAAAAAGGGAAGAATTGTATGACAGTAATAGGGGCAAAAGGAGAACCTTTTAAAGTACCTGTTTTAAAAGATGTGGAAATAGAAACAGAAAAAAAAATATGCCTGAATGACTTACTTCTGCTCCCTGAAGCAGAGTATAATTTGTTAGGAAGGGATTTGATTTTGAAATTAAATCTGGGCATTAAAAGCCAAGGAGACAAATTGCAGATCAAATTATATACTCTGACACAAGAAGATGAAAAAGCCATTAACCCTTCGGTGTGGTACAAAGAAGGGGACACTGGAAAAGTGGAAATGGACCCTATAAGTGTCCAAATAATAGATCCACATCGCCCGATTAGAATCAAACAATACCCTATACCCATGGAGGGTCGAAAAGGATTAAAACCTGTTGTTGAAAGACTTTTGGAAAAAGGAACTCTGGAACCAGGCATGTCTCCTCATAATACACCCATCCTTCCTGTAAAGAAAGCGTATGGGTCATATAGAATGGTACAAGATCTGAGAGCCGTAAATCAGCGAACCATCACCAAATTCCCTGTGGTAGCAAATCCTTATACTTTACTGAGTCATATATCCCCAAAATATACTTGGTATAGTGTAATAGATTTGAAAGATGCCTTTTGGGCTTGTCCTCTGGATGAAGGATCCCGAGATTATTTTGCTTTTGAATGGGAGGATCCTGAAACAGGACGAAAACAACAATTGAGATGGACTGTGCTACCACAGGGGTTTACAGAATCACCAAATCTATTTGGACAAACTCCAGAAAAAATATTACAGAATTTCACATTAACAAAAGGGACAAAACTAATACAATACGTGGATGATTTATTAATAACAGGAGAAACTGAAGAACAAACCCGAGAAGCCACAGTTAAATTGTTAAACTTTTTAGGAGAAAAGGGATTGAAAGTATCCAGATCAAAGTTACAGTTCGTAGAACAGGAAGTGAAATACCTGTGAGTGAGTTCTGTTTGGGACTCACTCATTTATCACAAGCGTAAGCAAGCAGTGTAAGTACGCAGTGTAAGCAGTGTAAGCAGTGTAAGCAAGCAGTGTAAGTAACTACTGCAAGTATTATTCTATTATAAGTACTATTATTCAGCCATTTTTCCTCATATTTCAATTTCTACAACAGCCACCACTGGTTACAATATTTGACTAAAGTTTTCTTATTTATGTTTCCTCCCCGGGGCCCTCAATATCTTTCCAATGTGCCAGGACACATCCTAATGGACTCTTGTGCAAAATTCTCCCGCTCTATTGGTTGCCCATTATTTACTGGATGATTATTATTATCCCAATCCTGTTGTTACCAACCAAACGACTAAAATTAAAATCACACCTCCTAGGTATAACTAATTATCATTAAAATAACTCATTCACTCTCATTTTTCAATCGCTTCGTCCATCTCCAGCTGTTCTCCTGGCGGGAGAACAGAACCGCGGATCAGAACTGCACACTCGCTTTGTACTGTAAGTACATCTCACTCACACACAAACAGGACAAAAACAAGTTTTACAACCACAAAAATATCCAACCATACAAACAATTAATACAACTCTTAGAATCATACAAACAATCCCACAGGATTCAATCATTAATATTTCAGCCTCCAGATGGTTACCAGCTACTCAGTCATTAATATTTCAACTTCCAGATAGTTACTGACTCCGGTGGGACTGGAACCCACAATCGTAATCGCTTTTACCAACTCTGGTGGGACTGGAACCCACAATCAAAATTGATTAAATACCCAAAGCACACCTTTAAGGCGCTGGCTGCCCGGTACACGCTGTCCTGCGCAAGTCTCACCTTACGGCTTACGGAGAGCTCCCTAATGGACTGGTCCCCCAAAAACAATACCTTTCCTAAGATGGTCCTTGTCTGTTCCCGCAGTGATCCGACTGAGGTGAGGAGTCCCTCCAGAGAAATCCCCGGGGGTACCCAAGGGAGTCCTGTTCTCAGCAGGTCCTGCAGCCGAACAGAGAGGGTCCCAGGTGGGTCGCCAGATCTGATACCCGAAAAGGAAACTGAACTTTCCAAGACTCGTTCTGGAGTTTTAGAAAGCACCATTCTTTATCGCAGCGCTGGGTGCACGGGGGATTTCTCCTCCTAGCGTGCACACCTGGCCCCTGGACGGAAACTGAGTTATCTACTACAGTCACACATATTCATAACATACTTACATATTCTTAATGTGATAAATGAGTTGGTCCCAAACAGGATTCCAATATAAGTTTGCACTTTATTAGGTGAATGAGAAGCAAGCAAACAGCGCTGGGTGCGCCGGGGAGTCTCCTCTCCACCAAAACGCACACCAGAGGTGGTTACATATCTGATATTTATACTTTAATACTTTTAACGCCTATACATTTGCGTAACTTTTCCCCGAAAAGGTGATCCTTTCCAAGAAATCATTTCCATAGTTCCCGCCTCAGGATCCGCCTCAGGCTCCTCCTTGACACGCGTTCTGGTGGTCGTGGGCAGGGGTCTTCAGGATGAAGGCCGGAGGTCTTCCTCACTGTGCACTTTTCACCTCTTCCCTAAAATCCCTGATTTGGCTGAGCTTGCAGAGCCAAACTGGTTCCAGCCTGGCCTGTCCTTGAGTGGACATCTGGTTGTCTCTCACTTGTTATTGTTTGAAGATAAACGTTAGTTCTCGTTAGTCGTTATCTTTCCTACATAAGCTAGTTTTTTGTCTGCCTTCCTCCCTACAGATGCATGAGTTACAACCTTGCTGGCATTTGCCTTATCTCTCTCACCAGCCTCCTCCTTGGGTAGTTAGTATTTCACAACTTCTCACATTTCGCAGCAATAATTCATACAACAGTTAATGTAGCAGTTAGTATTAAACAAAAACTAATATGTGATTTTTATGTCTATTCCTATATTCCCCTCATCAGTCCCCCCTTTTTATTAAATCAAGTAAATTCTTTTACTTGCATAAGTTTCCTGATTGATATAACACTTTGTGCATCGAAGATACCCTCTTAAACACGCACCAAACCCATAGGTACAGCAGTGTCAGGAACAATATTAAAGCAGCTGCAGCTATTAACAGTATTGTCACAGGATACTTTAAATGCCTGAAAAATCCTGGAGCTGAAGGTGACCACCTGAAGAGAGCTTCCCAGCGTCTATGCTCTCCATCCTTTTCTACTTTTCGCCATTTCCTTTTATCTCGTTTTGCATCACGATGAACTGTCACCAGAGCTCTGCTCTGCAGTGCCGGAGCATCCTGTGTGTCACTCTGGCGGTCGGCAGCATCAGAGGCATCTCGCAGGTTCACGTTTTTGCATTTCACAGAGATCTGAAACTCAGACAATCACTTCTCTTGCACAGGCACACCCTGCTCCTCACACCTGTTTGCACATCCATTGTCCCGTATTGACACGGATCACATATCACAGCAGCTGTAGGGGAAACAGGCTTTTTTGGGGGCAGCGATAGGGGAAAGAGGCCTTTGGGGTTGTATCTATAAGGGAAAAAGTCTTTTGGCGGGGTAGCTATAGGGGAAAGAGGCCTTTGGGGGGTAGCTATAGGGGAAAGAGGCCTTTGGTGGGACAGCTATAGGGGAAAGAGGCCTTTGGGGAGGCAGCTAGAGGGGAAAAAGGCCTTTGGCTGGGGCATCTATAGGAGAAAGGTGCCTTTTGGGGTGCGGATATAGGGGAAAGAGGCATTTGGGGGGGTTTTCTATAGGGGAAAGCGTGTTTTGTGGGGGCAGCTATAGGAGAAAGAGGCCTTTGCGGGGGAGCAGCTATAGGGAAAATAGGCTTTTGGGGGGGGCGGATATAGAGGAAAGAGGCTTTAGGGGGATATCTATAGGGGAAAGAGACCTTTGGGTTAGCAGCTATAGGGGAAAGAGGCTTTTGGGGGGGCGGATATAGGGGAAAGAGGCTTTTGGGGGGGCACCTAAAGGGGGAAAAGGCGAAGGTGTATGTAAGAAGAGAGGAGGAAGGTCAAAGGAAGCAAACCAAAATTTTGGTAGCAGCAGTACGTGAAGGTACTCGAAGAGCCTGGGAGCCAGATAAGCCACGACCCCCTCGGGTTGGCAGGCCACAGCAGACTCTGAAGGGGCGGGAGAATAGGGAAGAAATAGAATGTTATTATTGTCACAAGAAAGGACACTTGAAGAAGAACTGTAAAAAGAGGCTGAATGATGAGAAAATTTTTAAGGAGGATTAGGGGGGTCAGGGGCTCTATCTGCTGGGGACTCTGAAACAAACCGAGCCCTTGATAAAATTAAAATTGGGTCCCCAGCAACAAGAGGTGGAGTTCTTAGTGGACTCTGGGGCAGAAAGATCTGCTGTCCAAACAGTACCCTGGGGATGTAAAACTTCCTCGGAAAAAGTATCAGTTATTGGAGCTAAAGGGGAGCCTTTTACAGTTCCTGTTATCAAAGACGTACCCATAGAAACTCCCTCTAAATACGGACTGGGATCATTCCTACTAGTCCCAGAGGCAGAATATAATTTATTGGGAAGGGACTTAATGGTAGACTTAGGAATTGAACTAGGAGTGCAAGATAAAGAATTAAAAGTGAAAATATATGCTCTAACGGTAGATGATGAAGCACGGATTAACCCCGAAGTATGGTATAGCCCCGACTCAGTGGGAAAATTGGATATATCACCAATTGGAATAACTATTAAAAATCCCGAAGAGCCGATAAGGGTAAAACAATACCCTGTCCCGTTAGAAGGACGGCAAGGATTGCAGCCTGTAACAGACAGACTGTTGGAACAGGGGCTGTTAGAGCCTTGTGTGTCACCTCATAATACTCCTATTCTACCTGTTAGGAAACCTGATGGGACCTATCGGTTAGTTCAAGATTTAAGAGAAGTAAACAAAAGAACTCTAACCCGGTTCCCGGTGGTAGCTAACCCTTTCACAATCTTAAGCCGTCTCTCTCCTGAACATAAGTGCTATAGTGTCATAGATTTAAAAGATGCCTTTTGGGCTTGTCCCTTAAAGGAAGAGTGCAGAAATTTCTTCGCGTTTGAATGGGAAAACCCTCACACATATAGAAAACAGCAATTGAGGTGGACTGTATTGCCCCAAGGATTCACTGAATCTCCTAATCTATTCGGGTAAGCTTTGGAACATCTCTTGGAATCTTTTGAAGAGAATCCCCAAGTGACGCTAATTCAATATGTGGATGATTTGCTGCTAGCGGGGGAAAATCAAGAGGCAGTTAGACAAGAGAGCATTAAGTTGTTAAACTTTTTAAGTCTTAAAGGATTAAAAGTGTCAAGATCAAAATTACAATTCACTGAAGATGAAGTTAAGTACCTAGGGCATTGACTTAGCAAGGGACATAAGAAATTAGATCCTGAACGAATTAATAGTATTCTGTCTTTGCAAGCACCCAGAACTAAGCGACAAGTGAGACAACTTTTGGGATTGTTTGGTTATTGCAGGCAGTGGATTGAAAATTACAGTTTAAAGGTAAAATTTTTATATCAAAAACTGACTAAAGAGGGTCTATTAAAATGGAGTCTTGAAGATGAGGGGAAGTTAGAAAAATTAAAAACTGATTTGGTAAATGCCCCGGTTTTAAGCTTGCCAAATATTAAAAGACCTTTTTACTTATTTGTGAATATAGAGGAAAGTACAGCCTATGGAGTATTAACCCAAGATTGGGCTGGGAAAAAGAAACCGGTAGGATATTATTCTAAATTATTGGACCCCGTTAGTAAAGGGTGGCCTACATGTCTACAGGCAATAGTAGCCAAAGCCCTTTTAATCGAAGAAGCTGGAAAAGTGACTTTTGGCAGTGAACTAAAAGTTTATACCCCTCATAATATTCGAGGTATTCTACAACAAAAAGCTGAGAAATGGTTGACCGATAGCAGATTATTAAAATATGAAAGTATTTTAATACATTCCCCCAGATTAGACCTTGAAGTTACAAGCTTACAAAACCCAGCACAATTTTTGTATGGGGAACCGGAGACAGAGTTAGTCCATGATTGTCTCCAAGTAATAGAAGCACAGACTAAAATTAGGGAAGACTTAGAAGAAGAAGAATTAACGGAGGGAGAGAAACTATACATAGATGGGTCTTCGAGGGTAGTAAATGGACAACGGAAATCCAGGTATGCAATAGTAGATGGGAAAACGTTTGCAGTGAAGGAAGCGGGACCTCTAGATAAGACCTGGTCTGCACAGGCTTGTGAACTGTATGCATTGATGAGAGCCTTACAAAGATTAAAGGGTAAAAGAGGGACTATTTTTACTGATTCAAAATATGCTTATGGAGTAGTTCATACCTTTGGGAAAATCTGGGAAGAGAGAGGACTTATAAATACTCAAGGAAAAGGACTAGTCCATGAGACACTGATAAAAGAGACCCTACAGGCTTTGAGACTGCCAGAACAAATAGCGGTTGTCCATATAAAAGGGCACCGAAAAGGAATATCTCCTCAAATAAGAGGAAATAATTTAGCCGATGAGGAAGCTAAACGAGCAGCATTGATGATAATCAGAGAATTAGAGAAAGAAAAGAGTATACCAATGGTTAAGAGCTTCACCGATCAGGAAAAAGAAAAGGTAAAACAAGTAGGAGCAACCGAGAGTAATGGACAATGGAAGCTACCTGACGGAAGGGAAATATTGCCAAAAGGCCTGGCTCAGAGAATAATGAATGAATCACATAAACACACACATTGGGGAGTACAAGCATTAGTAGACCAATTTGAAAACAAATATGTAAGTGTAGGTACTTATAATTTAGCCAAAAAGGTAACTGGAGATTGCTTAACCTGTCAAAAGGTAAATAAGCAACAGCTTAGGGAGAGAATCCAAGGTGGCAGGGAACTGGCAAAAAGGCCATTTGAGAAAGTGCAAATAGATTTCACTGAATTGCCCAAAGTAGGGAGATATAAATATCTCTTGGTGCTTGTGGACCATTTGACGTACTTTGTGGAAGCTTTTCCAGTAGCCAGGGCCACTGCCAAAACTGTGGTCCGTGTTTTACTGGAAGAGATCATACCCAGATATGGAAGTATTGCGGTGATTGACTCAGACAGGGGCCCTCACTTCACATCAAAGGCAATCAGAGAAGCTTTAGAACCATTCGGGACCAAGTGGGAATATCACACCCCTTGGCATCCCCAGAGTTCTGGTAAAGTGGAAAGGATGAATGGAGAGATTAAAAAGCACTTGACTAAATTAATGATAGAAACTAAAATGAATTGGGTAAAATGTTTGCCGCTAACCTTATTGAACATTCCAACTCAACCCCGCGTGGATACAGGAATCTCTCCTTTTGAAATGTTGTATGGAATGCCGTATGACTTCGGACTTCCAAGCGAACATCCTAAAGTGGAGGAAAAGTTCTTACAAGAATATGTAATTGAGTTAATGAAACGGAGGAAGGAGTTAAGGAAAAAAGGAATGGTGGTGCAACGACCTCCTTTAGATTTGGCAATACATAAGATTCAACCAGGAGACAAAGTGCTAATTAAAACTTGGAAAGAAACCACTCTGACTCCCCGCTGGGAAGGACCTTTTCTTGTTTTACTCACTACAGATACGGCAATCCGGAAAGAGGATGGACACATGCTAATCGAGTTAAAGGACCAATTCGCACCTCTCACTGGGAAGTAGTTGGTAATCCTGAGGATCTGAAAATCACCTTGAGGAAGAAAACTAATGAGTAAATGGGTTGCTATTGAATGCAATAACCCTGACTGTAATTGCTACCCTTTGTATGTTATAAATGTAGAGTGTGTGAAGAGGCGTGGTAGACCCACTGTTGGTACGGATATCCTCCTTCGGGAGTGTGCAGAGAGTATTATAATTGGGAGAGGGAATTGACCAATCAGGCCTTAAGAATGGGGATTTTAACAGGAAAATTGGAGAAGGGTTCAAATGAATAGTGGAAAATATTTGCTGAAGGAAGAAACCCGGAAAGATATCGCTACCATTTGAATAAACCTTGCTCAGTAGTTGCTGAAATAACAAAAATAGAGTGTAGAAAAACCATGAAGGAGATAAGTTGCCATGTGGGGAAAATAAAAGATAAAATTGGAATGCCTATAAAACGAGACAGGCCAGAGGAACTAAAAAGCTTCCCCTGAAGAGTACGCCTGCTGCCGGGAAGATGATACACCCCGTTGCTCGAAGCAACCGAGTAGACGGAGGAGGCAGAGACGTACAACAGTGGGGAATGAGAGCTAAAACAGCTCTAGGTGACCCTCTGAGCCCTCGAAGCAGGCGCCAATGCAAAAACCCTATCGTGGCACTTCTCCCTCATATGAGATGTCCTCTTGAAGATATTGGGAATAACCAAGGACACCTTGAGGTTAGAAAGTATAATAATCACGAGAAGAAAAATATCCGGGGAACTCAGGGAAAGCCACCTCTCTTCCTAGTGTTAATGTTCTGCCTGATGATAAGAACTGATGGGAACCTACACCAACCGTTTAAGTGGACTTTAGCCAGGTGGGAGGATTCTACTGTGATAGGGACTAACGTTACTGCAGGAGCTCCCACGTTTGCTGTAGCCCTCTGCTCCCTGGTACCAGTAACACCGTGTCTTAATCAAAAGGGTTATTATCTATGTCCCAGCTCAAACCCCGGGAAGAGTTACTGTAATTACCCTAATCACTACTATTGTGCATACTGGGGTTGTGAGACCATCGCATCCTCATGGACTCCCTCTAACAAGGACAGATTCCTCAAAATAGAATGGGGTCCTAAAGGATGTCAACCACCCAGACATGATTCGTCTGGAGGGGCGTGGGGCTGGAGTAATTGTAATCACATAGTTTTGGAAGTTCTCCAACCAGAGAACAATGGGTGGTCAACGGGACGAACATGGGGATTAAGATACTGGGAACCGGGGACTGACAGGGGAGGGTTAATCCTGATAAAGAAAGAGGAAGCTATGGTGACTCCTCGGGCAGTGGGCCCGAACATAATTATTAAGAGACCCAAAGAGATACGGATTAATAACACAAGGGCCCCCAAAGAAACCAAGGAATTCACTGAACTGACTTATCCGAAAGGAAAGCAATTAGGCCCGTTATGGGACGTGATTCAAGCCACTTATCAGACGCTAAATGAGTCGAACCCCAACGTTAGTGAAGCCTGTTGGTTATGCTATGATATTAAACCACCCTATTATGAGGCCATGGGTGTGACAGCCAATTATAGTTTGAGCAAACAATCCAACCCTTCCCAATGTAAACAGAAAGAAGGGAAACAAGGGATTACTATGCAATATGTAAAAGGGAAAGGACGCTGTATAGGCAAAATACCCAAATCAAAGAAAGAACTATGCAATAGTGAAGAAAGCAGTATAGAACGAGCAGGAAACAAATGGGCAATACCGGCGCCAAGAGGAAAGTGGATTTGTTCAACAAGTGGTCTAACTCCCTGCCTATCCCTGAGTGTGTTTGATGAAAGTCGAGAATATTGCATACAAGTTATTGTCATGCCTCGTATCCTGTATCATCCCCAAGATGCAATCTATAATTATTGGATGACAGGTCCACATCATATCAAGAAAAGAGAACCCATTACTGCAATTACTATAGCCACCCTGATTGGCCTAGGGGTAGCCGGAGCTGGGACCGGAGTAGCCTCGTTAGTACAACAACGACAGGGATTTACGTCCCTTAGGGCCTGTCCTAGTTTTAGCTGGGACAGAGGGGTTTGGTTTTTTTTTAACAGCTAGAAAAGCTCCATGTTTTGGTTTTACTCAGAGGCTCACTCTGAGAAGAACACTGATAACAAGCTGCCAAGGACTTTTCAGTGTGCCGGAGTGCAGAAGCACGGCGGGATAAGGGGGGAGCATAGATGGGACAAGGGGGACACGATTCCCCTTGTGATTTGTGTGGAACTTAAGACTGAGGCCAAACTGGCCAATTAGTATTCCATATCATGCAGCGTCATGCCCAGTATAAAAGCGAGGGTCAGATGGGAAGAAGGGCTTTTGCGCTTTGGCTTTTGCGCTTTTGCCGCTTTTGCTCTTTTGCGCTTGCTGTGTTTTTTTTTTTGCTCTATTGCTTTTCTTTTTTTTCCTTTCTTCTCTCTCTCTCCCAGCACTCCCACTCTCGGAGTACTATCTCTCCCTCTCTGCCCCTCTCTATTTCGGGGCCTCGCGTTCGTCCGGGATTTGCAGTTTTCGGGACGAGACGGGCTTCGCATACGAGGGGGTGGTGAGCACCTACATTGTATTAAATCATCTGTATTAAATCACTCTTATCTCAACCCACGGGTTTCCCGTTTATCCTTTAATTCTCTCCCTCATTCCTGGGGGTGGGGGAGGGGTAGTGACCGGCTGTGTGTGTGTGGGGTGGTTCAACCTAACCCACGACAGGGCCGCAGTAGATGAAGATTTTGAACGAATTGAGAAATCGACAACTCACCTTGAAAAGTCACTTACCTCCTTGTCAGAGGTGGTATTACAAAACCGAAGGGGAATGGATTTATTATTTATGCAGCGAGGGGGACTATGTGCAGCACTTGGAGAAGAGTGTTGCTTTTATGCAGATCACACCGGAGTGGTAAGGGATTCGATGGCCAAGGTCCGAGAAGGGTTAGAAAAACGACGAAAAGAAAAAGAAGTACAGCAGGGGTGGTTCGAATCCTGGTTTAATTATTCTCCTTGGCTTACTACCCTTTTATCGGCTTTGGCAGGACCACTAATTATTTTTGTGATAATATTGACTTTTGGACCTTGCATATTGAATAGAGTCATTGGATTAGAGGAAGACTCGAGGCTGCCAATTTGATGATGCTAAGAAAATATTATGAGCCTTTAGAGGAAACAAAATTGGATGTGGATAACGGAATGGAAATGGAGGTTCTGTCCCGATTTGATGAGCAAATTAAGAAGGATAAAAAGAAAAAGGGGGGATTGTAATAAGTAATATATTAGAATTTGCCAATCAAATAGAAACCACCATCTCTCAGGATAGTTCCTGAGATATATATTAGTTATATATAGTTATATATAGATATATATTAGTTATATATATTAGCTAAGATATATATTAGTTATTGTTTAAATATTAAATACTAACCAATTATCGTTTAAATACTAACTGTCACATTAACTGTTGTATGGATTATTGCTGTAAAATGTTAGAAGTTGTAAAGTGCTGGTCCCTGCTGTAAAATACAGGCTGCCCAGGAGGAGGCTGGTGAGAAAAGCAAAGACAGATCAGACGGACTCCGGCGAGGCTGTGACTCACGTCTCACACCTCTGCAGGGAGGAAGGGATGCACAGAAACTGGCCCGTGTAGGAAAGATAAGGGCTAATAAAAACTGACATTTGTCTTCAGACAGTGACAGGCAAGGCGACCAGATGTCCACTCAAGGACAGACCAGGCTGGAACCAGTTTGGCTCTGCAAGCTCAGCCAAATCAGGGATTTTAGGGAAGAGGTGAAAAGTACACAGTGAGGAAGACCTCCGGCCTTCATCCTGAAGACCCCTGCCCATGACCACCAGGAGGCGTGTCGAGGAGGAGCCTGAGGCGGATCCTGAGGCGGGGACTATGGAAATGATTTCCTGGGAGAGACTGACCTTTTTGGGGGGGGCTGTGAGTGTGTTTGTATAAATACAAGAAAACTGCCACGGCGGGTGTGCGTCTTGGTGGAGCAGAGACTCCCAGCGCACCCAGCGCTGTTTGCTTGCTTGCCCTAAATAAATTTTAACTATTAATTTTACAGTTATTGGCTGTTGAGAATCATTTCTCGCCAAACTATTGAAATCAACCTATAACACTCTCTGTGCCACCACTCAGTTCAACTACCAATGGTATGCAGGGTCATCAATAATGAAAACAATACAAACAACATCAGCCTGGGAGTCAGACAGGTGTGGAGGAAGGGCAAAGGACGAAGGATGAGAGCTCACCAAGGGTGCAGAGAGGATCACGCGTGTCCGGCTTAAAGCCAGAGCCTACAGGGAGACCACTGCCGTGGCCTCCCCAGACAGACACAGCCCATTCCACTTGCCACCTACCACCAAGCTCTCTTGTGCTCGCAGTGTAAGTTTTTAAGCCAAATGTGTGGATTCTGGAAAGGTACAGGGGCTTTGGGATGTCTCAAAGCACAATTGCAAACTCTCTTACTTTGATATCCAAAGGGACATCCAGGAAGGCCTCGTACGAACTGGAAACTGCTTTGCAGCTCAAGCATGTGACTGGAAGCCAAATCAAAATGCTCAGCCATAGGGGAAGTTGACCGGCTGTGCTGGTTTCTGTCCTTCATACCTACTATGCCAGTGACATGGTCAGTTGTGTATCACAGGCAGACAGAAGGGCACAGACGATTCCAAGGGGAGCAATAGTTGTGGAAAAGTACCTCTGGATCTCAGAAGGCCCTCAAATATTTGATGGACGATGGTAGTTTCTTGAGAAGAGATGTCCCAGCTGGAAAGAAAGGGTAAGGCAGAGAGCTATCACCTCCAAGAGTTCTCCTTTGTCCGAAAGCCCTGGCCGTAGGGCTTTCTTGACAGGAGTACATCAAGGAGTCCAAAGGGCTCGGGAACATCGGAAAATGTAATTTGCTTGTGCTTACTTGCTGCTTCCGCTCAGACAAGCTGTCTGCATGGCACTGACAGTGCAGCACAAGAACTCATGGGCACCTTCCTGCCTGCCAGGCCGGAAATGTTCTATTCCTAAAAAAGAAGATGTTAGTAGTTCTCTCCTACGAGAAGGTGTCATGGGTTAGGCCACTCCGGCAACTAAACCCTACACAGTCCCTCTCTCACCCTCCCCCACCCCCCTTTGAGAGAATCAAAGAGGGAAAAAAGAAAAAAAAAAAGACCCATGGGTTGAGATAAGAACAATTTACTACTGCTGCTACCAATATATATATATACAGATATGTACAAGGATAAACATATACAAACGAGTGATGTACGGTGTGATTGCTCACCACCCCTTGACCGAGGCCCGTCTCGTTCCAAAGCTGCAATCCCAAAACGGATAAAACTCGATACCGCGATCCCGGATGAACAGGCGGCCCCGAGACAGAGAGCGAGAGAGAGAGAAAACACTCTGAGAGCCCGAAAGTGAGAGTCCTGGAAGGGCAAAAGCCCTTCTTGCCGGCTGACCCTCACTTTTATACTGGGCATGACGCTGTGTGATATGGAATACTAATTGGCCAGTTTGGCCCTCAGTCTTAAGTTCAGGTACAAATCATAAGGAGAGTTGTGGACTCTCTGTCCCGGCCATGCTCCCCCCTTATCCTGTTGTGCTCCTGCACACTGGCAAGAACACGGCAGCTGAAACGTCCTTGAGACCTCAGTGTCAACTACAAACATCAGCTTGCTATCAACATTCTTCTCAGAGCGAGCCTCTGAGTGAAACCAAAACACGGAGCTCTTCTAGCTGCTAAAAAGAAGAGCTGACTCTGTCCCAGCTAAAACCAGGACAGGAGGGAAGAAAACCTGTAAAAGCACCTGAAGGGACTCACAGGTGAGGACACTGCTGACAGCAGTAGGCGGATGGCACTGACAGCCTCAGGAATGCAGAACCTGGTGAACATGCGCTTCCATCGTGCACATCATGCAGAAGCCTTCCTGACGACCTGAAGAGAGAGAGAGAGGGAAGCAAGCTTCTCAGGACAGCAGAATATCCCTAGCGAAGGGAAATCTAATTTTGTCTTCCAGGCTCAGGATGGTATCAGCAGTCTCAGAGATTGTGGAGTTGGGGTTGAGCAGCTCCACAGGCAGCATGAGCGAGGGGAAGTCGCAGAGGGAAAAGCTGCGCCAGTGCCACCAGCTGGGGACATTGCTGGCACCGTCCTGGCTGAGCCTCACTGTGTCTGTGGAGCATCGGAAGAGCCTTAGGGCCTCTTTGAGAAGCCTCTTCTTGGACACGGGAACGTCACCAGCCTGGTCCTGAGGGCTTGATTGTGGGGTCAGCAGAGGGGCTGGTGGGGACGTCGCTGCCCAGCGGGATGTTGCTGCACAGAGGTGCCCGCGCAGGGGTTGCTGTGCTGGAGTTGTCGAGCTTTGTGAACTGTCCCTCGATGTGCTCGTAGCTGCTGATGGACATCGGTAGCACCTGAGGGGCTGGGGCCACCACTCTTCCCTGAAGTTTGTAGGGCAGGGGGTGTTGCGTTTGACTGTGGGAAGCCCTGGGGCGGCCCAGGCCAGGGTCGTCCTGCAGCCCCTGGGGCCCCACAGGGCAGCACCTGGCAGAGAAGGCGTGTCATGGCCGAACGTGGAGGTGGCCAGTGGAGGCAGGATGGTGCTGGTCCACTGAATCTGGAAGACCTGGGAGTCAAAGCAGTAGCCACATGGTGGTGTGGGTGATTGGTGGTGTGCTGGGCCGGGAGGATCCTCCAGGGATCTCCAAGGGAATGGGGGAGAGAATCGAAGGGGTAGAGGGAAGGAAACTCATGGGTTGAGATAAGAACAATTTAATAATCGAAATAAAATAAAATTTAAAGTAATAAGTATAAAAAGAATAATAAAAATGAAAATAATACACACAAACAAGTGACACACAGTGCAATTGCTCACTGCCCGCTGACCAGTGCCCAGCCCGGATGGCACTGCCTGAGGAATGCAGGGCCTGGTGAACATGCGCTTCCATCGTGCACATCGCGCAGAAGCCTTCCTGACGACCTGAAGAGAGAGAGAGAGGGAAGCAAGCTCCTCAGGCTAGCAGAATATCCCTAGCGATAGGAAAGCTAATGGCACAGGCAAAGGACACCATAGGACAGCCTGGTGGGGACGGCCAAGGGACTTGGTGGGAGTACTGAGGTCCTTGTCTTCTCGGCTATGGCTGTTGTCTTTTCCAGTCAGGCCCAGGAGACAACACCGGTTCCTTACAACCCCAGGGTCTCGGTGCTTTCTCACCACCATAGAGCATGGGAGGCGTCCTGGCACTGTCCTGCCCTCAGCATCGCACACCTCCACATCGCACTGCCCCCAGGAAGAGCCCTGTCCCATGAGAGAAAGGTGCTGGCTTTGCAGGGGATGGGGGGTCAGGGTTTGGCCATCTTGCTTGGCAAAACACAGCCAAGGCTTTCAGAGCCACCTCCACATTTGATTTTCCCCCCGTAGCCAGTGCCTCTGACTTCCTGCTTCAACAGCCCCCAAGGGATGGGCACCTTCTCTGGTCGCTCCCCTCACTGGCTCTTCAGTGACAGTCCTCAGTGAGGCCCACCAAAACCCTCAGGCACCTGGACATTTGCTTCTGTCTTTTACTTCTCTAGAGGCTTCTTCAGCCTTTCAGCATCTGCAGCTCAGGAACCTGGCACCAGCGGGCTCAGTAACACACAAAGCACCCTAATAAGCCAAGTCTCTGGGCATCATCTTCCTCAATTCTGCAGTCTTTAGAGCAAGCTCCCTATCCTGGATTTCAGGAGAGCAGACTGCAGCCTCCTTAGGGATCTGCTTGGCAGAGCACCGTGGGATAAAGCCCTGGAGGGAAGAGGGGCCCAAGAAATCTGGCTAATATTTAAGGATCACCTCCTCCAAGCTCAGGAGCGGTGCATCCCAACAAAGAGGAAGTCAGGTAGGAACACCAGGAGGCCTGCATGGATGAACAAGGAGCTCCTGGACCAACTTGGACACAAAAAGAAGGCCTACAGGGGGTGGAAGCAAGGACAGGTAGCCTGGGAAGAATACAGAGAAATTGTCTGAGCAACCAGAGATCAGGTTAGGAAAGCCAAAGCCCTGATAGAGTTAAATCTGGCCAGGGACATCAAGGGCAAGAAGAAAGGCTTCTGTAGATATGTCAGTGATAAAAAGAGATCTAGGGAAAACATGGGCCCTCTCCACAAGGAAAGAGGAGACCTGGTTACCTGGGATATGGAGAAAGCTGAGGTATTCCATAATTTTTTACCTCAGTCTTCACTGGAAAGTGCTCTAGGTGCGTTGCAGAAGGCAAAGGCAGGGACTGAGAGAATGAAGAACCCCCCACTGTAGGAGATCAGGTCCGAGACCATCTAAAGAACCTGAAGGTGGACAAGTCCATGGGACCAGATGAGGTGCATCCACGGGTCCTGAGGGAACTGGCAGATGAAGTTGCTAAGCCACTATCCATCATATTTCAGAAGTCGTGGCAGTCTGGTGAAGTTCCCACTGACTGGAAAAGGGGAAACATAGCCCCCATCTTTAAAAAGGGGAAAAAAGAAGACCCAGGGAACTACAGGCCAGTCAGTGTCACCTCCGTGCCCAGCAAGATCATGGAGCAGATCCTCCTGGCGGCTATGCTAAGGCACATGGAAAATAAGGAGGTGATTGGTGACAGCCAACATGGCTTCACTAAGGGCAAATCCTGCCTGACTAATTTGGTGCCTTCTATGATGAGGTTACAGCACTGATGGATCGGGGAAGAGCAACTGACATCATCTACCTGGACTTATCCAAAGCATTTGACACTGTCCCACATGACATCCTTGTCTCTAAACTGGAAAGACATGGTTTTGATGGATGGACCACTTGGTGGATAAGGAATTGGCTGGATGGTCGCACTCAAAGAGTTGGGGTCAACAGCTCAATGTCCACGTGGAGGCCAGTGACGAGTGGTGTTCCTCAGGGGTCTGTACTGGGGCCAGTGCTATTTAACATCTTCGTTGGAGACACAGACAGTGGGATCGAGTGCACCCTCAGCAAGTTTGCAGATGACACCAAGTTGTGTGGTGTTGTGGACACGCTGGAGGGAAGGGATGCCATCCAGAGGGACCTTGACAGGCTGGAGAGGTGGGCCTGTGAGAACCTCATGAAGTTCAACAAGGCCAAGTGCAAGGTCCTGCATGTGGGTTGGAGCAATCCCATGCACAAGTACAGGCTGGGCAGAGAATGGATTGAGAGCAGCCCTGAGGAAAAGGACTTGGGAGTGCTGGTGGATGAGAAGCTCAACATGAGCCAGCAATGTGCACTTGCAACCCATAAAGCCAACCTTGTTGTGGGCTGCATCCAAAGAAGTGTTTTCAGCAGGCCAAGGGAGGTGATTCTGCCCCTCTACTCTGCTCTTGTGAGTCCCTGACATGGAGTACTACGTCCAGCTCTGGGGTCCTCAGCACAGGAAAGACTTGGACCTGTTGAAGCGAGTGCAGAAGAGGGCCATGAAAATGATCCGAGGGCTGGAGCACCTCTGCTATGGAGACAGGCTGAGAGAGTTGGGGCTGTTCAGCCTGGAGAAGAGAAGGCTCCAGGAAGGCCTTCCAGCAGCCTTCCAGTACCTAAAGGGGGCCTATAGGAAAGCTGGAGAGGGGCTTTTTACAAGGGCAGGTAGTGACAGGTCAAGGAGCAATGGCTTTAAACTGAAAGAGGGCAGATTTTGATTAGATCTAAGGAAGAAATTTTTCACTCTGAGGGTGCTGAGGCACTGGACCAGGTTGCCCAGAGAAGCTGTGGCTGCCCCATCCTTGGAAGTGTTCAAGGCCTGGTTGGATGAGGCTTTGGGCAACCTGATCTAGAGGAAGGTGTCCCTGCCCACAGCAGAGGTGTTGGAACTAGATGATCTTTGGGTCCCTTCCAACCCAAACCATTCTATGATTCTATGATATTTAGCAAAGTAAAACTGAGCATTTGCACTGGATGCAAAATGGATGCTTTGGAGCCTAAAATGAGGCTTTGGATGCCAGATCGAAGACTGTAGAGGAAAAATGAGGTTTTGGGATGTAAAAATGGGGCTTTGGGACCTGAACTCAAATTTTGAGCCCTAAAATTGAGAGTTTAGGCACTAAAAATGGAACTATGGGCTCTAAAAAAGGTCAGGGAACCGCTAGGGCAACCATGATATTGATGGGCTGGTGGAGACCAATGGGGTGTTGGGCCAAGTGGGCACATCCAGTTGCATGTCATACACCTGCCCCTCCTCTGTGTTCCAAGATAGCGGTGGTCAAGGGGCTGAATTTGGGGTATGCCCCGCACTGTTCTCCCACCCCACACTTTGAGCAGCAGAAGTGTCAACGTCACCTCCGTGCAGGTGATGACCACGGGTTGTAGAGGAGGGTTGAGGGGCGTGACGCAGCTCTGTGCCAGAATCAATCCTCTAACGCTGCCTCGCAGCCCGGCAGAGCAGCCCCGCCTGTATTTCATCAACTTGTGGCACATCCTCCAGTGCCGGCGTCATTGCCGCTGCTCCTGCCCCCGCCATGCCCGCCAGAAGAGCCGTCGCCCCCCAGCCCCAGCCCAGCAGGGTCCTGCCCCGTGTCAGCACCAGTGGGTGGCTGAGGCCGCACCAGACGAAGCAAGGGTAGGGCGGGCAGGGGACCTGCCGGAGAGACGTGCAGCAGCTGTTGGAAGAGGGGCGACAGCATCATCCCTGGGAAGCCCGTACTTTGAGGGGGAGACCCCCGTCTGCCATCTCCCCCTACTCAGCTCACCATCTCCGCGGGGGACACCGGGCGGCAGCCACGGCCTCGCGCTTGTCACCGCCCTTCAGGCGGCTCAGGGCGGCTCAGGCTGCGGGGAGGGGATGTGGGTGAGGCGATGGCAGCGGCCCCGCAGCACCACCCCCGCCCGTCCTCCCCCCCCGCCCCGCTGTCCCGCAGCCGCACGCTCACGTCCTGGCACGGTCGCTCGGACCCCGCAGCGGCGGTGGCGAGAAGCCGGTGGCCGTGGCTGCCGTCCCGCGGCACGGCCGCAGGACGCTGATGCTGCGGCGCGGGGGCTCCCGCGGAGACACGGCGTTCGGAACACGGCGGCGGGCGGGGGGTGGGAGCGGGGAGGGGGCCCGGGCGGGGCCGGGGCCGGGGCCGGGGCCGGGGCCGGGGCCGGGGCCGCTCGGCCGCTGGGCAGCCCCGCCTGCGCCATGCTGGAGTTCGGCCCCGCCGCCGGCGGAGCCCGCCTTCTTCTCACAGGGGTCTGCGCTGGATTGGCCAGGAGGGCTGTCGGTCTCCTGCCCTGAGGTGCTGCTGCCTCTGATTGGCCCCCAGGTGGTCAGTTCACCTGAGGCAATGCTCTCTCTGATTGGCCGCCTGAGCTGTCACTCTGCCCAGGTGTGCCTGCCCTTCCCTGAGGTGGTGTTTTCTCCGATTGGCTGCCTGGGATTTCTCCCTTGCGCCTCCCGTCAAATGACAGGTCAGACAGCGTATCAACGGTCTGTGGGTCTGCGGAACCATCAGCTGTGATTGGCGGAGCCAGCATGGCCCGCCCCCAGCCCCCAGCCCGGGCCGTTTGACTCCGCCGTTCCTGCAGAGAGCAGGGCCGGCCCCGGCCGGGCCCCGGGGGCAGCGCGTCCCGCCGGAGCTCCGCCCGGGAAGCTGCGCCGGTTGTGGCGGGCGCAGCGCTCGGAGCGCCCGCGGGCACCATCGCTCCCGGCTGAGCCGGCCGAGCGCCAGTACCCGTCCGCGCGCCCGCCTGCGCGCCCTGCCGCGGCGCTCCTTGGGCAGCCAGCAGGGACAGCGCCGGTCCCGACAGGCGCGATTCCACCCGCACCGCCCGGCGCAGCGCAGCGATGCCCGTGGCCAGCGGGACGACATCGCGGATCCCAGCCCAGCGCTTCCAGATGCAACCGCGCCGGCCAACAGCACGTACGGCGACGCGGTGCTGAGTCATACGGCTCTGGAAGCAGCCCTGGGAGCGCATCAGGCGGCACTCCGGGCAGCCACATCCGAGGAAACACAAGGAATGTTTCTAGCGAGTTTATTTCAGCACACTCTGGTCAAATTTGTCCGTATCTCAACCCTTGGAGTGCCCCGTGGGGCGCCAAAAAGGAAGGACTGCCGTGGGCTCGTCCGGCCGGACACTGACCGCCACGCAGCCGCTCCCTCACCCTCCCTCCTACCCTGGGGAATGGGGATGAGAACTGAACGATTTGATAATGAGTTTTATTATTATAAATAGTTTTTAAAAAATAACACTTGAATGTATCTATGAAATACGGTAATCGCGTGTACAAACAAGTGATGCACAGTACAATTGCTCACCACTCGGCAAGCGATCTCGAAACAGACGAGTCCCGACACCGCAACCCCGGACAAGCGAGAGGCCCGAAAAGAGAGTGAGTGAGAGAGAGAACTCCCGGAGTCTGAGAGAATCCCTCGAAAGAGATTCCAACTTCCCGGTCAGCCCTCAGCAACATATATGTACTGGGCGTGACATCGCATGATATGGAGTGTTCCATTGGCAAATCTGGCCCTGCATCCTAAATCTAAGTGCAAATCGTAAGAGGAGTTGTGGGCCCTCTGTCCCGGCTGTGCTCCCCCCCAGCCTGTCGTGCTCCTGCACACCGACAAAACACAGGAAGCTGGAAAGTCCTTGATGTCTCAGCACCAACTATCAACATCAGTGTGCTGTCAATATTCTTCTCAGAACAAATCCCATACTCGATCCAAACCACAGAGCTCTTCTCGCTCCTGAGAGGCAAAACTAACTCTGTCCCAGCCAAAACCAGGGCACTAATCCAACCCCATTCCGCTCAAGTGACTTGAACTCCATATTTAAAACGGAGCACGTGCACTGCTTCCAAAAGCCCGTAACATAAACTTCTCAGCTTGGGTATTTCCATCAATTGCTCCAAAACCTGCCGAGAAGGAAACAGCCCATAAATCACACATGCAAGACCAACACGTGGTTTTAATTCTGGCTTCGGCTTTTCTGCCTGTTGGTTCCAGATGAGTATTGTGCTGGTGAGGTGATCCCAAAAGCTGGATAGGGATTAAAGCTCTTCCTCGAGGGACCTGTGGGTGCAGGCCAGGCAGCAGAACTGTCTGAGTCCCTGGAAGGGCTCTCTGAGCTCTCCCTGGCCAGAGGCAGCACTGGGAGAAGGGACAGGGTGGGCTGCTGGTGCCCTTTGTGCAGCTTGGTTCCTGCTGGGGGTGGTTTTGGTGCTTCCTGGATTCCTCCTCCTCCTCCTCTCCGGCATGGCAGATGTCAGATGCAGAAGTCGCAGCCTGCCCCAGCACTACTCAGCACCACGAGCGTTTGTCCGATGTGTGTTTCGAGGCCGCAGAAACGCACCTTCTCCCTGCTGAGGGGTCGTAGTCTGTGATGTCCACGAACGAGCTGCAGAGATCATAGCCCCGGCGCCGGGATCTCCTCTGCTTTCGCTGCCTCAGCTGAGTTTGCTCCCCAGCAACCCTGGGTGCTGGAGTCCCCTCGGAGCTGGTGTTGGAGGGCCCCGGTGCTGCATCAACTTGTTTTCCGCCTCTTCCTCCTTACTGAGGGGTGATAGTCCATGATCTCCAAATATCATTTGTGGAGACTGTTGTGCTGCTGCGGGGATCTGCTCCGCTCTCTCTGCGTTAGCAGCGTTGGCTCCCCAGCAGCACTGGGTGCAGGAGCCGGCTGGGAGCGCCCGTTGGAGGGCTCTGAAACTCTGCCAACCCTGCAAGCGTGGTCACGACTTCGAGGAATAGTTCTCCTCCTCCTCCGTGTTGTATGGTCGCAGTCCAAGGTGTCCACAATCCAGCTACGGAGATCATCACCCCGCTGCGGGGATCTGCTCCGAGCCCTCTCTCTGCCACCGTTCCTCTGGCCGCGAGAAGAGCTGAATCTGCGCTCCTGTTCTTGTCGTTCTTTCCTGTTTGTTCTTGCTCTCCTGTGTTGTTGCACAGTCTGCAGCGCATAGTCAGATGGTTGACTGCAGGTCAGGAACGCAGCTTTCCTTCTGGACGTCAGCCTTACACAGACACGGATACAGGCTCAGAGGCAGAGATGCAAGTAGATGCACACGTAGAAGGTGGTGATAATCAATGTGCCTGGCCAGATGGGCCCTGACCAGCCTGCACATGCCTCCCCTGCACCTGCCCAGGTTAGCTGGCTGGTGCTGGCTGGTGTGGAGGAGCTGCTGTCCTCTGGAGGGTCCTCCACGCCCACCGCCATGTCCTGCAAAGACAGCTGTGAAAAGGTCCTGCCCTTTCCTCCTGAAAGGACCAGAGCAGGGGGACAGCTCAGGGCCTCCCAAAGGCTCTCCTGGTCAGCTGCAAAGGTGAAGGGCCAAAGGTGGACAAATGGGATGGAGCTAGGTGGGATGCTTTGAGAGGGAGCAGCGTTGCAGCTGTGAAGAAAAGTGCAGTGTGGGAGGGAAAAGAGAGCAATGCCAAGACCCCAGAAAGAAATCCACTGTGCATCTGGTGCCCTGACCCACCTCTCCAGAGTTACCCTAGTCCAATGAGGCAGACCCTGTGGTCCCACAGAAGCCACCTGCTTGCTGTCAGCGCCCCGCTGACCGGGGAAGGAATGGACATGTGATGGTGCTGGTGAGGAAGAAGCCCTTTCTCCAGTTTTCAAATCAGAGCACCTGGAGGAAGAAAAGTGATCTCTGTTAGGGCTGTTCTTGCAGCCTCCTCTGGGGTTCAGTCGTTTTCTTGGAGTGGTTTCTACAACAATGTGGTGATGTAACCAAGACTACAAAGGGCAAATTTGATTAGAGTCTTCCCACCAGGTTCTGCCCCTGTCAGAGCAAGTCCACGTCTTTCTACCCGCTCCAGCCTCCATTTCGTAGAATCCTAGAATGGTTTGGGTTGGAAGGGACCTTCAAGAGCACCTAGTTGCAAGTCTATTGTTTTAAGCCATTGCTTAAAACAATACACGTAGAAATCCAGCAGCGGGCTGGCGGGGTCTGTATGGTCCATGGTTTAAAACATCCAGTAATTTTCTAGTGAGTAACTCTCTAGAGTTACTTATTAATCTTAACAATCCAAACTCACACGTTTTGCTTTACAGTTTTTCTATCTGACTTTTCCACCTGACTGTTTTGTCAAAGTTCTGTAACAGTAGTGGGCAAGAGGCAGCTCCTGAAGTGCAGGCTGCATGGGGCTGGGGGTCCTTGGGCACTTGCTGGTATTGTTGCCTCCGGTGATTTATCTTTTTTTGATCTAGACTTGCCTCTCAAAGCTCCAGCCGTTGGGCTCACATGCGCAGGTGAGACAGTAGGCTTTCCATGAAAGCCCATCCCTGGCCCTCCTGGCGTGGAGAGTCGCTTGCAGATGCGTCCCCGCAGGCACGCTTTCCACCTGCTCCCACCGGGCAGGTCCTGCAGAGTTTTTGCCTGCACGGCACAGAGCCCTGCAGCGTGGTGAGGGCCCTGGCTGGGCGGAGGACAGGCACGCTTGGCAAGCTGGAGAAGAATCCTGCCCTCCAGGCGTGGAAACAAACCCACCCCCTGCATATGGTAAAACCAACTGCAGCTGAAATTGCTTATCCAGGTACCTGGAGCTTCCTGCTAATTGTGAGCACGGCTGCTGGCTGCAGAAAGAAGGCTGCTTATCTCCGTTGTGCTGTGAGTTCACAACTCCTCAGCCTTCTACCTGCCCCAGCTTCCCCAAGGCCCCTGGAGAAGGCACAGCCCATCCTGCCTGGCCCTCAGCCCCCAAGTTGCCTTTTTGGCACATTGCCCCGGTGGCACAGCTGGATGCTCATCTGCTTCATTCAATGGCTATAGCTCCTGGGTAGGAAAGTTGGCTGTTTTCTCCTTCTTATCTGCTGGGAAGGCAAAAGAGCATCTCTAGTGGAGGCGACCCCTCTGTGCGTCCACCAGGAGAGCGCCGAGGACCCCCGAAAGCCCAGCATCTAGGAGAGCAAATGAGCAAGTCAGCCTTGGCCGCCCAAGGGCATTTTCCAAAGTTGGTGACCCAGGTGCACCTGGGATTTCACAGAAGCAAAGCTGCCAAGTGTTGGAGCTACTCTGGGCTCTGATGGAGCACTTCCAGAAACATGGTGTCCGGCTCTTCCGCCTTCCACGACCAGGCAGATCTCCCCCAGAAAACATCCACAAACTCCACGTTTGGAAGACAGGTGCAGAGAAACAATTTATTGGCAGTTGGCCACAACCACACGTGGGGATGGGCACCATCACGGCGCAGCTCCCCTCAACCGTCGTCTTGAGGAGTCGCCCCAGCCAGAGCTGAGCTGAAGAGGGTCAATATCGTGGAGGAAGACAAGCAAGATGCGCCCGCAGCCACTCGCCTGCCTTGCACAGGAGCCACCCAGCCTCTCCTGCAGGCTGAGGTGGCCCCAGCACATGGAGCTGCTGGGATCAGCTCTGCCCAGAGCTCCAGCAGCACAGCCAGCCGTTGCCCCAGAGACGAGGCCGCCTCCTCCATGCCCTGCGGAACTGGTCTGGCAGCGCCCGCAGCCCGAATTCAGAGGCAGGACTTGTCTCTGCAGGTCTTAGCAGCGACAGGGTTTCAGCTGCCAGGTTTGAGACGGAGGGGCTGATGTCATTTGTCATGTCTTGAAGGGCTGGAACAGAGAGGAACAGAGCCAAGGTCAGATCCCGCATCTGCAGGGACCCCAGGATCCCCTCCTGCCAGGACCACCCCACTCAGCTCTTCCTGTGGCCAGGAGGGAGCAGGGGCCAACAGGATCCGCAGGAAGGTGCTGGCCACGAATACTCCACATGCCCCTGAAATCTCTCTCCGCTCTGCCCACGTGCCCCTCGTCCAGGCAGGGAGCAGAGCCCTCCCCAGCCGAGGCAGGCATCGCATCTCCCTGCCCAGGCTCTTTCCTCCTCCCCGCCAGCCCCACCTGACACCCCGCTGCCCTCACTCACCCTCGCAGATGTTCTGGAGCTTCTCTTCCCGCTGACCTCTCACGCGCCGCCCAGCGAGCCCTGGGAACACAGAGCCCGTCACAGACCCTGCAAGCCTCAGCAGCACAGCTTCCCACAGCAGCCCCGCTGCACGCTTCCCTCCCCTCGGCAGCGCCGAGCCCGGGCCGTTCCCCGAGCGTGACGCCCAAGGGCAGGGGTGGGAGAGGGTGGCAGGGAGCCCCGTGGTTGCCCTACCCTGGCGTCAGGTAGTCAGGGCTCCACAGCCACTGGGCCGATTCCTGCTGCCGGTGCAGCAGCAGGGCTGGGGCCAAGCTGCAGTGGGGCAGGGAGGAATCCCCGGGGCTTGTGGCTCACCAAGGAACCTGACGGCCGCCTCCCGCGTGGACTCATGTGGGCTCAGCAGGTACGGCAGGGACTGGTGCAGGAACTCCTCTGCTCTGCTGCTGTACTCTGCCAGCTGGAGAGAGGGCAAGGGCATGGAAGGAAGGGTTGGTGCAGACTCTCCCTCGGCTGCATAGTCCCTGCGCCCCGGACTGGCCTCCACTGCCAGGACACCCACGATGCCCAGCCGGCAGCCGGCTGGTGCCAGGGTTTGGAGGGAGCAGAGGGCTGGGTGCTGCCCGGGAAGCTGTGTTGCCACCCTGTCGCCAAAGGACCGCTGGGTCAGGGCTCCATTGGCGTCCCCGGGCTCAGGGAGGGAGAGGAGCCTGGAGAAAAGCCCACAGGACCGCGTGCCCGAGGGAAGGGAGTGTGTGTGGGGCACAGGCTGGTGGCGATGGGCTGCAGCAGTGGGCAGGGACACAGCTGCCAGCTCCACATGCTGGGCATTGGAGGCAGGAGGTTTGTCCAGGCTGGGTCTGGGGCTTTGGGACCATCCTTACCAGGCACTCGCCAACTGCCCGTGTCTGCTCTCTCTTCAGCAGCTGGCAGAGCTTCCTCTTTCTCAGGAACTTGGCAGCTCCAAGGAGGGTTTCCCGAGAGGCCTGGAGAGCAGCAGAGAATGGGAGATGGCACCGCTGCCCAGGGCACTGGATCGGCATCCCCCGCACCTGGCTCAGGGCCTCCCCTGGGCCCTGGTGGGAAGATGCAGCAGCTGGGGAACGTGTCCATCGCTGGTTGTTCAGTGACCAGACAGAGGACGGGGGCAACCCCCATGTCTGGGGTTGGGACAGAGGTCCCCCAGAGCTGCTGCTCCGTAGCCAGGGCCAGGAGGAGGGGGGAGCGCCACGGTCCGCGAGGCGCCAGGGCAGGAGGCGGCCGAGCCACCTCCCGTGGGGACCCCAGCACGTCAGAAATCCTCACCTCTGCCACGTGCTGGTCCTCATCGTGCAAGTGGTAGAGCAGCGGGAGCAGGCTCTGGCGCACCTGCGCCTTCAGCTGCTTTCTTTCCGATTCCTCTACAGACTGCGTCACATCTCGGAACTTTTGGATGGAGAGCAGTCGCACGTAGCTGGACTCCTGGTGCAGAGGAAGAGGGTGAGACGTCAGCACCGGCTGCTCCAGGCCCACCTGGGCACGGGTCTGAAAACCCACAGGGCACAAAGTTTCCTGGCAGCACCCAGCACCCAGGGTGGGGGCACAAAGCCTTACGTTGTCAAAGAGTGGCCGGAGCCTCTCAGCCAGCTGCAGAGCGATCGAGGTGGTCACGGGCATGTCTCTGGGCAGAAGCACCTCGCTGAGCAGGATCGTCCTGACAATCTCCGCGTCTTTGTCCTGCAGCAGCTCTATGAGGCTTTGCCTCAGGAACCACCTTCTTTCGGCCTGTGCGGAACACAACGCGGGGTTATGAAGCCATAAACGGCTGCACTGCCAAAGCCGCTCCGGCGATTCGACCCCACGCTGCTGCCTCGGGGCCCAGAAGCCAAAGTCGTGCCCCGAAGAACTCGGGCAGCTGAACGGGGAGGCAGGAGAGCTGGGAGCAGCTACCGCAGCTCCCGAAGCCCAGCCACGGCCAAGCTACTGCGGTGCCCGGCACCCCCTGCCCGGCCCCCTGGTGCCCCTGGCTCACCATCGCGGGGCTCTCCCAGAACACCATGAGGCATCTGAGCGCCAGGCGACGCAGCACTGCGCACTCGCTCCGCAGGTACCCGGGGATGAGCCGCAGGAGGCGATCCCTCTCCACCTCTATGTCAGGGCAGGCCAGGAGCTGCAACACACCGAGCAGGGACAGGGGTGCCAGTCAGCAGGAACCCAGCTCCGCGCAGGGCTGGCCCGGCCGGCAGCACGGGGTGCAGGCAGGCAGCGCAGCCCCCCCTCTGCCCCGGCTCCCACAACGGGGCTCCCCCCGCAGCTGCGGCTACCGGAGGGCAGAGCAGTGGGAGGCAGCTCAGCGCGGCGGCGCTCGCCATCGGGCTCACCTCAACGAGGAACGCCATGGCGGGGACCTGGCAGCGCAGCTCCTTCCCGTGGAGCAGCTTGACGAGGAGGTCTGCCAGGCACTGGCAGAAGCTCACTGAGATGGCGCACATCTCTCTGGCAGGGGGAAGAAGGCATTGTCGGCCCTGAGCAGGGTGGGCACACCCTCCTGGGACTGAATCATGCAGGCCGGGTCTTTCCCCACTACCCCTCACCAGGGGAAAGGCAGCAGCAGGCTCCTTTTGGGGAGGAGACTGGAAAAACACCCATCCTGCCCTCAACCCTTCCCTTCAAGGAGCCCAACGTGGACTCATGTCACCCAGGCTTAGCCCCTGGCCCTCAGCACATCCTGCCCTGTCCCGACGGGCTGCCCTCAGGGGGGCTGCCTGCAGATGGACCCCCTGCACTGTGCCATCAGCCCAGGGCCCACGGCAATGGACGCTGGTGCTTTGGGAGCTGGCTGCTCCTGTGCACCCACCTCTGCCAGGCTTTCCCAGTCTGGTGGGCAACCCCGTGGTGACAAGTCCCTCTGGCCAAGAGCAAGGAGATTCTGTGGGGCACCCTGTCGGCAGGGGAGAAATGGCGGGGGAGCGGGGAGAAGGGCGCTCTCACCTGGCCAGCAGACCCGCTGCGCAGTGGTGGGTCTCAGCGTTGAGAAGCATGTCCCAGCCGTGCTTCCGTTGCACTTGCAACACCACGTCCTCGTGCTGAACACGGCAGAGCAGCGCCTTGGCAGTCAGCACTGCAAATCTGTGTGCAGAGCACAGCCCGCGTCACACCGGGAGCCTTGGCCCCAGCTCCAGGACCATGGGAGAGATGAGAGGACTGGGATGGAGCACCTGTTGGGGTCAGTGGGAAGGCAGCCTTCCTCCTGGCATTCCTTCCAGAAGGTATAGACCTCCGCTGGCATCCGCTCTGTGCTGAAGAAAACTTGGAAGACCAGAGCCAGGAAGAGGCGAGGGGAATACGCCTTCAACCTCCGTGGGCACCTGGGCAGCTGGAGGATTGCCCACAGCGCCCTGGTTGCCTGCAGAAAACAAAACACCCAGAGATAGTGCTCAGTGCTGAGACGTCCCCGTGGCAGGGCCCAAGCGTGGCAGGGTGAGGCTCAGGCGCTGCCCTCGGCCACGGGAGACGCGGGAGCAGCACCTGGCCTGGCTGCCCCTAAACCTGCCCCCAATCCGGGTTTCCAGCCCGCCACGTGAGGCAGGGAGATGCTGTAGCAGGGAAGGATGCAGAGCCACCCGGAGAGGCGATGCTGGTGGTGAGCAAAGACCCACTCCAGAAACTCACAGCCAGGGCAAAGACGTCTGTGGTGTTCCCATCGGAGGTGGACGTGCTGTGCCTCGGCCAGTCCTCCAGCACGCAGAGCAGCTCCAGCAGCACCTTCTCTGTGGTCTTGCTCCTGGAGACCATCGCGCTCCACATGGTCGCAGCAGCTCTGCAGGGGCAGAGCTCTCTGTCAGCAGGGTCTCGGCCACAGCACCGTGGCCGGGACCACGGCAGGGACCTGGGCTGGCCACCAGCCCTGCCTCTGCCCACTGCCCCGTGCCAGCCGCACCCAGTGGGCCCGCTTCTGCGGGTGCCTTGAGGGGCAGGGAGGGGCCATGGCTCTGGGTGCTGGGGCTGACTTGCCAGGGCTGGGAAATGGAGGGGCCGAAGGGTCCTGAAAAATCTCCGTCTGTCTGGCAGCCCACATGGGATGGGTTCCCAGGGCTGCTGGGCTGGTGAGCCCTGAGCCACTAAGGCAGGCACGGCCTGTACCTGTCGCACCGTGGGGCGCAGCGCAGGAGGGTCACCACCACGTCATGGGGGTGCGCGTGGGTCAGCATCTGAAGGGCCTTGTCCATCCTGTGCTCGCCAGACACGTCGGTGTTGAGCTTGAGCCACTGGTAGATGCACCTCACAATCCTGGGCACCTGGAGGAGACACAGCTGAGAGCTGGAGTGCTGCCAGAGGGAGACACTTCCCCAGCTTCCCCCACGAAGTGCTTCCCTTCCCACCACACCGTGCCGGCCAAAAAGGCCCAGCGGATGCAGCTTCAGGGGGCACACGATCCCCGGGGCCCTCGAGCCCTGGCCGCAGGCTACTTACCTTGCTCAGACAGGAGACTTCACTTTCCACGAGCCCATTCAGCAGGACAGCAAAAGCCTCTGCTCTACAGGACTCGGGGCCTGCCGTGCCCTCGGTGGCTGAGCTGGTGGTGGGATCGAGGGACTCCTAAAACATTTGCAGGGGAAGGAAGGGGAGAGAAGAGAGGGATGTCACACCGAGTGCCCCGATGGCGGCGCTTGGCTGGGCAGCGAGAGCAGCCCCAGCCCGGGCAGGGATGGCTGCGGGTACCTGCGCTGTGCTGCGGAAGCGGACACTAGTATGGGCCTGATTCTGCTCCTCTTCCGGCAGGTCCCAGTCTGGATCTGGCAAAGACAGAGCACAGGCAGAGCTGAGGGGCTGCGCGAGAGGCTGGAGAGCACAGCCGAGCCCCGCGCTTCCCGGGCAGGAGCAGCCCCACGGGAGGGGCTGGTGGGACGCTGACCCCCGCCTCTCTGACCGCAGGTTGGGGCCGGGGGTGCCCCATGGATGGAGCCCGGCTGTGGCCAACAGCCTGGTCCCCTCTTCCCTCGGGATGCCCAAGGGGATGGGGCCGAGCTGGCTGCAGCCACCAGCCCTGTGGCCCAGCCCAGCTGCTCACCTGCCAGCAGCGACTGAACCTCCTCCTCCTCATCGGGCTGCTGTGCCACGGCAGCCCCATCGCCTTCCTCCTCCTCTGGCTGCTGTGCCGCGGCAGCCCCATCGCCTTCCTCCTCCTCTGGCTGCTGTGCTGCGGCAGCCCCAGCGCCTTCCTCCTCCTCATCAGGCTGCCGTGCTGCCGCAGCCCCAGCGCCTTCCTCCTCCTCCTTCTTCCCCAGCGAGGCCAGTCTGGGCACACTGGGGCGGTTCTCTGCCATCTCGCTGAGGCCTCGACGGCTCCTGTTGCAGGAGAGACTGTGTGAGGGTCAGCGAGGGACGGGGTGGCTGCGGAAAGGCTCCTCATAACCCCGCTCTGTTCCCTGTCCTGCCCTGTTGCATCTGCTGGGCACTGCGGAGCGGTCGTGTCACTGCTGGCGACCGTATCGCACGGGTCACAAAGGGCCGTGTGACACACCACCATGTGCCACCCACGGGCAGCACCCATCACGGTGCATCACAAAGGGCCCTGGGGCTGCCCGTCCCTCCGTGTGTCCCACCAGCGTGCCATGGAATCATGGAATGTTTGGGTTGGAAGGGACCTCAAAGCTCACCCAGTTCCAACCCCTCTGCCATGGGCAGGGACACCCTCCACTACACCAGGTTGCCCAAAGCCTCATCCAACCTGGCCTTGAACACTGCCAGGGATGGGGCATCTACAGCTTCTCTGGGCAACCTGTGCCAGTGCCTCAACATCCGCAGAGGGAAGAATTTCTTCCTTAGATCTAATAGGAATCTGCCCTCTTTCAGTTTAAAGCCATTGCCCCGTGTCCTGTCACTACATATCCTTGTCCAAAGCCCTTCTCCACCTTTCTTGTAGCCCCTTCAGGTACTGGAAGGCTGCTGGAAGATCAGCCCAGAGCCTTCTCCAGGCTGGACAACCCCAACTCTCTCAAGACATTTTAGTACTGGCTTGAGTACTTCTTTTAGGGACAGCATCGTCCCACCTTTGGCAGAGGCAGGAGACCCCTGCAGCACCAAAAAATGTTTGTAGGCGGCTTTCTAGCATCAGGTTTAATTCCTTGACCTGCTGGCAGCGCAGTGAGTATTGCTCCTGCCCCGACGAGGCAACCGGTTGGTATTTCTGCCTCACCTGAACTGGCCAGTTTGGCCCTTGCACCGCCTGGGCCATCTGGTTTTCCCCAGCCCTGCTTGGGGCAGCCAGTTTCCCCCCTGCTCAGCTCAGGGCAGTTTGTCTGGCTGCTGCTCCACTCGCCTGCACAGAAGCTGGGGAGGGGGCAGCCCCCACCTCCCCCCTCTCTTCACTGCAGCTCCGAGCCACACTTCGGGCTCCCTTGTCCCCATCGTATATGGGGCATCGGCAGAGGCGCTGCCGGCTCGGCCCTGGCCTGAAGGGATGGGGGGTCCGACCTGGCCAGAGACCGCTCCGACCGGTGTTGGAGCCCGGGAAGTTACAGGGGCTGCAGCCCCTCTCCCGCTACCAAAACCCCCAGCACACAGACCCGGCACACCGTGGCGTTCTGACACGCACAGAAACGCCGGGAAGGTTTCTGTGTGCCCGCCTGCCCAGCGCTCATGCCAGAGCGCTGGGGAAGAAGGGCCCTTCAGCAGAGTTTTTTAAACTCCATTTAGATTTCTCAGGAGGCTCAACTCCCAGCACACCATGAAACTCCTATCGAGTATTCTCCATTTGGTCGCCAACCGTTTCAGCAAAACTCACCCCACACCTTTACCCCTGCCCAGGTTTCACAGCCTCTCCAGAGCTCCCTAATTCCAACTCCTTTTACATCCTTCTCGCCAAAAGGAAGCACAAGCCCAACAGTACTCAGCGTACAGCCTGGCACAGAGTGAAGCCACTAAATCTGTCTGCCCATCCATGACATCATGAGGATTTCTTTTCCCAAAAACCCACACCACCTCCTGGGAACAACCCAATCCAGACTCTGAGCAGCCGTCGCTGCCCACCATAACTCTGCAGCCATCCCACCGCTACTGGGGACTAAACCTGTCCAGAGCAAACCAGGATCTGACACTGACCTCAAGGAGGAACTGAAAAGGCGACTGGAAAATCTTCCACTGCTCACGACAGCAGGAAACCCAGCAGCACGTCCCAGTTTGTGCTGTTGAGAATTCCCACTCAGGTGTGTCCTTATGGAATTCCTTCCACAACACAGCTGTGCTCCTTGGTCTGCGAGGGGTGGCAGCCCCTGAGCCCAGTGCAGCCACCGCGCCGAAGCCAAGACAGCGTCTGCCACCGCTGAGCGGGCGAGCGGCCTTATATAGGTGCCCGGGCAATGACATCATGGGGGGGGGCGGGGCAGTGTGGCCTGATTGGCTACGGCCTGCCCTACCTCACAAAGGGGGGGCGGGACAGTACACCTTTCATGGAATGTTCCGGAATGTTCCGGACCCTGTGCACAGGGGAGGGGTGGGACAGTGTGGCCGTCCATGGGATGTCCTGCCCCCGTGCACAAAGGACAGGTGGGACAGTGTGGCCTTCCATGGGATGTCAGTTGGTCACTTTGGGTCAGCTGTCCTGGCTACGTCCCCTCCCAACCTCTTGCTCACTCCCAGCCTTTTGGGAGGGATGCTGGAGGGACAGCCTAGATGCTCAGCAGCAGCCCAAACACTGCTGTGCTCTCAACACCTTCCTCGCTGCCAACAGAGAGCACCGCACTGTGAGGGCTGCTGGGAAAAAACTGAACTCCGTCCCAGCCAGAGCCACCACGATCTCCACCCCTTATCCCAAGCCACTTGCGTCGTGCTCAGGTTCTACGTGATTTAACACATTTATACATCTTCTAACCACCCCTTTGTGTCTCATTCTCGTTACTAAAATCCCTGCTCACCAACACACGTTACGCTGCATCCTTAAACCATTCCGATACCCAACGGTACAGACCGGTACATTCTCGTTAGCGAGCACCTCTCCCCTGCCCCTCAACAGACAGACGTCACTCATGAGATTGTGCAGCGTTCCAAGACTGATGGATAACTACTATGACTAGAAATTCAGCAACAGCCATGCCATGTCCATGTTCCAGAAATGCTTCTGTTATGGCTGCGGCCAACCCCCCTGGCATGTCCATAACTTAGAGCCAATTCCATTCGTCTGTAAAAACTGTGTTTGTTTCCAGAGCAAAATTAACGAAACTTATCCTCATGGTTTAGCCTGGCCAGCTGCTAAGGCACCGGGCGGTCACTTGCTCACTCCTCCCCCCGCAGCGGGGTGGAGCGGAGAAAAAACGTAAGGAAAGGCCTGAGAGTTGAGATGAGAACAGGGAGGGATCATCCACGAGCCACGGCCGCGGGCAAACAGCCTCGGCGTGGGGATGTGAAATATGTTCCTTTGATTCGTGTCAATATGGTGGTAAGGAGCGGGGTGTGCCTTATTTAAGAGAAGTGATTATCTTAGTTTAAGATCTCTGTGAAATGCAAAAACATAAACTTGCGAAATTCCTCATGATGCTGCTGACCGCCAGAGTGATACACAGGATGCTCTGGCACTGCAGAACAAAGAGCTCTGGTGACAGTTCATCGTGATGCAAAACGAGATAAAAGGAAATGGTGAAAAGGTAGAAAAGGATGGAGAGCATAGATGCTGGGAAACTCTCTTCAGGTGGTCACCTTCAGCTCCAGGATTTTTCAGTCATTTAAAATATCCTGTGACAATACTGTTAATAGCTGCAGCTGCTTTAATATTGCTACTGACACTGTTGTACATATGGGTTTGGTGTGTATATTTTCAGTGCACAAAGTGTTATATCAATCAGGAAACTTATGCAAGTGAAAGGATTTACTTGATCTAATAAAAAGGGGGGGGGCTGACAGAGGGAATATAGAAATACTAACAAAATCACATAAGAAGGTATATATTAGTTATTGTTTAAATATTAAATACTAACAAGTTAATTGTTTAAACACTCAATACTAACTGCTACACTAACTGCTGTATGAATTATTGCTTGCCTTAATTAAAGTGTGAAGTCTCAGTCCCTGCTGGCTGCCCAGGGAGGAGGTTGGTGAGAGAGATAAGAGAGATGCCAGCAAAGTCGTAACTCAGGACCCACACATCTGTAGGGAGGAAGGGAGACAAAAACTAGCCTATGAGGGCAAGATAAGGACTAACAAGAACTACAACCAGATGTCCACTCAAGGACGGACCAGGCTGGAACCGGTTTGGTTCTGCAAACGCAGCCAAATCGGGAATTTTAGAGAAGAGGTGAAAAGTGCACAGTGAGGAAGACCTACGGCCTTCATCCTGAAGACCCCTGCCCACGTGAGGAAGACCTCCGGCCTTCATCCTGAAGACCCAGGCCCACGACCATCAGGAGGCGTGTCGAGGAGGAGCCTGAGGCGGATCCTGAGGCGGGGACTATAGAAATGATCTCATGGGAAAAAACTGACCTTTTTGGGGGGGCTATGAATATGTTTGTATAAATACAAGAAAAACTGCCACGGCGGGTGTGCGTCTTGGTGGAGCGGAGACTCCCGGCGCACCCAGCGCTGTTTGCTTGCCTTTATTCGCTTAATAAATTGTAAACTTTGATTGGAGTTCTGTTTGGGACTCACTCATTTATCACAATTGGGGGCTCGTCCGGGATGGTCTTAGTTCCTGAAGTCTGACCTGATCTAGGAGGGGCGCCTCACCATTTACTTTTTTGGTGACTCCTGGTCGGGTTGGGTCGGGACTGACACCATCCTGAACCTGAATAGAAGCAAGCAAAGAATTTTATTTTTATACGAGCTCAGCTCCCTTGCCGGCTTCAGTAGTTTTGTTTTGCCCGTAATTCTCTGCGCGCAGACCCGAGCGACCGTTTGGTATAATCCCAAACGAAGACAGCGGAGCTGTGAGTAACGCCGCGTGTGATTGTGGTGTGCGTGTACTGTTTGGTTCGATCCCGAACCGACCGTGCGTACACCGTTCGGTTATATCCCGAACGACAATCCGAATGACGGAGTCGTAAGAAGACGACGGAGGTGTAAGTATTTAAGGCGTTGATCGTTCGGTTGGGTGGGATACGGTTGCCTGTGTGTGTATGAGTGTGTGTAAGAGTGTGACTGAGACGGAACGTAGTTCCGAAGCGAGTGCGGAGGTCTTCTAACCGCGGTTCCAATCTCCCGCGAGGGACTTGGCCGGTGAAGGACCGAAGCGATTCCTATAGGACTCGTGGGTGGGTGATAGATCATTAACCCCCTGCCAGACACTCATACCAGCAACCAAGGGCTGTAGGAATTGTCACACACTCATATCAGCCACCAAGGGCTGTAGGAATTGCCACACATTCATACCAGCAATCAAGGGCTGTAGGAATTGCCACAGTAAAATTCCTAGATGGGTCAAAACAAGTCAAAGACCCAGGATCAGGAAAAAGGGAGCAAATTACCAGATATACCGGTAGAAAGTCCATTAGGACTAATGATCAGAAATTGGGATGAAAGGGGCCCCAGAAAAGAAAAAGATAAATTAAAATTGATTCACTATTGTATGATTACATGGCCAAAAAAACCTTTAAAGCCACATGTTTTCTGGCCCGTTTTTGGATCCTTTGATGATTGGATTTGCGAAGCTTTAAATATATATGTTAATTCAAAAGAACCTTTCAGTCAGGAGGAAAGCGAATATGCAAAATTATGGATCAGGACTCCAGGTCCTTTTTCAGCCCCAATACTTACATTAAAAACGGATAAAAAGTTCGAGGAAAAAAAAAAGAGATAAAAGCAAAGAAAAAAAAAAAGGAGACGATAAATGGGAGCCGCTGGATAATTTACCGCCACCATATCTTAACAATCCGCCTCCTGTGGTGGTTTCCCCCCCGGTGGCCGTAATATCCCCATCAGAACTGTCTATACCTCTGCCACCTCCACCGACAGCACCGGAGCTGGAAAAACCCCGGCTGCTTGTACAAGAAGTAAGATTGCCGTACCCAAGGGAGCCTCTTTATATCCTTTACGAGAGGTTCCTCTCGGGGGTCCTCAGGGGGGTATAGGGTTCGTAGCAGTCCCATTAAATACCACAGACATAAGAAATTTTAAGAAAGAAATGGGAACCCTATTGGATAATCCCCTCGAAGTAGCAGAAAAATTGGATCAATTCCTAGGTCCTAATACTTATACCTGGGAAGAAATACAATCCATTTTAGGGATTTTATTTACTGCTGAAGAAAAAGGAATGATTAGACAAGCTGGAATGAGAATTTGGGAAAGACAAAATCAAGCAGGACCCCCGGGAGGCCAGAAATGGCCTAATGTGGATCCCCACTGGGATCATCAACAACCCCAGGGGAGACAAAACATGAGGGATCTGAGAACGTTGATCATACAAGGAATAAGGGAAGCGGTTCTCCGAGGGCAAAATATTAATAAAGCATTTAATGAACAACAAGGGAAAGATGGATCTCCAACAGAATGGTTGGAGAGGCTAAGAAAAAAGCCTACAAATGTATTCAGGAATTGATCCGAATACAGTAGCTGGGACCGCATTACTTAGAACGCAACTTGTAGCTAAATCCTGGAAAGATATAAGAAAGAAATTAGAAAAATTAGAAGATTGGCAGGAAAGAGGATTAGAGGAATTACTTAGGGAAGCCCAAAAAGTCTATGTTAGAAGAGATGAAGAAAGACAAGCGGCAAAAGCAAAAATCTTTGTAGCAGTGAGAGAAAGTCAGAGGAATAAAGCCCTGTCTGGGGAAGTAAAAATTAGAAAACATACCCCGGGGGCAGCCGGTTAAAAAAAAAAAAAAAAAAAAAAAAAAAAAAAAAAAATCACGGTTCCCATTTGTTACTACTGTAACAAGAAGGGACATGTTCAAAAGACTGCCGTAAGCGAGAACAAGATAAAAAAAAAAAAAAAAAAAATGTTTAAGGAAGAATAGGGGTGTCAGGGGCTATATATTCTGGGGACTTCAACATCAACAGAGCCCTTGATAAAATTAACAATAGGTCTCCATAAGGAAGAGGTTCTATTTTAATAGATACAGGGGCCAAAATATAAAGAAAAAGGAATTAGAAAAGTAGAAATGGACCCCGTAAGCGTTTACATAATAAATCTACATCGCCCGATTAGAATCAAGCAATACCCTATACCCATGGAGGGTCGAAAGGGGTTAAAACCCGTAGTTGACGGACTTTTAGAAAAATGAACTTTGGAACTATGTATGTCACCTCATAATAAACCCATCCTCCCCGTAAAGAAACCGGATGGGTCATATAGAATGGTGCAAGACCTGAGAGCTGTAGATCAGCGAACAATCATTAAATTCCCTGTGGTAACAAATTCTTATGCTTTACCGAGTCATACACCCCCCCCCCAAAACATACTAGGTATAGCGTAATAAATTTGAAAGATGCCTTTTGGGTCTGTTCTCTGGGTGAAAGATCCAGAAATTATTTTCCCTTGGAGCGGGAGCCCGGCTGCCCGCGGCTGCTCGCGGAGGTGGCGGCGGGGCCCGGCGCGGCGCACGGCCCCCCCGGGCCGGCCTGACGGCGGCCGCGGCCCGGCGGGGATTTTCCTTCCCGGCGCGCCGGCCGCGCTCGGCCCGCCCCGGGGCCCCCATTGCCGCCGGCGGCGTGACCGGGGCGGGGGCGGCTTTGTGGCGGCCGCGCCTCCCCGTGCGCGGGCGGAGCGGGTCCGGGCCCGTTCGGCTCGGCCCGGCCGGCGCCGGGGGCCGCCGAGCCTGAAGCTATTAAAACACATTGGGGGACAAAGGCATTAAGCGATCGTTTCCTTAAACAATTCGGCTGTAGTGGGATTTACGAAATAACAAAGCAAATTGCACAAAACTGCGTAACTTGCAAAAAGATAAATAAGAAAGTGTTTCGGCAAGTGGCTTCGGGAAAAAGAAAAATAGCTTACAGACCTTTCGAGAGAATGCAGATTAATTTCACTGACCTGCCTAAGGCGGGAAGAACAGAATATTTATTAGTACTAGTAGATCATTTAACACGATGGGTAGAAGCTCACCCTGTAGCACGAGCTGCAGCACAAATGGTAGTAAAAATTTTGTTAAAACACTTGATACCTCGATATGGGATAATCGAGTACATCGATTCTGATCAAGGCACACACTTCACTTTTGAAATAATAAAACTGTTATGTCAATCGTTAGGTATTCAATGGGAGTACCACACTCCATGGCATCCACAAAGTTCGGGAAAAGTGGGAAGGATGAACAAAACAATAAAAAACAACAATTGGCTAAATTAATGAGTGAAACTCAAATGCCTTGGACAAAGTGCTTAGCTTTGGCACTTTTAAATATAAGAACAAAACCACAGAGTGAAACTGGATTATCACCATATGAAATGTTATATGGTATGCCTTATTCCCAAGGAATGCCCTTGGGAAATAATGTAATTGAGGATCATAATATCCAAAAATTTATAATCATTATTGGAAAAAGATTAAAAGAGTTAAGAGAAATTGGAACGATAGCTCAAACACCGCCTTTAAAGTTTGCAATTCACACAATAAAACCGGGAGATAATGTTTTGATGAAAACGTGGAAAGAAGAAACCTTATCTTCCCTTTAGGAGGGACCTTTTCTTGTTTTATTAACCACAGAAACAGCTGTAAGAACTGCTGAAAAGGATGGACACGCGTAGTGAGTAAAGAGTCCAGTAAAGAAGTGGAAAATAACATCTGAACTGGGAGGAACTAAGCTAACCATCTGATGAACTTAAAGAGACCTCCACTGGAGAAATATAAGCTAAGTTACTGTGGGAATTTCATAGCGGTAACTCCAATAAAGTTTAGCAGGAGGTAATATTCCTATAAGCCTCTGGAGAGGAGTTGGCACTTGTGCCTGATCATTGTTTAAATGCTGTTGTTTGTTTGTAAGTGTTAAGTGTTCTGCGCGTTTAATATTTACATAATAGTTCAAATTTTTCGGAACATTCACTGTGGAGCTACCACTCCCTTAATATAAATAGGGAGTAGGATGACAAAACTAAGTATAATATACCAATTAAAAGAGCTAACCTTGTAACCCCTGCAGGTGCTCAGAAAAAGACCACCCCTTCAAGATTAAGGAAGAGGGCAAGACCGGACAGGGAATCAGTGGTGCGGCTTAGAAGGTCTGCCAAGGGCTGCAACCCCTTCGGGCTGTGACCGCCGACCACTATGGCCCTTACCGGACCTCTTCTGAGCCTATATGGGGTGAGTTTCCTGACTCAGGCTGCAGCAAACAATTACAGCCAATGTGTGGTCACTACCAGAAGGGGACGGGTAAACTCCCAAATCTTGGTATATCATACTGTTTATGAATGCAAAGCTCAGAAAATAGGAAGCTGCAAAGAAGAAAACAGAACTGTATGCTATGATCCAAAGGAACTCCCTTATCAATATTGGATGGGAGTAACGACAAATTCAAAAGAAGGCAGACTAATTGGAACAAGTAAGGTAATAACTGATTTGAATACTCCAGTATTGATAACTTTTGACACCTGTGATGCTATTGATGACGACTTGTATAGTAATTGTGGTAACATGGGATGGAGAAAATATTGCAATCAAAGTGAAAAATATATATGTCCCAGACCTAAGACATCCCAACCATCTAATTGTTATATCAACAATTGGGATTATCTTGCCAGGAGCTATTACTATTGTGGGGGCGCAGGTTAAACTTGTGCCTGTTGGAGTACAGCTCCCCCATGGGGATGGCCCCAACAATGTAAGGGGACTCAATTAAAAGCAGAAATTAAAAAAGGAACGGTTGTCTCCAATTGTACAGCCCATTCTTGTAATCCAGTTAACCTAACTATTAGAAATCCAAAACAACGGAAAGACCAGGACATAAGAATTGGACTGTTAATTTATGGACCTGGGGAAGATCTGGGAGCTATTTTTACACATAATAATTAAAGAAAAGACAAGGGAATCAATACAGCACAGATTATTATTCAACGCCTTCTATCATGAAATGAAAAAAGGAGTAAAATATGAAATTCCCACAATAACTAAAAATTTATTTGTAAATCTTGCTGAGAATATTGCTAAATCATTAAATGTAACTAATTGCTATGTTTGTAGAGGAACAAATCAAAGTGAACAATGGCCATGGGAGGCCATGGAAAGCAATATAAGTAGTTCCCAAATATGAAAAAAATAGAAAAGGGAAATAGGAAACAACAATGGGTACTCCACACAAGTATAATTGGAAGGAGTTGCTGGCAAAATCTAAAAGATAACGGAAAACAAGTAGGTAACCTGGAGTGTGAAAGAGGTTACCTATGAAATAAAACTTGAAATAATTGGAGTAAGTGGGGAAACCCACTGGAAATTAATAATCAATTTAAAAATTGGACCAATGGAACCAATATACCAAATGGTTAGCCAGCTCCTGAAGGTCATTATTGGATTTGTGACAAATTAGCTTATGCATTTTTGCTGAAAAATTGGACAGGGTCCTGAGTATTAAAAACCGTAAGACCCAGTTTTTTCCTGTTACCCATAAATCGGGGAGAGTGACTGGGAATTCAAGTGTATACAGAAACCGATGAGTTAAAAAGAAAGCGCTATAAGCGGAATTTGCAAATTGGAAAGATAATGAATAACCACCTGAGAGAATCATTGCCTGTTATGCTCCAACTACACGAGCAGAAAATGGATCTTGGGGTTACAGAACTCCAATATATATGCTGAATAGGATAATAAGATTACAAGCAGTGCTGGAGATAATAGTAAACAAAACTGGGGATGCACTTGGATTAATTGCTAAACAACAAACCAAAATGAGAACGGCTTTGTATCAGAATCGCCTAGCCTTGGACAATTTGTTGGCACAAGAAGGAGGTGTATGCGGAAAATTTAATCTTAGTAATTGTTGTTTGGCAATTGATGATGACGGAAAAGTTATAGATGAACTTGTAAAGGAAATGAAAAAAGTAGCTCATGTCCCAGTTCAAACTTGGAATGGAATCAATCTAGGAGAATTAGGGGGATTTTTTGGAAATTTCGTGATTGGTGATTGGCTAACCAAAATTGGAATAGTTATACTAGGAATATTCGGAGGATTGTTAATAATTCCATGTTTGATACCTTGTGTCATTAGGCTAGTACATTCGGCTATACAGGGAATGCAGATATCTGCAGTACCTGTTAATTCGGAAACACAAAAAGGAAAAACTCATTCCCTGTTAGTAATAAAAACAAAAGAAGCCAAGGGACCGACACCTATTCAGCAAGTGTTGACACGATTGGAAACAAAAACACGAATCAATACCATCAAAAAAGAAAATGAGGGATTGTGAAATATGTTCCTTTGATTCGTGTCAATATGGTGGTAAGGAGCGGGGTGTGCCTTATTTAAGAGAAGTGATTATCTTAGTTTAAGATCTCTGTGAAATGCAAAAACATAAACTTGCGAAATTCCTCATGATGCTGCTGACCGCCAGAGTGATACACAGGATGCTCTGGCACTGCAGAACAAAGAGCTCTGGTGACAGTTCATCGTGATGCAAAACGAGATAAAAGGAAATGGTGAAAAGGTAGAAAAGGATGGAGAGCATAGATGCTGGGAAACTCTCTTCAGGTGGTCACCTTCAGCTCCAGGATTTTTCAGTCATTTAAAATATCCTGTGACAATACTGTTAATAGCTGCAGCTGCTTTAATATTGCTACTGACACTGTTGTACATATGGGTTTGGCGTGTATATTTTCAGTGCACAAAGTGTTATATCAATCAGGAAACTTATGCAAGTGAAAGGATTTACTTGATCTAATAAAAAGGGGGGGGGCTGACAGAGGGAATATAGAAATACTAACAAAATCACATAAGAAGGTATATATTAGTTATTGTTTAAATATTAAATACTAACAAGTTAATTGTTTAAACACTCAATACTAACTGCTACACTAACTGCTGTATGAATTATTGCTTGCCTTAATTAAAGTGTGAAGTCTCAGTCCCTGCTGGCTGCCCAGGGAGGAGGTTGGTGAGAGAGATAAGAGAGATGCCAGCAAAGTCGTAACTCAAGACCCACACATCTGTAGGGAGGAAGGGAGACAAAAACTAGCCTATGAGGGCAAGATAAGGACTAACAAGAACTACAACCAGATGTCCACTCAAGGACGGACCAGGCTGGAACCGGTTTGGTTCTGCAAACCCAGCCAAATCGGGAATTTTAGAGAAGAGGTGAAAAGTGCACAGTGAGGAAGACCTACGGCCTTCATCCTGAAGACCCCTGCCCACGTGAGGAAGACCTCCGGCCTTCATCCTGAAGACCCAGGCCCACGACCATCAGGAGGCGTGTCGAGGAGGAGCCTGAGGCGGATCCTGAGGCGGGGACTATAGAAATGATCTCATGGGAAAAAACTGACCTTTTTGGGGGGGCTATGAATATGTTTGTATAAATACAAGAAAAACTGCCACGGCGGGTGTGTGTCTTGGTGGAGCGGAGACTCCCGGCGCACCCAGCGCTGTTTGCTTGCCTTTATTCGCTTAATAAATTGTAAACTTTGATTGGAGTTCTGTTTGGGACTCACTCATTTATCACAGGGACAAATCAATTTAATCCATTATCGGTTCCTTCAGACAGCACAACAAGGAACAAAGTGGCTGGTGTTACCACCACAATTTTGGGGTTTTCGATAATGGGGTGGCACACACGGCACCAGGCTGCTGGCACCAGATGGCATTCGCCTTTCGCAACGGGGAACGAGGGTCTGTGCACAACGGCTCGTGGGGCTCACTGACAAAGCTTTAAACTGGATTTGACAGGGGAGGGGGATAATATCAAGCTCCATCAAGACAGGCTGAGCACCTGAAGAGCAGCAGAAAGGAACTCCAGACACTCCAGCCAAAGTCAGCTTCATCAGGGGCTCAACTTCAACGCCCCTACACAAAAGCAGGTGGCCACGTAGCATGGGGAGTAAAGAAGAAAAGTTAGAGGTGCGTGCGTGCCTGCAGGGTTATGATCTCACTGGCACCACAGAGACGTGGTGGGATGAATCCTGTGACGGGAGTGTCAGAACAGAAGGATACAGGCTCTTTAGGAAGGACAGGCAGGGGAGAACTGGAGGAGGTGTTGCCCTCTATGTCAGGGCAGTTGGAGTGCATGGAGCTCTGCATGGAGCTGACTGAGAGCTTATGGATTAAAGGGAGGGCAGGGACAGGGGACATTGTAGTGGGGGTCTGCTACAGGCCACCTGAGCAGGAAGATTGAGTGGATGAGGCGCTCTATAGACAGACAGGAGCAGCCTCACGTTCACGAGCCCTGGTTCTCATGGGGGACTTCAACCACCTTGATATCTTTTGGAGGGACAACACAGCAGGGCAGAAGCAATCCAGGAGGTTCCTGGAATGCATGGATGACACCTTCCCCTTCCAAGGGACAAAGCAACCAACAAGGAGAGGTGCTATGTTGGACCTTCTTCTCACCAACAAGCAGAGGCTGGTGGGGAATGTGAACCTCAAGGGCAGCCTTGGCTGTACTGATCATGGAATGGTGGAGTTCAAGAGCCTTAGGGCAGCCCAGCAAGCTCACTAGCCTGGACTTCAGGAGAGCAAACTTTGGCCTCCTCAGGGATCTGCTTGGTAGCCTACCGTGGGAGAAAGCGCTGGAGGAAAGAGGGGCCCAAGAAAGCTGGTTCATAGTCAGGAGTCGCCTCCTCCAAGCTCAGGAGCGGTGCATCCCAACAAAGAGGCAGTCAGGCAAAAATGCAAGGAGGCCTGCATGGATGAACAAGGAGCTCCTGGACCAACTCAAACACAAAAAGGAAGCCTCCAGAGGGCGGAAGCAAGGACAAGTAACCTGGGAGGAATATTGTCCGAGCAACCAGGGATAAGGTTAGGAAAGCCAAAGACCTGACAGAATTACAGCTGGCCAGGGACATCAAGGGTAACAAGAAAAACTTCTATAGGTTCTTCAGTGATAAAAGGAGGACCAGGGAAAATGTGGGCCCTCTCTGGAATGAAACGGGGGACTGAACATAGCTCTGTACGAAAGCAATGGGTCGGGTTATCCTGGGTCAGCAGAACTGCCATAACCTTTGGTAGATACCATGGGTCTGTCACTTGGAAAATGCAAGTGTCAGAGCGAACGACAGTAACTGCAACGCTGATTTGAGCACTCTGAGATGCTGCAGAATAGGCAGAAAGAGAGGTCTTCAGTATCCAGTCATCATCACTGATACCAGACACTCACGTTGCACAGAAGCAAGCACCAAGCTCAGAGCACAGACAGATGGAGGATTGTGCTATCCCATCCAGCTAATGGATTGAGAGCAGCACGGAGGAAAAGGACTTGGGAGTGCTGGTGGATGAGAAGCTCAACATGAGCCGGCAGCCCAGAGAGCCAACCGTGTCCTGGGCTGCATCCAAAGCAGCGTGGGCAGCAGGTCAGGGAGGTGATTCTGCCCCTCTGCTCTGCTCTCCTGAGACCCCACCTGGAATACTGCGTTCAGCTCTGGAGTCCCCAACACAAGAAGGACATGGAGATGTTGGAGCGGGTCCAGAGGAGGGCCATGAAGATGATCAGAGGGCTGGAGCACCTCTGCTATGGAGACAGGCTGAGCGAGTTGGGGCTGTTCAGCCTAGAGAAGAGAAGGCTCCGGGGACCTATAGGAAAAGGGAGCCTACAGGAAAGCTGGAGAGGGACTTTTTACAAGGGCGTGTAGTGACAGGACACGGGGCAATGGCTTTAAACTGAAAGTGGGCAGATTTAGATTGGATATAAGGAAGACATTTTTCACTCTGAGGGTGCTGAGGCACTGGACCAGGTTGCCCAGAGAAGCTGTGGCTGCCCCATCCCTGGAAGTGTTCAAGGCCAGGTTGGATGAGGCTTTGGGCAACCTGGTGTAGTGGAGGGTGTCCCTGCCCACAGCAGAGGGGTTGGAACTAGAGGTTTTTTGAGGTTCCTTCCAACCCAAACCTTTCTGTGATTCTATGATTCTATGACTGTGATCTCTTCTTCTCTGGACAAAGAGGGTGTTTCTCTGTCTCAGACTTTGATTATTGTGCTATAATTTCCCCGTAGGTGTCACTCATCTGACAGCATGCATTCAAGATACATTTCACTGTCTTTTGAATGAAAAAGAATTTTCTTGATTCGCACATGTCACGATCTCTGGAAAAGCGTGTCCTTAAAGTTCAGCCATTGCCTCACCCCTGGGGGTTGTATATGCCAGTTTAGATGGTACACACTGTTTTCAGCCACCGCTGTGGATCAAACGCAACTGCTGGTTTAATTTCTAAGCACGGTCACTGTGTACCGTATGAATATATATCAGCGATGTAAATTGTCTGAAAAGCTGGGATAGCTGATCTCATTACACAAAAGGGGCTTTTTTATTCAAAGAACAATAGAAAATTGACGTGTCTAGAAAGCTTTCTTGAGCGCTGTCAGGTAATCATTGTGTTCATGGGGAAGCTGGTGCACAGTCTTCCTTCTGCAGAAATCCCTCCTCTCAGATCTGCCTCACCTACAGAGCTCCGTATGGAAACACACACAGCTGCCTGACAGCAGCACAGCCGTCACAGGCACCGTGATGCGGCTCCACCGAATCCAGCAGCGGTGATCTCCAGACCTCACTTGGATTTGTCAGCTCTGTGATGGGCCAGCTCTGCCAGTGGGTTAGACTGCACCTGACTAGGAGGGTACCTGTGGGAGGCTGAGCTTAGTGGTCTTCTCCATCTAAATCACGTGCAGAGGTTGGCTTCACTTTTAGGGTCCACAGCTGGCTGTGAGCGCTTGGGTATGGTGGGCAGGGCTGCCATCACCTGCCTGAGCCAACGGAGGACAACACGTGTGACACTCGGTGCTGCCATGACAAGATGCTTTTCATTTGTCAGTCTTTCATCAGTACAGCAGCTCCAAAAACTCACCTTCTACGTTTGGCAGCTCTGCCCAAATGTGACATGCTGGCCCTGCTCACATTTGTGAAACCTCTCCCGCAGCGCAGGCTGGGTCGTTTTGCTGTCTGTCCTTTCACAGTCATCTCTGCGTTTCCACGTGTGTCAGCGGTTGGCGATGCTCTGGCTGGTTAATGTTCAAATTCTGTCCATGCTGCCATTCCCTTCGCTGGTGCCAATAATCCTGTGTGGCCCGACCCACTGCCTCGAGACCTTGGGCTCCAGCCCATTAATGCTGCAGTTCTCTGAGCTTTGCTTCTCTCTCGGGTGACACCCACGACGATGAAGGAGCGTGCCACAGCTCTGCTTAAAACATGTAAATCAGTATTAAACAGCATTGACACCATTACAGCCCAGTGGGGCTTCACTCCTTACCAACTCCTGTGAACAACAGACACCTTTAATTCATGTCTCTGGTTTCTGACCAATTCCTTAACCATCTTAATAATGTACCACCTCACTCGTATTTAGGGAACGTTTACAACAATCTATCAAGGGAAACTTTGAAAAACCTCCACCTGCAGAGGTAAAACGGGGACATCTCCCTGGGGAATAATAGCAGATTATTTTTTTTAATAGTGGATACCTTCTCAGGGTGGCTCAAAGCTTTCCCGTGTCAAACCAACAAAACCAGAGAAGTAATAAAAGGATGTGAAGGGAAATAATTCCTAGATTTAGGATTCCAGAGGGAATAGCATTGGATAGGGGTCCTCATTTTGTGGCAGAAATAGTACAAGAGGTTTCAAAATATTTTTTGTATAAGATAGGATTTACATACTCCATGGAGACCCCAATTTAGTGGAAAGGTTGAAACAATGAATCAGAGTCTGAAAAGACAAATGAGTAAGATATGTCAAGAAACTTGGTCCCGATGGCCTGATGCCTCGCCGTTAGCTTTATTGAGAACCAGAACCAGACCAAGCTCCAAAAAGTTGAGTCCTTATGAAGTTTTATTTGGGAGGCCCTATCAGATTAGAACTGGAACTGGGGAGACGCACGTTATTGGAGAACAATCATTGAGAGGTTATGTCACAGTTTTGGGAAAAGTTCTCTCCTCTTTACGCAGGTATATCACAGTGACCTCACCCGTCACCTTGGATGTCCAGGTGCATAACCTTCAGCCAGGAGTCGGATCTACGCTGGGCCCGGAATGACGAACCCTTAAAGGAAGAGTGGAAGGGACCCTGCCGAGTCCTGCTCACAACACATGCAGCAGTGAAAGTCTGTGATGGACACCACTGAAGTTCTACAGTGTCTAGCAGCAGACAGTTTGACCACATGGTCTGTGAAGAGCCACCTCTTTGTGTTCACTCTGACCTAGACAACAGCTGGGCCCTTTGCTGGCAGCAGAAATACCAGCCAGTCCCGTTATGGCCTCTCCAGCCATTCAGCATTCCCCATTTCCCCAGAACATCTTCCTCAGCCTTCTCTTGCCCAGCTGAAGCGAGCTGGGCCAGACAGCTTGTTCTTTGGGCACAAGCTGAGCCGTAGCTTTGTCTCCCTTTGCGAGCCGTTCCCAGAGGGGGAGCAGCACTGCAGGCACTACGTAAGGTGGTGGACCAACCAGCCACACGTACATCCCGCAGCAGACAACGAGACTCAAGGAAGCCCGATTTTCCCAGGTGCTTTTAAGCCGGAACGCTTCAGCTGGGAGAAGAGAACACCTGGGGAGCTGTGTGTGTGTGTGTGGGTGTCCTATCAATACATATCTATAAACCTGCTGGGAGGAAATGAAGAGGAGGAAGCCAGACCCTTCTCAAGAGCTCCTGCTGAGAGGACCAGAGGTAACAGGCACCGCTTCAAACACATGATATTCCACCTGCACACGAGAACAATTTTTACAGTCAAGGGGGGTCAAACGCTGACACATGTTGCACAAGGAGGCTGTGGAGTCTCTGTCCTTGCAGATATTCAAAACCCAAGGAGATATGGTCCTGAGCAACCTGCTCTAGACTACCCTGCTTGAGCAGAGGGCTTGGGCCAGATGACCTCCACAGATGCCTTCCAACCTCAACCCTCCTTACTCTGTGCTTTGCCTTCACTCCTAAAGCCTCTCAACTCAGCCTGGAAAGGATCTGCCTTCTGGAAAGGATCCTGGGGCAAGAGATGATCTCAGGCTCCTCCACCACGATTCATCACAAAATAACCTCTACCTAGTCCAGAAGATCGTACAGCAGACATAGTCAGAAGAGAGGAAATATTCTTTTATTGTGGGCGTCAAGTGCAGGAGCCCAGGAGTCGCAGTTAGTTCAACTAACAGGAAATCGGCACCTGCAACGACAGAGTCCAAAGCCCTGATAACCCACAAAGGCAGGACCAGGCACCACTGGGCTCCCCTGGCTGTGGGGAACGCCGCTCACGAGAAGCTGATCACGACCCAGAGGAGAGAGCTGTTGCTGGCATTGACTATGGGATGGCTGTGGCCCCTTGTCCCCACGTGTGATGCCCTTAGAGACCGGTGCGCGTGCAGAGATGCACAGTGGCCCTGTGCCACGCAGCGGGGCTCCGTCGGGAGCCGCTGGGGAGCTGCCATGGAGTTCTTTCCGAACCCCGCGGAGCACCATCCCTCGCCAGAGAGTTGGGCTGACTCAGAGCAGTGTTCAGAGTTGGGGAAAATGGGCAGCAGGGCCTGCTACACACCTGGGCTTGCTGACCTTCTGGATCTGCCTGCTTTTTCTGTAGTGCCTGTCTTCTGTCTTCCGTCTCTTCCTTTCCGGCTGATGCTCCCTCTCCTCTGCCCAGGTCTTTTTTCTCTTTCTTCTTCTTCTGTTTTCAGTTTCTGGCGTCAGCAGGTGGCAAGGGACACCCTGGACCTGTGAGCAAGTGTTTGGCAAATTGCTATCTCAGCTCTACAGAGAAGAACCCTCTGGTTGGTTGGCATTAGCCCTTTCTTCCGAGGGCCTCACTTTGGAACACCATGTTCACACGGGTGTGGGACACCGAGCGTGTTTGGAAGGGGGCAGCATTCAGCAGGGAGCCTGCAGTCCCCCTCCGAGCAAGACTTGCCCACTTCATTGTGCCGCGGTGCCGTACCTCTGCCCCTTCCGATCCCACCACCGAATCTGCCCCTGCTGCTTTCTGGAGGACGGGCAGAGACGGTGCCGTGTCCCCGAAGGCTTTTACCTGCTGCTCCATTTCTGCTTCTCCTGCAGGACCACGTTGCTCTCTCAAAGGCAGCTCTGGAAAGCAAAAGCCCATGCAGCAAAGTGACTCCCGGGAAGTGGACAATGGCTGTGGCAAAATGTACCCAAAGCCCTACACCAGCTGCCTGCTCAAGCTCGGACAGCCCTCAGCCCTTCCTCACACCTGTGCATCCGTCCGTGAGCGCTGGTGACTCCTCAGCTGAGGGACTGGACAGCAAGGCCATCTCCTCCCCAAAGAGTTCCCAGCAGTTGTCGATCAGGAACTCCACCAGCACGTTCACCTGCACACACCAAACCCTTGGTCTCCAGCCAGCTGCCTGAAACCAGCAAGCAGCCTCTCCCACTCCTGCCCCTCGCCTCTGCGCAGAAGGCTGTGGCTGTGGGGCTGCTCTTCCAGGCAGCCACCCCGCCAGCGTTTGCTCCAGAGAGGAGACAGCCAGGGACCTCTCAACAGCCAGGCTCTGACGGGCCGGGAAGGCTGCAGCTGGCTGCTCAAGAGAGCGTACCTTCTCAGTCACCTCCAGCATGGCTTGCAGCGGCAGCTGGTCCTCGTTGGCTGGACTCAGCAGGTTTGGCCCAACGCAGATGGCCAGGTTGCTGGAGGTCATTCTGCTGGTGGACACGTTGTGGCCGATATGCTGGAGCAGGGCCAGCAGCTGCTTGAGGAGGAGGAGGTTGGCTGCGGGCAACTTCCCGGCCACCCTGAGGGAACAGGAACACAAGGTGAAGAAAGCAGTTGTTGCCCGCTGCCGTCCCCCGGCTTGCCCAAGGCAGGTGGCAGGCAGCGGCCGTGTTACGCGGCTTCCCAGGGGCTCTGGGCCAGCGTCCAGGGCTCCTGCTCAACAGGCAGGCCGCTGCCCACGCTTACGCTTTCAGCTCTGCCATCTTCTCCTCCTTGCTGCTCTTCTGCATGGCTGCCATCCAGTCCTCGTAGAGCTCTGTCACGAGGAGCTTGGCAGGGATGCTTTGGAGGAACTCCTGCAATGCCAAGGGCTCCGCGTGAGCCTTCGAACGCTCCAGGCCAGCCAGGAGCTCTTTCAGCTGCAGCTCGGAAGCACTCACCTTCAAGATGCTGCCCAGCAGCAGTGCAGGCTGGCTTCCAAGGTCAACTTCTGCGCCGTGGTCCAGGGCCTCCTGCAGCTTCCGAAGCTCTATCCTGCTGGCAGCTCTGCGAAATATCCCCTCCGTAGCGGGCCCTTCCCGCTGCAGGACAGCCAGCAGCTCCTGCAGGGAGGCAGCAGGACAGTTATTTGGCTGAGGAGCTTCTTTCCAACAGCGGTGCCCAGAGCACTGCCACAGATCCAGCTACTTGTCTGCAAAATCGCTGGGACCTGTAGTGTGTTCTGGGGGTGAACAGCCCAGTCCCCCATCCCTGGAGCTCCGAGCATCCGGAGGGCTGGCAAGCCCCTGGCCAGGCTGGCTTACCTGGATGGGCTGGGGCAGCGTGCCGTCCTCCCCGCAGAGGGCTGCCAGGGGCTGCCCAAAGAGCGCCCTGCTGCAGCCGGAGCCCGCCTGCCCTGGCACCTGGGCAGCGGCCGGGGTCCGCCGCAGAGCAAAGGGCCAGGGCAGCCCCCACCGCCTCCTCCCGCTGCTCCCTCCTGCTGCAAAGGAAAACGGAGAAACAGCCCGTCAGCGGAGCCTGCCAGGCCAGCGCCCCCGGAGCCTGCCCTGCCCTGCCCTGCCCGCAGCACGGTGCTGAGCGGTGCGGCAGGACGGGCAGGGAGCCAGCAGCTGGAGCCGCGGCTCCGGCTCAGCAGCTCTGGCTCGCAGGCTCCTGAGCGCTGGCGTGCCACCGCGACAGCCTGGCCCAGCCCTCGTCCTGCCCAGCCCTCGCCCTGCCCCCCTCCAAGCTCTGGGCAGCAGCAGAGGCTCCGTGTCCCCACACATCCACGTCCAGCGGCTGCTGCCAAGCGGGTGTCCTTGCTTCTCCAGGTGCCATCCTCCCTTGGGGTGCGCAGCCTGCACGGCGACACTCAAGGGACAAGTGAGCGCAGCTCCACCGCCTGCAGGAGGCTGCCTTTCTTCCCCAAACCCACCTGGTGAGTGGCCAAGTCGCTCTCCGTTTCCAGATGGGGCCGGCGGAGGCCCTTGCTTGGCACCATCCTGCAAGAACCAGGCTGTGCTTAGAGAGCAGCCTCGCAGCACAAAGGGCTGCCGACGAGCTGCCAGCTGGCACCAGCAGCCCTAGCACGGCAGAGCTGGGACCCTCTGCCCTCCTGGGCTCTGTGCCCTGAGCAGACGGTTTTCTCCCAGTGCCACCAGCCAGTACATGCCGGCATTCCTGATATCCTCCCAACCCTCTCCACTCCCTGCGTGGCACCGTGGGACCCTCTCTCCTTCCCGCACAAGCTCACCCTGCTCACTGCACATCCCGGGCCCCCCAGCACAGCTGGAGGCAGATGAAAGGCAGCCATGCTTACCTCTGCCTGTCCCCCAATCAGCCTCTCCAGGCTCCTGGCTCTGAATGGCCTCCACTGGGCAAGAGAGGAGAAGTGGAAGAAGGTGAGCAGCGATGCCTCTGATCCTCGGCTGTAGGACCAGTGCTCGGGGACAGAGCCCAGACCAGAGAGACACTCATGGCATGGCGGCGTCTCAGCTCCTTCTCCAGGGTTTGAGGGATGGAAGCTGGGTCACTCGGGCTCCGTGTGCTCGGTCTGGTGTCCTGTGCACCGGGAAGGGACATGGAGAGAGCTGGGTGAGCCCCAAGCCGCCTCTTCTCTCTTGGCAGGCAGCTCTGCCCGAGAGCTGCCCGCAGCCACAGGGGCACCTCTCCCCAGCCGGGGAGCTGCGTTCCCCAGACCACCTGCCCTTGGAGCATCCCCCCGGCTTACCCCAGCAATGTGCCCACCCACAGCTCCTTCAGTGCCCACGAGCTGTAGAAAGAGAGGAGAAACGGCATCATGCCCCACTGACCCCCAGTCCCCGGGCAGTGGCGGGTGCCTGCACAGACCTGCCCCATGGGGAAGGGCACAGGGGCAGGTGGAAGCCCCGTGGGGCAGGACAGAGGTGCTGCCCACACCCTGGCTCCCTCTGTCCTGCCAGAGCGGCTGTTTTTGCCATTCCCTCCTGGGGACCAGAAATGGGGTGGCCAGGGAATGCAGGATGTGGAAAAGCCCTCCATCCATCCAACCATCCATCCATCCATCCATCCATCCATCCACCCCTGCCTGCTCCCGGCCCAGGCGCTGCACGGGGGGCAGAGGCCGTTCACAGGATGACGTGGGCATGGTTGGAACCTCTCCTGCCCAGCCATGGGATGTGACATCACAGCTGACCCAAAAGTGGCAATGCAGGAGCCCATGGACCAGATGGGGATGATGGAGGTTCCATCTTCATCGCTGTCTTCCTCCCCCTCCTCTTCTTCCTCCCCCGCTGCCTCCTTCCCGCCACTCAGCACCCACAGCTGGTCCAGGGCCATAGTGGTTTTTGTATTGCATATTCAGTGCTTCCCCTTTTTGTTCCTGTGAGCTCTTAAAAGGTGTTCAAACGGCCTCATTCTCCTGTAAATTAATAAATAAAAAAATTAAAATATTACAGAGTCACAAAAGCCTTTGGTATCACTAAAAATATATCCTCCTCGACATGGGCAACCAGAAAGAAAAATTTCTCCCATTTTGCTGGTTCTGCCAGCCCTCGAAGACAATGGCCCCAGTCTTCTGTGTCAGATCCCGGGTGTTCCCACGGGCAACACCCTTCCAGACCCTTTGACCTTCCCATCCTCCAGCCACCACTCCAGAGGCTGGGGGTCTCACGTAGGTCCCCTGGCATATCTCTTAGCCCCACTCGAGGTCCCGTGCCTCAGTCTGTGCTGGCAGGGCATTCTCCCTTCCCGCTGGCAAGGACTGGCTTCAATCACGTGCCCTGGGCTCTCCGAAGCTGAGCAAACCTTCTCCTGCGGGTCACACTGCTTTGCAGTCCAGAGCAGGTGTGGGCTGGAAACCCTCACTTCTCCAGAAAAGTTCTCCATTGTGCTCTGGTGGAAAGCTTCCCTGTTCAGGCTCCATGACACCTTAGATCTGCTTATTCCAAATCACTTCCTTTGGCATTTTCCTCTCTGGAGAGAGCTGCTGGGTTTATTTCTCTACATCTATAGATGGAGCCTTGCTCCCTGCTTCCAGGGCTCCTGGCTCCAGAGCCGGATGCTGGAAACGCGTGCGTGGCTGCAGCCAGCAGCAGCCGGCCACCCTTCCCCCGTGCGAGGGAGCGGGCAAACTCCGCCGTGCTTCCGCCGCCTCCACGCGCAGGGAGCGGAGGTGCTGCCTGGCCGAGACGGGTCTCCCGGGTGGCTCCCGGCGGGCCCAGGCTGTGCCAGTGGCAGGGATGGTCTGTCTGCCCCCGGCTCACCCTCCTCTGCAGGGACGGCTGCCCTGCTCGGCAGCCGCGTCTCCCCGGGCACGGGCTGCACGGAGCTGCGTCACGGCAGCGGCCGAGCCCGACGGCACCGGCTGCGCCACAGGTGTGACACGGGAAGAGGCCCTGGGGCACCGTGGCACCTTCTGCCGAGGGACCGGCTGAAGAAGCAGAAGAAGAAGCAGCAGAAGAAACAGAAGAAGCAAAAGAAGCAGAAGAAGCAGAAGAAGCAGAAGGAGAAGCAGCAGAAGAAGAAGCAGCAGAAGAAGCAGAAGAAGAAGAAGCAGCAGAAGAAACAGAAGAAGCAAAAGAAGCAGAAGAAGCAGAAGGAGAAGCAGCAGAAGAAGAAGAAGCAGAAGAAGCAGAAGAAGCAGAAGCAGAAGCAGAAGAAGCAGCAGAAGAAACAGAAGAAGCAAAAGAAGCAGAAGAAGCAGAAGGAGAAGCAGCAGAAGAAGAAGAAGCAGAAGAAGAAGCAGAAGAAGCAGAAGAAGCAGAAGCAGAAGCCGAAGAAGCAGAAGAAGCAGAAGAAGAAGAAGAAGAGGCAGAAGGGCTTCACCCCCCACGAAGGCTCTGGCTGCTTGGGCAGGGAAGCAGCCATGGCCTCTCCCAGCCTGTCCCAGCTTCTGGACGCGGCCATCCAGCTTCCCGACATCAATGTAAACTATAGGGCACTGCGCAGGCTGCTGGAGGCCCTCCTAAGGATCCAGGAGCTGCCCAGGCCCAGGCCCAGGGCAGGGGGCAGCAGCCCTGGGAGCTGGGAAAGCAGCTCGGGAAGGAGCTGCTGCAGGATTCTCTCAGCAGCCCCCAGGTCGCCTCTGTGGCCGCAGAAGCAGCGGTGATGGAGGCTGACACAGCCTGCAAGAGCGAAGTCTCCAAGGTAGAGCTTCTTTCCCATCCCCGGGGTGCTCCCTGCCAGACGCCCCCTCCCCCAGGGCCTGTGCTGCCCCTTGTGCAGAGCCCACAGGGTCAAGGTCCCTCCACCCCCCTCTCCCAGGACACGACTCTCTACCAGCAGCTGCTGGCAGCGCAGTCCCGCATGGCAGCGGACATCTCCAAGATCCAGGAGGCCCTTGGCTGGGTGAGCTGTGGCCGGTGCCCCCAGGAGGGAGCTGAGCCCTTGCCCCCCTCCCTGTCCCTCTCCCCATCGCCCTGCTGCCCCAGCTCCTGCCCCTCAGCCGTCAGTGTCACCCAGTGGGAAGAGCCATGAGGAGGGAGCAGGGAAGCTCATCCCACCCCACCTGGAGCCCCTCACCCTTGGCCTGCCACTCTGCCACGGGGAGGGCAGAATCCGGCCCTGCAGGCCAGGCTAGGGGGAGCTGTGTGCCTCGGCCAAAGCGATGCTCGGGCACTTTGGAACTCCACAGCATAAGAAAAGGAAGAGGGGTGCTGGGAAGGAGGGGAGATAAGGACGTACCTGTGCAATCCAGCCCCAGGCACAGCCCAGCCCAGGGTCCCTCTGTCTTGTGCCCAAGTGAACTGGTGGATGCTCCTTTTCAAAACTGCTCCCACGTCCTGACTGCCGTCCCTGCCCTCGCCCTTTTCCAGAGGAAACTCCAGGACACTACTGGCCAGCTGCTGGCCCACCGTGACCAGGTGATGTGGTATGGCTGCGAGAACGCCCGGATCCTGCACTGGGGCTGGAGGCAGCAGACCAAGAGAGCATCACCAGCACCCTGGCTGAACTGCAGGGCCAGATGTCCTCCCTGCAGGGCCAGGTGTCCTCCCTGCGGGGCCAGGTGTCCTCCCTGCGGGGCCAGGTGTCCTCCCTGCAAGGCCTGGCCAGTGACCTTCAGGGCCAGAAGGAGAAGGTGAGCTGGCAGCAGTCCCCGAGGGGGCTGCGGGGATGGCAGGGAGAGGTTGGGCCGAGGGGGGGCAGGCAAAGTGCCCCCATGCTGGGATGACATGGGGGACTGTTCCCTGACTCTGCCGCCACCGCTGTTCCCAGATCAGCAGCTGGAGGATGCCCATGACAAGTTGCGGGTGGCTGGAGCCAACGGGCAAGCGGATGGCAGCGCCCGGATCAGCCTGCAAGAGGGGTAAAAGGCCAGGAGAGGGTTTCCTATGCCCCCAGGCTGCAAGGGAGCCCGGGGGGGCTGGGAGCATGTTCCTTTGGGGGCAAGGGACACATTGGCCAAGTGGCCCTGCAGAGGCTAAGCCTGCCTGGGCACCTCTCTCCCTGGCCAGGTCCGTGCTGGCAGAGATAAAGCAGGAGCTGCGAGAGCAGCAGGAGAGGAACAAGGCTGCGCTGGAGCGTGCGTCCGAGACAGCCGAGCAGCTGCGGGAGCAGGTGAGGCCGGAGCAGGAGCGCTCCCTCTGCCCGCCGGCCCAGCGAGGTTGTCCTGGTGGGAGTCCCGGGTGTGTCCCCTGGCTGGCTGGCTGGGGCCATGGAGCCTCCTGGGCAGCCGGGCTTGCTGGCCACGTCCATCCCATCTCAGAGCGGGTTCCTTGTCGCCTTCCTGCAGCTGGACGAGCTGAGGGCAAAGGTGGAGAGTGCAGGGCAGGAGCAGGCGGAGGCGCAGGCAGCGCGCCACGTCTGCAGCAGGGACACCAGTGTGCAGGTGGGGCAGCTCCTGCAGCGCTGCGAGAAGCTGGAGGAGCGGGTGGAGTCCCTCGGGTCGCGGCAGGCAGTGGGCAAGGTGGTGAAGCAGCTGCCGAGGAGGAGCCAGGTAGGAAGATGGTGGCATGGGGGCCTTAGGAGGGTGTTGCTGGGACCCCCTTGCTGGTTGTGCTTCGACGTAATGTGGGGGAGCCTCTCAACACCCCCAAATTGACTTGTCCAAGTCGGCAGCGTGGAAGGGAATGAAAACCTCGCTGCAAACGTCCTGCTGGCACTGACAGCCCGTGGTCACCAGCCGAGTAAGCCGGGTCTGTCCCTGCAGGGCAGCCACCCCTCCTTGGTTGTCACCACCTTGTCATCTTCCTCCGTGAAGCAGGGTGAGGAGCTGCTGAAGCACATCCAGGCCACCATCGAGCAGGTTCACGGGGACCATAATATGCTCCAGAAACTCCTTGACAAGCACCAGCAGCAGCAGAAAGACATCAGGGTAGGTGGCTGAAACCCCTGCGGGGTCAGAGCATCCTCCAGGCAGAGCCCAGGCTGGGACCACCAGGGCTTTGTCCCCCTGCCAGCCTGCTTGCAGCCCCCAGAGGTGTCAAGTTCCTTTGCCAGAGGTTTTTGGGTGGGGTGGGGAAGCGGGGGGTGCTGGGCTGCCCAGGAGGCAGCTGTGCCCCTACCGCGGTGTGATGGGGGGCTTTCTCTGTTGGAAGGCTCTGTTCCAGTCCCTGGAGAGGCTGCAGAAGAACAAAGCCGACAACGAGGACCTGGAGCTGGAGATGGATGTGGTATGGCCTCGAGGGGCCCCGGTGGAGGGTGTCCTCGGCAGGGTGACAAAGGCCCCTTGTCCCTTGGGTGCAGGAGGCAGAACCGGCCGGGGGGGAGGGAAGATTTCCAGACAGGCTGCGGGTCCCTTGCCTGGTGCCTCTGTCTCCCCTCAGGTCCCTTCAGCTGGTGGGACCGACCCCACGGGGGCGATGGGGTGAGTGGGGTCATGGAGCTGTGCAAGGGGCACCATGGTGCTGCGGGGACACTTCTCCCTCTCCTCCTGGCGCGAGCTGGCCCTGGCCATCATTGCTCCATCCTTTCCTCACTGCTCTCCTGCTGTTCCACGTTGCTAGAAAGCAGACAGAACCACTCTGGCCAGCAAAGTCGGTCGCGCCCAGTTTGAGGTGAACATGGACCGGCTGAACGAGAAGATCAAGGAGCTGGTGAGCCACGCGAAGAGCCAGGAGCAGAGCTGGCAGCAGGTGCAGCACCAGCTCAGTGAGCAGCTGGACGGCAAGGTGAGGGCTGACTGGTCCCCGCTGCACAAAAAGTGCGGGACCCCAGGGACCCCCTGGAGGCAGAGGTAGAGGAGGGCCTCCTCGGGGATCTCGAGGGGGTTTCCAAACAACATTACGATCAGATCAGTGTGTCTACTGTGGAAAATGAGGGCAGTGGAAAAGGGAATGCCCGAAATTAAAGCCTGAGGTGGTTGCTGAAGCTAAATGATGGGGACCTGGGGAATCTACCCTGGCAGATCCACTGGTGAAATTAAAACTGGGGAACCAGAATGAGGAAGAAGAATTTTTAATAGATACAGGTGCCTCATACTCTGTATTAAATCAAGAATTAATACCCATAGGTCATGATTTCGTAACTGTAATAGGAGCCACTGGCCATCAGAAAAAAGCTTTCTTTCTCCAGCCAATTAAATTTCAGATTGGAAAATAAACAGGCATTCATCAATTCCTTTATTTACCAGAATCTCCAAAACCTTTACTTGGACAGGACCTGTTAGAGCAACAAATAATTTTCGAAAAGCGTAAAGTTGAATTCAAAGTAAAAGATGCCAAATTGAAAAACAAACTGAAGGTACCTCAGAGATTGAAGAAATCCCAGATCAAGTGTGTCCAGGGGTATGGGCTTCTGGGATTCCAGGGAAAGCAAAGAACACTGTACCGCTAAAGGTGGAAGTAAAACCTGGTTCTGATGCGGTTAGAATAAAACAATATCTTTTAAGATTGGAAAACCAAAGGGGCATAAAGGAAATGATGGAAAAATTCCAAGAGTTTGGGTTACTGATTGTGAATCAGAATATAATACCCCAATTTTTCCAATAAAGAAACCGGATGGGAAATACAGAATAGTACAAGATTTAAGGACAGTAAACAGAACTGTGGAGGATCTGTATCCGGTAGTAGCAAACCCGTACACCTTGTTAACCAGCCTGAAAGAAACGTGTGAACGGTTCCCAGTTTGGGATTTAAAGGATGCATTCTTGTGCCTCACCTCGGCCCCCAAAAGCCACGATCTATTTGCTTTTGAATGGGAAAACCCCGATTAGGGATGTCAGACTCAACTCGCTTGGACAGTGTTACCCCAAGGATTTAAAAATAGCCCTACAATTTTTGGAAACCAATTGGCAAGGGAATTGGAACTTTGGGAAAGGCCTCCAGGCAATGGCATTCTTTCACAATACGTGGATGACGTTTTGATAGCTACGGAAAAGAGAGAAGGGTGTAAAGAATGGACTGTGAGTTTATTGAACTTCCTTGGACTAAGTGGTTATCGAGTGTCATTACAGAAAGCCCAAATCCTGCAGAAGGAAGTGGTCAACTTGGGATTCCTGATTTCCAAAGGACACCGACAGCTCGGAAATGAAAGGAAAGAGGCCATCTGTAAGACTCCAGAGCCACCTACGGTAAAGGAAGGTCAAACTTTTCTAGGAACAACAGGTTGGTGAGGCTTACGGATTTATAATTATGGACTGTTAGAGAAACCTTTATAGGAATTACTAAAAGCCAATCAGAACAATAATCTGGACTGAGGAGGCCAAAAGAGCATTCAAAGAACTAAAATTAGAATTGAGGAGAGCCCCTGCTTTGGGCTTGCCAGATGTGACTAAACTTTTTTGGTTATGAAAAAACGAGGAGTGGCCCTGGGAATTTTAACCCAAAGGTTGAGACCCTCCAAGTGAGCAGTAGCGTATTTTCCCAAACGATTGGACGCAGTCAGCACAGGATGGCCAGGATGCCTCCGGGAAGTGGCGGCTGTCGTCATAATCATTCGAGAGGCTCACAAGTTTACCCTGGGGCAGAAAATGATCGTTTCAGTAATTTCCGTTTGAGAAGAGAAAGGTGGACATTGGTGATCACCGTCAAGATTTTAAAATATCAGGCGATCCTGATGGAGCAGGATGATGTGGAAATTGTTACGTCTGCAGTAGCTGACCCTGCCTCTTCCTGAGCGATAAACAGGAAACCGACCCCATTGTACATGACTGCACAGAGACGATTGAAACTGTCTGTGCGAGCAGGCTGGACCTGAAAGAAGAACCATCGGAAGAGGCCAATCGTTCCCGGTATATGGACGGGAGCAGCTTTGTGAGGAATGGAGTCCGAGTGGCCGGGTATGCGTTGACAACAGATCAGGTAATAGAAGCAAGGTCCCTCCCAAAAGGTACGTGGACACAGAGGGCAGAGACAATTGCCTTGGTGAGAGCGCTGGAGCTCACTGAAGGACTGCGAGTAAATACATGGACAGATTCAAAGTCTGCCTTTGGTGTAGCACGTGCTCATGGAGCGATCTGGAAAGAACGAGGACTTTTAACCACACAAGGAAAAGATATTAAACATGCAGATATGATTCTGCAACTTTTAGAAGCAATTCGACTTCCAACAGCAGTGGCCATCATGCGTTGTAAAGGACACCAAAAAGGTAACACTGACAAGGAGGTGGGTAACGAATTGGCTGATTATAAGGCGAGGCGAGCAGCAGAACAAGGTGAGGTATTAAGTTTGATCCCAGAAAAATCTTGATCACTACCTGAAAAGGTAGAATATGATGAAAAAGATAAAAAGATTTAAAAGCTAAGGTTAATCCATCAGGATGGGCAACAGTAGAGGACAATCGAGTAATAGTTCCCTTTAGAACACTATGGATGTTGATAAAAACTGAGCATGGCAAAACTCATTGGGGAACAGAAGCTTTATACAATTCTCTCTCTAAGCAAATAATAGCCCGAAGTCTATTTCAAACTGAAAAATGTGGTTAGATGTGAAACCTGTTTAAAGAATAACACAAAGAGAACCGGGTAAAGTTTGGAAACATTGGCAAAGGATGTGTTCCACGCCAAAATTGGCAAATAGACTTCTCGGAATTGCCTAGAAAAGGGGGTATAGATATCTGTTAGTATTAACAGATGCCTATTCCGGGTGGCCTGAAGCATTTCCCTGTCGGACTAACAAAGCCCGAGAAGTGGCTAAAGTTTTGTTAAGGGAAATCATCCCTCAGTTTGGAGTCCCTGAAGTAATTTCTTCAGACAGAGGGACGCATTTTGTATCGCAAGTAATGCAATCTGTTAGTACATTTTTAGAAATCGACTGGAAATTGCATACGCTTTATCGCCCCCAAGCAAGCGGGCAGGTGGAGAAAATGAATCACTTAATAAAAACACAACTAAGCAAAATTTGTCAAGAAACCAACTTGAGATGGGATGAGGCCCTTCCAATTGCCTTATTAAGGCTTTGAACTAAACCAAGAACCAAAGAAAAATTGAGTTCCTTTGAAATCTTATATGGGAAACCATTTCAAATTAGATATCAAGGGCAAGATCTCAGTCAAGTTGGAGAAATGGGCTTAGAGCAATATTTGATAGCATTAGGAAAACAACTGGAAGATGTAAACAAAGTAGTGATGTCTATCAGGGCACAGGGATTAGATTCTCCAGTGCATGCACTCAAACCTGGAGATTGGGTTTATGTTAAAACCATTTCAGGTCACCCCCTTGAGGAAAAGTGGAATGGACCATTCCAGGCCTGCTGGTTGAGGACCGCTTCAATGTCAATGTTGCTGGAGTGGACCAGGTCATCATTCATCTGATACCACTGCCCATTGCCAGACTGAGGAAGAAGAGAGAAGGGGATCAGGCGGTGTCCGGGGACCCTCCCAGCCTGAAGAGCAGCAGAACAGCACCCGTCGGCAAAGCTCCTCTCCCCAAAACCCTCCGGCGGCCCAGGGCAGGCAAGGGGACTCTGCGAGAGGAGACCTCCGCGATTCCCACGGCGGAGCACAGCCCGTACCCCCATCCAGTGCTCCGCACCACACATCTGCTGAGCACCCTCCTTTCTGCACGCTACGGGGACCCGCGAGCTCCCCCCAGCCTGGAGTGGGTGCCAAGAGCACGTCCTGGGCTCACCTTCACGTGGCAGTAGCAGTGCCCGGCGTGGCGGCTGTGCCCAGCGTGCACCAGCACTGCATAGAGTCCGTACAGCACAGGGTGCCCCTCGCTGCGAGACATGTAAGGACGGATGTCCAAGAACTCGGGGTACCCCATGTCCTGCGGAGAGAGGATGTCTCAGGAGCTGCACAGCGGTCGGCTCTCGTGCTGCAGCAAGAGCAGCTCAGCTGTCCCACGAGTGCCATGTCTCAAGAGAGGGGGACCTGCTCTCCCCAGGCAGAGGTCACGGCGAGGAAGATGCCGGGATGAGACGAACTCCCACCGCACTGCACAGCTGGGGGAGAGCTCGCACTGCACACAGGGCCAGCCCCCACCCTGCTCTGGGCAGCCAGGCCTCGGGCCCAGAGACAGCCCCAGCTCGGGACTGCCGACCGCTCACCTTTGTGATTTGGCCTTCGCTTCAGCGTTAGCGTGAGAGCGTTGGAGGTGCGGTGGATGGTGAAGCGTTTTCTGGCTAACACTTTCCTCTTGCATCTGCACAGGAAGAGTTGGAGCTATTCCAGCTGTTCCACCACCCAGATGATTGCCAGCCCTGGCCACGCAGCAAACCCCACGGGAACAACCCTGCCGACACCAGGCACCGCTCCGGGGCACCTGCTCACGGCCACGTCTGCTGGCCCAGGTCCTCTCACAAGAGAAGGGAGCTGAGGAGCAGCAGGCTCCATCGCAGGCTTCCAGGGCCACGCAACTCACGGTTTGGCCGTGGAGCAGGTAGAGAAGCCCTCCCGTATCGCGACAGGCGTTCCACCTCTTCCCACCAGCACACCCCAGGCCCTTCCCACCCCAGCCCTGCGCTCTCACTTGTCACACATGTAGGCGTTCTCCCCGCCCAGCAGATCCGGCTTCACAAACAGCTCCAGCGCCCGTGCCATGTTTGTGGTTCGCTGCGAGGACAGAGGAGAAGTCGAGGCACGAGTGGCCCGTCCATGCGACAGCCCGGCTCCCTGCCGAGACACTGGTGCCGAGAGACAGCACGGAGCTTGAGCGCAGGGCCACGGACTGCGCCGAACCCAGGAGCCTGCCACCAGCTGGGCACCGGCATGCCGCGAGGGACGGCTGCACTGCCACCAGCACCACGGTGCCTCCACGGAGCAGCCGTGGCTCATGCTCAGGCAACGGGCACTGCTCCGGCAGCCAGAGAAGGCGGCGGAAGGCGCATCCACTCTTGCCTGCACCGTGCCGTGACACCGGCAGGTTAGGGAGCCCCGAGAGCACTAATGGTGCCGTTGCAGGAACACGCCCCCCGAGAGCAGAGCTCATCCCCGCCCCCGCCACAGTACCCCAATCTCCAGCGACATGTCCAGGTGAGGGTCGTAGGTGTCCGAGATGCTGTTGCACTCCAAGCACTTCGCTGTAAAAGAGCGAGCGGTGAGCACAGCCTGGCCCAGTGCCCGCCCCGCCGCCAGCCCAGCGCAGTGCAGGCGGCTGCAGCACTCCCCCTGCCCAGGTTTGGGCTCTGGGACACCAGCACCAGGAGACACAGCCTGGCAAGGAGGAAGGCTGGCAGTTCCACCATGTGCTGGGACAGCAAGTGCTGCGAGATAGCTGGCAACACGGGTCCCTTTGCTGGTGGCAATGAGCCGGGGACCCGCAGCCAGCAGCTTTTCCATCGCTGCAACGGGGCACGACCCACAGGTACCGCAGGACCGACCAGCTGCAGCTCTGGATAACTCACACACGCTCAGCAATTTTCCCAACGGATCTGCACGGCAGGGCTGTCGCACAGCAGCCTCAGAGCCACAGGACCTGGCAGCCAGCACTCACCCCGGGGCCACAGGCATCGGCCCTCACACCCCTTCTCCTTTGCACACCCTGCCCTTGCACACCCCTTTGCACCTGCAAACCCTTGCACGCTCCTCCCTTTTTGCACACACAGCCCTTGCACACCCCTTTGCATGTGCAAACCCTTGCACACCCCTCCCTTTTCGCACACACAGCCCTTGCACACCCCTTTGCACGTGCAAACCCTTGCACACCCCTTTGCACGTGCAAACCCTTGCACACCCCTCCCTTTTCACACACACAGCCCTTGCACACTCCTTTGCACGCTCCTTTGCTTTCACCACCCCTGTGCACATGCAGACCCTTTGCCCACCCCCTCCCCTTTGCCCATGCCCCTCTGTGCACCCCCCTTTTCCCCTTGCACACCCTCCCCGTGCCCTCGCCCCCAGGCAGGGGAGGGGGCTGTGACGCTCTGTGTCCCCCCTGTCCTCCCCCAGGCCTGAATCCCTGGTGGTGGCGGGGATGATCGGGGCACAGAAGCTGCAGTACGACATCTGGGGCAACACCGTCAATGTCTCCAGCCGCATGGACAGCACCGGGGTATCCGATCGCATCCAGGTCAGTGGGGGTGTGGAAGAGGCGGGACAGGGCGCCCCCTTAGAGCCCCCTCACCCCGTGTCCTCCTCCACCAGGTGACGATGGACCTGTACCAGCTGCTGGCGGCCAAGGGCTACATGCTGGAGTGCCAGGGGCTGGGCAAGGGCAAGGGGGAGATGACCACCTACTTCCTCAACGCCGGCCTGGGGGGCCCTGCAGTGTGTGTCCTGCCCCCCCGGGCCGGTGCCCCCCTAGCCTGCTCCGAGGCAAGGCAAAAAAGGAAAAATCCCCAAATCCACGTGTTTTTTTTTTTTAAAAAGGGAGAAATGGACATAAGGGAGGTGGCTGGGGGGGGGGGTGTGCCCCCCACCAGGGTGGCATGTCGGGGGGTACATTTCCCAGCCCCGCACTGGGGTGTTTGCACAGGGGGGTGTTGGGGTGCAGCCCTCCCTTTGCTGAAATCCCCCATGTGCCAAAGAGGGGAGATAAGGCCCCCCAGGGAATGGACGGATGGACGGACGGATGGGGCGGTGTCTCCCCAGCCCTGTCCATGTGCCAAACTGAAGTGCTGCCTGCCCGGCGGGGCGCAGACAAAGCACCTCCGCGGCCCCCCCCAGACCCTCCGGAGTCTTGGCCCTCCTCGGCCAGGGGGTCCCGCTCCCTCCCGAGGTGCTGCCGGTGGGGGGGGGTCGGGGGCAGGTCCTCCCCCCTTTTAAATGCAAAAAAAAATGAAGTGACTTCTTTTTCTTTTCCTTTATTTTTTTGGGTTTTAGAAGCAGTTTTGGGGCGGGGGGGTGGACACCGGCTCCCCCCCCAGCGCAGATCTGAGGGACTTTGTCCGTCGTGCATCGCACATAAAACTCACTTTGGATACGAGCTGGGGGGGCACGGGGGGAGCTGGGAGCGTTTCGGGTGCGGGGAGAGCCGGGCTCGGCAGCGGAGAGAGTGAGACCCGGCCCGGGAGCGGGGGGAGCCGAGCTCGGCCGCGGGGAGAGCGAAGCCCGGCCCGGTGCCGGTGGGATGCAGGGGAGCTGAGGGCGCTGCTTAAGGGTCGCCGTCGCGGCTGTGTGTTTCCTTAACCGCCGGTACCAGCTCCCAGCTCATCATCAACACGGCCGTCGTGTTCATGCAGCGCTTCTATATGGTGCAGTCCTTCACCCGGTTCCACTGGAACGTAAGTGTGCTGGGGTCTGGCGGGGTGGGGGACACCGGGAAACCCCCAGCTCTGCTCCTGCTGCTGACTGGCAGCCAGCTCGGGGGCCAGTGTGGTGGGACTGGCCCTGGGGATGGGGCTTGGAAAGGGGACGGGTGATTCATAGCTGCTGCTAGTCACCAGAGACCCTTTTCTGTCCTGGTGGTGGTTGGACTTGTGTAGGCTTTGTTTCCTAAAGGAATGTTTGTTTTAAACTTGAGAATTAGCCTAATTTATTTGCGTTAATTTTAAACTTACGAACTTTTAAAAAATATTTTTTTTTTTCTCTGAAGTCGTTGGTACCAGCAGCTCTGTTCTTGGCAGCCAAGGTGGAGCAGCAGCCTCGTAAGCTGGAGCACGTAATCAAGGTGGCAAATGCGTGCCTGCATCACCAGGAAACTCCTCTAGACACCGAGAGCGAGGTAAGTGTCGAGATGGAAGAACTGGGCCCTGATGTGAGGAGCAGAGGCAGGAGCAGTGGGAATGGCGGAAGCGTGCTGCATCCTGAACCGTGTGGCTACAGCGTCTTGTTAAATCGGGTTCAGCAGTACCCGCTCTCTGAGTGACTGACTGTGCCCTGGGATGGTCAGGGAGAGCTTTCCAGTTAAACTGCTCCGATGCTGTGAGAGCTTTTTGGCTTCTGTACAGCAGAAGGCTTTTCTTTCCTGCTCTGTGGCAACCTCTCTTCTGCTCTCCTCTGCTGCGCTGCTGCAACGTGACTCGGATGTGCTGTGTGACAGTGGCTGCGTGAAAAGCTGCTGAGGAGGGCGTGGATGTTGGCTGCTGTGATTGAGTAGTGTCTGTGGCAGGGCAGAAGGTGGTGCGCGCGGTTTGGTTCTGTTCTGTCCCCACGCCTTTTAACGGTGGGTTTGTTAAAAACGTTGCCGATTCCCCATCTCTCGAGACAGCCCGTCTTACATGGAACTGAGCAGCCAACCCTGCTGAAAAGGGGCAGCTTTATCCAGGAAAGCTTGAGGAAAAAAGAAAAGCAGCTAATTCCTCTCCTGTACTGCTTGTATAGCCGTCCCGTGCAGTGTGAGGGACCAGGACTGAGAGGGCCACTGTGGATCCCGACGCAGCCGTCCCCTGGCAGAAGCACTGGCAGGGCAGCAGGTCCAGCCCAGCACTCTGCTTTCTCTTTTCTGGCAGGAAATCTGTGCCAGTTCCCCCAGTGCAGATCGGCATAAAGATTCCCCTTTGCTATTTTTGCTTCCCTGAGAAAAGGGTGTTAGAAATGTGCGGGCTTTATACGGAGTGCCTCATCGTGAGTAACTTGCCTGTCCTCTCAACCCCAGGCTTACCTGCAGCAAGCCCAGGACCTGGTCGTTCTAGAGAGGATAATACTGGAGACCCTGGGTAAGTTTTTCAAAGTGGACGGGCTGCCACACGAATCCCAGACCCAGGAGTGTTCCGCAGAGCGGAGAGCCTAACTGCACAGTCTTCTCCACAGCTGGAGGGCAGATGTACAGCTGGCCGGTGGGACAACAAGAGTCCAGGCAACAAACTCTATTTTTCACACCCGCTCCTTCTGTTTTCCTTTTAACGTCAGTTTTTTCAGGTGTAACTTGTGTCAGGTTCAATGCTCAGAGAAATTAAAGCGTGGAAGTGTGGCTCGTCTCTTTCCTTTCCCCCCACAACAGGTTTTGTACCGTTTGGGCACCGGTCGCTCTCCTCTGTTGTGCTGTTGAACTTCATGTTCTAGTTGGGTGGCCAGGAAGCAGGTTGCATTGAGAGATGTCTAACAGAACCTGGGTTGAAAGTTAATATTTTGATCAGATAGCTGAACATGGAAAAAAAAACCCAAAACCAGCAACAGTTTTGGGGTTTTTTTTTGAAAGTAGAAGCTGGAGCCTACATTTAGGGCTGTGGCTGTTGGATTCGGTATCCTGTTCCTTTCTAAAATATACTGTTAAAACTTATTTTTACTAACATCTGTTCCATTTCAGAGGGAGTTTGTAGATAGCCTTCCACTCCAAAGTACTCAGTAGGCCTTTGTTGTTTCCGACTTGGTTCAGAGTAGATGCTACCAGTCCCTCACTCACGAGGGGACAGGAGGGACAGGTGTGTCGGTGGGTCGGACGTGCTGGCTTGGCAAACCAGTGGCTAAACTGTGACCCCAGTTCTGCAACAACTCAGTTCTCCAGTTGCCTTTTTTTAACGTCCCAGTTCTTCTAGAACGTTCTGCATGGGAAGAACCAAATCTGTTGCACACATGGATCGATTTGATTTTTTTTTTGTTTAAAACATAATGCACAAACTGAATAGGAAACTGAAGCGAGGATTAAGTTCAGTTCTCTTTAGTGCTGTAGGCTCCTTCAAAGGGAAACATCTGTTTCCTCTTAGCTTTTTGGGTGAGGGAAATTCCTTTGAGCAGATGCCATTGTCTTCTCCTTCCTCCCAGCTGCTGTAAGAGACTTTGTCCTGCTATTTTAAAAATCCTTAATAGCTGTTTTGTTTTCAGTGAGGTCTTTCAAGCACAGAAGTCATTTAGCTGCTTGGAGGTCTGGCAGCAGCAGTGACCTTCGGGTTTTATGAGTGGAGAACTTGAGTCTTCTGGATACAGGAAAACGGGCTCCTCTATTCCTGCTTGCCTCCGAGCAGAGAGCAGGGGCTGTAGGAGGGAAGGGGAGAAGGCCTTGTCCCCCAGGAGCAGGAAACGTGAGGTTCGTAGATCCGTGGGGGTGTGCTGCTGGTTTTCTGATGGCCGTATGTCTGTGTTCTTCCAGGTTATGAGATCACTGTTGAGCACCCCCATATCCACGTGGTGAAGTGCATGCAGCTCGTGCGAGGTGAGCGATGTCGGACGTCGGGTGCTTGCGGCTCCTCTGCCACGTAACCTCAGCTTGGCAGAGAACTGTAAAAATATGTTGTAGCGTTCAGCTGGGATTGTCTGAGAACTTGCCTAAAGTCAGTCTCCATAATAACCATAACGAACGTCAAACTAGAGGCAGTTGCAAATGACTGACGCTGATACTGTGGCTCTGCTGAACCACGCAAAGCTTTCTATGTACAGTAATTTCTAAAATCCTTCTATAGCTGTGGCATAGACATAGTTGAACTGTGCTGGGTGTCTTAACGTGTGTGTGGTGGTGAGAGGCCCGTGGTTCTTGCACTAAAACGTAATAATATTTATCAGGATTTGCAGACTAACGCCTTGCTTTTTCCTTTTCTCTTTCAGCCAGCAAGGACTTGGCGCAAACTTCCTATTTCATGGCTACCAACAGGTTATTATTTTACAATTGATTCATATTTGACAGAGGGTCTTATCTGGAGGAGATGTGCTACTGGTGACCCCTGGGGCATTGGTCAGCCTGCGAGCAACTGGGAATCGCTCGGTTTGGTTCAGAAAGAGCAGGAACTCTTTCTCCTGCTAGCTGCTGGTCAAAACCAGCTGCAAAATTGGCCGTATAAATGAGGCAGATGGGATGCTCAGGAACTTCACTGCTTTCGTTTATGGGGAGTTAGACAGTTGTGAAAGTGAAAAAAAAAACAAAACCAAACAACAAACCCCAAACCAAAAAGGTAGACTTGAAATGAATATATGCGGTTTTACTTGGTTAGTACTTGGATGTCAGTTTTCACTGGACTAGGTGCTGTGAAGATTGTCAACAAATACGGTCTGTACCCCAAAGATGGCTGATCTAGAGTATAAAGGGAGAAAAAGGGTAGTTGGATGCAGGCATGAGGCGTTACAAGGGAAAACTATAGCCTTGTCTGGCCTGCGTGACTGGACAGAGAGTGCTGGAAATCAGGCTCCGAGGTTTTTTTTCGTCTTGAGAGGTCTGGGTAGTTTTGTTGCTCGATTTTCACTGCGAGGCTGATACCAACTCTTGTGTTGGGACTTCTGACGTTTTGGGTTTTTTTTAAATTGAATTTCCTGGATTACCAGCTTCAGACAAATCACGGGAGTTAATGTTTGGAACAGACTGAGTCCCATGGAAAAATCTTCGTGTTTTTGTGAAGTTGCTCGCAGAAGTGAAAGGATGGGAGAAAAAGATGGTTTAGGTGTTAGCACAGGTGAGGTTGCAGAGTGAGGAGAGGCTGAGCCGTGAAAGCGTGTGGCCTTGGGCGAGTCATTTGTCTCCTCTCTGCCTGGGAGAGGTGTTGCCTGCTCACCTCCACGGCGTGCCGGGAGAATTGTTTGCTGAAGGTGCTCTCTAGCTCCAAAGGGCACTGTGTGGGTTTCCTGCAAAAACGAGTGTAAAGGGAAGGTGGTGTTAGCAACGTGTGGGTAAATACATCCTTGAAACATATTTTATCCCTGCAGCAATAACTGCAAAAGCAAGGAATTATGAGTTAAGGTTATAATGGAAAGAAATCCAGGCAGAAAGTAAGAAATGCAGCCAGGCAATTTTGCCTTGAAGCGATGACATGAAACGCCTGATTAAGGTGCTTAAGTGGTGAACCAGATTTAGCAGGTGTAGCTACGGATGTTTAACTTTTATTTCCTTCTGGCATCATTATGGGGCAGAGTTAAGTCTCTTTGTGCACCTTAACTTTGCTTCTTACCTTGGCAGTCTGGATAAGGCTCTGAATTTCCTGGGTTTGACTTCTTGATATATGGATAAACGCAGTATCCGTGAAACGGCTTCAGATTTTTTGGCTGTAGATGGATATCTCTGTGTCTCTGCATTGCATTGATGGAAAAGCATTTAATAACCCGAGCACGGCGAAGAAACGCGGATAATGCCGCCCGGCGGCTGCGTGTAGGTGCTCGGTGGCACCATTTCCATCAAACGCTCTTTGAAAGGGCCGATGGATGAGTGTGACAGTGGGCAAATCCTGCACTCGCTGTCACGGTTTCTAAGCCTTAGAGGACCTGGTGTTCCTGCAGGTAGAGTAGGATGCTTTCTTAGTCCATCGTTTCTCCTGTTCTCAGTGCTACCTAGACCTCCCAGCACTGATGTCTGAGCTGTCACACGGCACATTAATTTACTAATGAAAATGCTTGATGAGGGGCCAGGCTTCCTTTTAGGCGCTCCTGAGTCACTCCAGTGTATGATGCCATTCACAACCGAAGCTGCAGTGTTTTTTCTAAAAATCGTTTGAGACAGAGTTGCCTGGACCCAAATTACCCACAGCAGAATGGAGAAGGAACAAGCAAACCAGTGGAGCGGGATAGATGCCCGTAACAGTAGGGTTGTACTGGGGGAGGAATGGCAGGACCTTCCCCTCCGTGTCCGCCTCTGATGCAGCGGCTGTTCAGTGGGCGATTGTGAGTGCCGAAGTTCAGGCTTGGGAATTCATGGCTTTCTGTTTCTCTCTCCCTGCTGGTGACATCAGCCTGCACCTGACCACCTTCAGCCTGCAGTACACCCCTCCCGTTGTGGCCTGCGTCTGTGTCCACCTGGCTTGTAAGTGGTCCAACTGGGAGATCCCAGTCTCCACGGAAGGGAAGCACTGGTGGGAATACGTTGATGGCACTGTCACTCTGGATCTCTTAGATGGTAAGTTTTGGAGCGAGGTTCCCCCCTCCCCAAAGGCTCTTAGGTTATTTTGGCATCTCTGTCCCTGGCTCTGTCAAACACGGCCACCGGCCAGTTCATGGACTCCAGGACTTCAGGCCTTGCCAAGGTTCCCAGTGCAGCAGCAGCAGCTTCTATGGTGCAACAGAGATGGCAGAAGGGGCACAGTGAGATGAGTTTCAATGTGGCCAGTGATACTAGTTGTCAGTATTTCCCCTCCTGGAGTAGCTCCCACTCATCAGTAAGTAGGGGGTTGCCCTGATGGATCAGTGCTGCTCTGCCCACCTCTGACCCTCTTGCCCTGGTTTGTGTTTCCTCTGCAGAACTGGCTCACGAATTCCTACAGATCCTTGAGAAAGCTCCCAACCGGCTTAAATGTATACGGAACTGGCGGGTAAGAATCTCCTTTGGACCACGGGTGCTTGCAGGAGAACACAGGCTCTTGCTCTCTGCTGCGTGGTGTCTCCGGTGTTCCAATGTGAGACAGTGTCTGAAGGGCATGTGTGGGGGGAAACGCGAACGCTCCGCGTCTGCAAAACCTCGCTTCAGCGCTCGAGTTCATCTGTTCTGAGTTAACTCTGTAGAGAGTTTGTTTTTTCGGCTGCTCTGGCAGCCCTGCTGGCAGCGGTTGGGTCTTTTCCCGCAAGGAGAGATGGGGGCAAAGTGGATCTGTCTTTAAATGAGAGTTTGCGCTGTACGGGGTGAGCTGCTGGCATCGAACCAGCTCTCGCGACAGCCCAAAGTAAACGACCCGTTGCTGCTTTTATTCCAGGCCTCTCAAGCAGCCAGGAAGTCGAAGGCTGACGACCATGGTGAAGACGAGAGCCTGCCGAAGAAGACACGGAGAAGCCCCGACCACCCCCTGCTGCCCTCAGAACCACCCCCCCCACTCCCCCCTCTCCCCAAGTAAAAGTTTTGCTACAGAGTTTCTACAGAGCCCAAGCCCCACTGCCTCACGAAGAACTATTTTATTATATTATAACTTTTATTATTGATATTTAGAGCTGGGAGTTGTTGAATCTGTGAAAGGATAAGAAACCCTTTCTCTGTTCTTGCTCCCTCCCCCTTCGACTTGCAGTTCGTGGCGGGCTCTGCCTGCTGGAACTGAAGCCCCCTCTGGGGAACACACACTGTGGGGGGGCTCTGGGGGTATTTAAAATATGTCACAGAAAATTTAAGATGTTTTACAAGTAATTTAAGCAGTAACTTATATCTTAGTGTTTTGTTCATTTTAATTTTGTGGTGCTGCGGAGGAGCCCGGTGAGGGCTGGAGGTGGCTCGGTGGTGGTTTCTGCTCGAGCGGTTGGTGACAGACTGTGGGTTCAGGAGTTTTTTGGGGGGTGGAGGGGACAGCAGAGACTGGAGGCTGCTCAGGATGGGGGTGGGAGAATCGCAGCTGCCGCGACCATGGGGTGACAGGAGCTGCTCTCCCTGCTGCGGGTCCGGTTTCTTTGCTCCAAAAGCTGCTCTGCTTTCAGGATCCCATCTCCATCCCTTGCTCCGCTCCTGCAGGTCCCATCGCTGCCGCTGGAAAACCCGGCGGTCGTGGGGCTTCAGGAGCAGCGTGCGTGCTGGGGGCATTCGGTGGCGTTTTGGGACGGCTGGTATGGAGCAGCCCGAGTGGGGTGATGGATTGAGGGCACGTGGTCCAGGGCCTACCTGCCATGGCTGCTTTTTGGAGAGGGGGAGTCCAGAGGAGCTGCCCATGGCTGGCAGGGACAGGCGGTGCTGAGGGGCTTGTATGTGGAGCCAGATTGTGCCCGAGAGCACCCGCTGGGGCAGAGCGGTCTGGTGGCTGGTGGGGTCCTGCCAGTGCACGTAGAACCGGGTTTGGGCGTGAAACCTGTTGGTGGAGTCGGTCCGTGGCTGGTCGGAGGTCGATGTGGAGAGGGGCGCCATGGCACGTTCCCAGCCGGGATGCAGGACGAGGCCGTGAAGAACAGTTGGCTTCAAGAGTCGCCATGCCCGGGGCACGGGGTGGCTCTTCCAGAGGATCCCATCGGTGTGTGGCTGCTCACAGCTGAGCTGGAAACAGTTCTGACCGTGACCTAAACCCTGGGCCAGGGCAGCCACTGGCTGAACGTTTCGGAAAAGCCGATTTCCTTTGTTCTGAGACATTACTTTCCCACCCTTCAATGAATACACTCTGTAGGTTTTGTGCAACTCCTCCTACATCGAGCTGGTTTTCAGAGCAGTGGGAGCTCCTGACCCTCTGCCGTCCGTAACCCCCCCGCCGGTTTGGGTACGGCTTTTAGGTCTCGGCTCCCGGCAAAGGCCCGTCCCTCACTTCACCCCCGCTGCTGCTGGGGCCTGGCTGCTCCCGCGTTGTTGGGCTCCGCGGTGAATCGCTCGTTCTGCCCGTTCCGTTCATCAGCAGAGACCAATGTCGGCCTTCAGCTGTCACGGGGAACCGGGGGGGGCTCTCGGCCCCCTGTCGGTGCGCTGGGACCGCGCGGTGTGCCCGCGGCTGCCGAGAGCTCCTGCCCTTCCCGAGCCGCAGCACGAACCTGCTCCCGCCTCCGCCCTCGCTCGGGGCTGTCCCGCTTCCGCCGCACCGGCCTCACGTGACTGCCGGGGCGTGGCTGTTCCCTGCGGAGTGACGGAGGGCTCGGCCAACGGCGCGCGGCACCGCCTCCGCGCCTGTCGCGGATTGGCGGGCGGGCGGGCCAATGAGGTGGCGGGGCGGGCGCGCGGCGAGGCAGCAGGGAGGCCGGGGCGGCAGCGAGGTAAGATGGTGGCCGCGCCGCCCACCCTGTGCGGGGCTCACGCAGCGCTTCCCCGCGGCACCTGCGCGCTCCGCCGGGGCCCCGCCACCCCTCACCGGCCGGGGGGGCCGGTTCCCACCCCGCCCTCCGCTCCGGCAGCGCTGCCCGGGCCGCTCTCCGGAGCGCCCCTCAGGCCCGGCGGCGCCGGGGGGTGCAGCACGTGCGTGGGGGGCAGAGGGGCCGCGCCGGGACCGGTGGGCGCACCGGGATGCAGTGGGAGCGGAGACGGGCACCGAGGAGCGGCACGGGGAGGGGGCAGTGGGACAGCGGGTCTGGGGGGAGCGCTGGGCCGGTGGGAGGGGTAGGGTGGGGGCAGCGGGGGCGGCCGTGAGGGGGGGGCAGCTGCCGTGGGGGGATGGGGCTCGTATCGGGCGTTACGGGGCTGGTGCGGTGTGTGTGGGGCGGAGCGATGTGCCCTGGGAGGGGGTGGGGCTGCGGGAGCCGTGTGCGGGGAGGAGGGGGTCCTGCGAGGGGGGTGAGGGGTACCTCTGGGACACGCGTCCCCCCCCCAGGGCTCAGCGCTGTCCGTGCCCGCGCCTGGGCATGGGTGCTGCTGCGGGGTAGCTCGGGTGAGCGAGATGTGGTTTATTCTGCGCAGAAATGGGGTTGCTGCAAAGCTAAAAGTTTCCTCAGACTTTGGGAGAAATTCTCTCTGCGGGAGTAACTTCATCTCCCGCCTGTACAAGGGGGTCAAAGTGTTTTATTCAGATGCATTAGCACATGCTGCTTCTCTTTTTTTTTTTAATCAATAGCTTGTTTCATTTCCTTTAACTGGTCTGCATCTCTCGAGCAGGTGTTGGCACGAACAGAATTCGGATCCACGTTTTGCCCTCCAGCCGAGGCCGCCTTACTCCGGTGCCGAGGCCGCAGGAGCCTCTGTCGTGTGCCTTCACCCACCGCCAGTGCTCCCAGCCACGGCTGGAGGGGCAGGAGTTTTGTATTAAGCACATCCTTGAAGACAGGAGTGCCCCTTTCAAGTAGTGCAGCTACGTTTCAACAAAGAACGGAAAGCGATGTCCCAACGCTGCGCCCAAACCAGAGAAGAAGGGTGGGTGAGTACCTCTGTCTCCTGGTTCTGTACCGTGTAGAACCAAAACGGGCAGAAAAAGGTCCTCCTCCTGATTCAGCTGGTGCCCTACGTTACCTCAGACAAGCGGCTCCCTCTTTCTGAAGTGTTTTTAACCTAGAAAAAGACTCTGTGAGCGCTGGACACTGCATGGAGTTGTCTTGGTCCTGCAGAACTGTCCGGCTGCTGCCCTCTGCCATCAGAAGGTGGCTGCAGTGATCCAGGCAGGTCCTTCGTAAGAGCTGTACGTGCACCCACGCGGTGCCGTGCCTCTGCTCAGGCCAGCAAATCTAACTTGCCGTTGTCTGTGCTTACGGATAATCCTCAGCACGGATACTCTGGTCGCTTGTTATGTGGAGTCGATGACCTGGTTGTGTTACCAGCAAAACTGCTAGCAGCCGGGAAGAAAATTCATCTACACAAAGTAGATAAACAGGCACTCCTTTATTCCTGCGCTGGGGGACACGGGGGATAGCTCTGTCCAAGCATGTCCCCCTGTGCAGGAATAAAGGAGTGCCTGTTTATCTGCTTTGTGTAGATGAATTTTCTTCCCGGCTGCTGACAGCTTTGCTGGTAACAGTTGTGCTTCTTGTTCTCTGATGCCTGTCAGACGTTCTGAAACATTAGCTTCCCTCTCTGCTGTGTTAGTCTGTAGCAGTGCCTGTCAAGTGCTGGCTCCGTGCTGAGCTTCCCGTCTTGCAGGGTCGTTCATCCGGCAGGTCGTGGTTCCTCAGCAGGCAGGAGTGTCGCTCCGCAGGAGCTCTGTGTTCTGGCTGCGCCGAGTTGGCGGGCTTCCTGTTGTTCCACATCCCTTGCTCATGCTGCACTGAGGAGGAGAAGCTCCCAGGTAGATGCCAAGCTCCCAGGGTCCCCGGCTGTCCTGTTCAGGAGCAGTGAGGGCTAGGGTGTACGACAGTGTCCTGTTGCTGAAGGTGACTTGACTTTTCAGATGAGGACAGCTGGAGCGATGGCGAGCAGGACCCTATCACGGTGGACCAGATGTGGCGAGGGGACCCGGACAGCGAAGCTGACAGCATTGATAGCGACCAGGAGGATCCCGTGAAGTAAGCTGGATGCTGGTGGCTGCTGGCTTCTTGCACACGTGTAGCGTGCAGAGCATTCTGAGCTCAGTGTGACACCAGAGGAGACGGCGGTTATGTTAGAGGTGACGACATTAATGGTGTCGCAGTTGGACTTTGTGCCTTGGTGAGTTGCCAGGTGTGAACGGTAACCAGTCTTGGACCTGGTCATTCTTCTGGGGAGCATTTGATAGTGATCTCCTTTCAGTGTGGAGTGTTCCATTCAGCAGCAGTCTCTGAGTGATCTCTTAAAAGAATAAATGTGTAAAAGTCAGTATTTCTGCTCGATTCCCGTTGATCTGTCTAATCCAGCCCTGCTCAGCCCGTGTTTCTGAGAACGTCCGTCTCATTTGGTCAACAGAACAGCCCTGAGGGACCCTTAGAAACTTCACCCTTCTTGTGTGGGTGTTTTTCAGGCATGCTGGTGTATACACAGCTGAGGAGGTGACTTTGGTCATGTGGGAGAAGCTGATCCAGCTGCAGTCACTCTACATTGACCAGTTCAAGCGACTCCAGCACCTTCTGAAGGAGAAGAAGCGCTGATACCTGCACAGCCGCAAAGGAGAGCGTGAAGCCTTGGGCAAGTACTGGTACAGGCAGTCACTGATCCGTATTTCTCTGGCCAAGGGCACAGCATTTCTCTAAAACACCAGCAGAACTCTGTATTAAAAAAAAAAAATGCCCTTCGTAGAGGCAGATTTCAGAGCAGTTGTGTCTCCGTAAGGGTGAAAATTGCTGTAGGACCCAAAGTCAGTTAGAGAAGGTATTTCTGTAGCTGGCCCCATGCCTGGAGATTGGTATCGTTTGGGTTAGAAAGGCTGCTGTGTTTCTTTGCTCTTCAAAGTTTGCAGTGCTGCCAGGAAATGAGACTACAAAGTTAATTCTGAGACAAAAGTTCTTTTTTTTGTATGGGATTTCCTGGTTTTGGTTTTCTAAACAAAAAATTTATTCACCTGCAAGGTCCTGTCTGTATCGGCAGAAGTTTGTTTTGGTGGTTCCACCAGTGCTGCTGTAATGACATATTCCTCCTTAGCACAGATGCAGCTTTCCCTTGCAACAGCATTTCTGCCTCAGTAAAATTTCTCTCTGCACGGAACATACTCTTGGAGGCAGGAGTTTGTACTTCAGAGGCAGAACCGGGCTGTGTAACTGGTTGCAAGTGTTGCAGTGCAAAGAACCCTCTCTCTAGCGTGGTCTTAGAACAGCTCATCCTGGAAAATGGCATAATACAGCTCCGTCCCAAGTAAAAATAACTGGGAGTTTGGTACATAACGATTTTGTACAACTCTTTTTAGCAAACCAGTAATAGAAAAGCAGATCCCCAGCGTTGCCCTGTAATTACAGCTCGGGGTGCTTACGAGAAGCTTCCAGAACTTGCACAGACAGGAGTGAGCTGAAATTTGACAAACTTCTATTCTGCCCGCAGAAATCACAATGGACTTTTTGTTGCTGTATGTCGCTGTTGAGACGGACACGACATACACAGGCTCAAGTAGTGCTCATTTATTATATAATTAATTCCATCTCACTCTTGCAGGTTTCAGCACTTTTATACTAATTCTAACAGTGCACGCGACATAAGCAATCAGGTGATTGGTTACCTACAGCTGTTCACGCGCCTCAGCCTAATACATGATTGGTGATCACGCGCTCTATGTAATCCAAGCCAAATTCATTACATCACACAATTAGTGCAGAAACACAGCCCAGTTTCTTATCTTACAGTTCCTCCTTATCTTACGGTTCCCTGGCTCTCCCAGCACCTGCAAGTTGTTTCCATTTCTTCTGTTCAGGGAGTGTTCAGATCTGCAGGGGTCCACAGCAATGTCTACAAGGTCAGTTTCTTCATCTTCTGTCCTGGGATCCACGGACCAGCCGTAGTTTCCCACAACTTTTGACTAGACACATTATTTTAAAAGATATTCTGTTCAGCCTGGAGAAGAGAAGGCTCCGGGGTGATCTTATAGCAGCTTTCCAGTACCTAAAGGGGGCCTACAGGAAAGCTGAAGAGGGACTTTTTACAAGGGTGTGTAGTGATAGGACAAGGGGCAAAGGATTTAAACTGAAAGAGGGGAGATTTCGATTAGATATAAGAAAGAAATTCTTTACATTGAGGGTGGTGAGGCACTGGAACAGGTTGCCCAGAGAAGCTGTGGCTGCCCCATCCCTGGCAGTGTTCAAGGCCAGGTTGGATGAGGCTTTGGGCAGCCTGGTGTAGTGGAGGGTGTCCCTGCCCATGGCAGGGGGTTGGAACTAGATGATCTTTGAGGTCCCTTCCAACCCAAACCATTCTATGATTCTATATTTGAAAATATCAAGTGTTCCTCATGTGCAGAGAGAAGTTAGGATAAATTTCGGGATGGAGTCTGTTTTGTCATCTTCTTGTGTAAAGATGTGCTTCCTGTCTATACATGCAACTCTGCTTGTTCCCTCTGTGCGTTGAATTCTGTGTCCTGAGTCAGCTGTTGGAGCTCTCCACAGCTGATTTTGGCTCTCGATACCAAAAAAATAATAATGTGGAAGGACATGGCAGGTGGGGTGGTATTTTCTGACCCCTCCCTCGCTCCCCGCAGGCAGCAGCCTTCTGACGGGCCCGGAGGGACTGATGGCCAAGGAGCACGAGAACCTGAAGCGCCTGCACCGCTACCGGCAGCGCTGCGGCGTGGAGGCCCTGCTCCGCCGGCAGCTGAAGGAGCGCAGGATGCTGGCGACCGACGGCGCTGCCCAGCAGGTGTGTCCAGCAGCGCGGGGATTGCCTCCGGCTGCAGCTACAGCCTCGCTGGGAAGCGGAGTCGCTCCTCTTGTCCCTTTCTTGGAGTGATCCCAGGCCAGGTCCGCTCTGGCCCTGCCGGATTGCCCCTTTCTGTAAGGACACAAAGATCTGGTCCTGGCCAGCACCCTCAGTATCCATGTGTTGGCTGAGACGCTGAGGGTTCCTCAAGTCATTTTAAACAGGCACCAACACTGCAAAAGTTAAAGTGTGGGCTTGGAGAATTTTCCCTTTTGAAAGGGAGGGCTCGGTACAGGGTAGCCTGATTTTCATCGCTGAAAAATGTGTGGAAAATACTCCTCCTTTTAATGGTGAAACCCAGACTGCCCTGTGACCTGTGGGGACCCAAAGGCAGGCGCCTTGCATCACACGTGAACCTAAATTGGCAGCTGTGTGCAGCCGTTTCTTGGAAACCATTTTAAAATTCGAAGCGTTCCCTTCCCTGACTTCTGAAAGTTGAAGGATAAGTCTGAGAAGCCTCATTTGTTGAGACATACTTCTGAGGTGGAGTTCTTCCTATGGAAATCGAGTCGTGCCTTCTTATCTCAGCTCTGTTTAGTAAAGGCTTGAATGGGAAGGAGATAATGAGGAATGAGGCTCTGCTGGAGCGGAACGGGGAGTTTGGTCTTGGCGTGTTTTGAAAGCAGGACGTGAGTGTTGTGTAGCCGGGGGGGTTTCTCTGGAGCAGAGCCGGATAACTCCAGCCCAGTTCTGAGCTCTTCTCTTGGACGTGCAGGCACACACCATCCATTACAGCCAGAGGTGCTTGGCCTTTGTCGACGATGTCCGATGCTCCAACCAGTCCCTCCCGATAACCCGGCACTGCCTTATGCGTATCCTTTGATCTGCCCGTGCTGCCTCGGGCTGTGCCCCGACCGTTTGCTGGCGGTTTGAAGTGTGTCTGATCCTCCTTTTTCCCTCTTTGACCCCAAATCAAGGCCACTGGCTTGCTGTAGCCGTTGGTTTCAAGCAGGAGCCCAGAGGAAACGTCTCCTGGTCTGTTGGTGTTCCTGTCCCCGTGGAATGACCAATTCGTGTGGGAGCAACAAAAAGCAGAGCTTGCCTCATCAGAGCATCCAAATGGGGTGGCCAGCTCACTTGGAAGAGACAAGGGAACCTCACAAAGCCTGTGGGAGGCATGAGAGAGTTTCTGGCTGAGTGAAAGGGGAGCAGAAGCAAATCTTGGCTGCAGGTACTGGGTGCCAGCAGCTGTCCTGAGCAGGGTCTGCAAGCTCTTGGGGTGAGAGAAAGGGTGTCTGACTGCTGAAGCATCTGCTCGGTGCTTTTTGGGACGATCTGAATGAGGCAGTAGTTCCTAGCCTGTTTGGGGCTGCCATGGGTCAGCTCAGTCTCCTTTTGCTCCTTGAAAGGTTCACACGTGTGTGTAAACACCTGTTCAACCTCCTGAAACAGCCTTGACTTTTTGAGAGCCAGCACTGAAATTTCCACTGGGATCCCTCCAGCTCAGGGATCCCCACCCCAACATGGGATCCACGATCCGAGCGTCACCCCAGGTTCATGGATTCATAGAATGGTTTGGGATGGAAGGGACCATCTAGTTCCATCCCCCTGCCATGGGCAGGGACACCTTCCCCTACATCAGGTTGCTCAAAGCCTCATCTGCGCAGCTCTTGTCCAAGGGGGATTGGGTGGATGTGCCCAGGAGCAGGTTTGGATCGTGTGGGAGCGGCGTTAGCAGCTGTTGCTGGTGTGAGTCGGGAGAAGCTCCGGCGCTGCGTCCCAGAGCAGAGCTGGCAGCGAGGGGGAGGATGAGCTCTTGGTTTGGTTTGGTTTTGTTACTGGAGTTGGCAGCCTCAACTCCAGCTACGCGCAGGGAGCCGCCCGGAGAGCAGGAAGCTGCTTTTGTTTCTCTCTAGTGACCGTATACTCCGAAATAAAGTCAGGATAAATACCTGTAAAACGGTTCGAGCCGCTCGTTGCAGCTGGCTCGCGTTGAGCGGGGCAGGTGGAGAAGGGAGTGGAAAAAAGCCAGGTGTGATTTCCTTACGTCCGAGCTGTCAGCTGGCTTCCACGGACACAAGCAGCATTTTCCTTGGGTCGGCCCCGCGGAGCCGATACCATCTGCAGCCGCCCCGCTCGGTGCGTTGTCGGGGGCTCTGGGGCTTTGTTTGCTTTGCAGGAGCTGGATTGTTTGTGACAATGCACTGGAGGGACCGATCCCAGCTGGGCTGGCGGGCTCCTGGTGGGGCCTGGGATTTTTGTCAGCTCGGCAATCCGCGCTCTTCGGCTACCCGTAATGTCCGTGCTTGATCCGGGAGTCGTTCGGAGAGACGGGAATTTGCCTTCCCCACCCTGCTGTTGATACAGAGACGCTTTCCTCACCGCATCTGCCCACGAGTGTCTGAGGGATCTGGCTCCTCCGGGCTGGGCTCGGTGCCGTGGCGAGCACGGATTATGGGCTCCCTGCAGCCTGCCGGGGAGGCGTATCGGAGCGTTCGCAGCTGCCTCGGTGCAGGGAGAAGAGGAGGAAAGGATAAATCTGAAACCTAGACAGCTTAAGAAACTGGGTTAAACTGCGTTTTGCCATTTTATGTGGGTTTGGAAATTCGGTAGTTGTCGTCTTTAGTCTCCCACACTGTGCTGTGTGAAGAGGAAACTGCAACATGAACCCCACAAACGTGGAGAACAGCCGGGCAGTTATTTGGGGGGGTGTGATGCTGAGGGATCCGACCTGGAAGACTTGATCCGCACCCAAAACCTGCTTCAGCCCCAGCCCTGGGGTGTCACCTGCGCGGAGGCTGTGCCTCGCTCTGCTCGCTCGGTGACAACCTCCGCTGTTCTCGCAGCAGTGAGTAGAAACTTGACGCCTGTCAGTGAGATGTTGTTTCTGCAGACCCATGAGCAGCCTCTACGGCGGGTCCGTCTGGAGTTTCACGGGGCTCTTGGAAGAGGATGGGATTCGGTGTGTAGCTACTCTCTGCTGGTGGATCGCTCTGTGAGCACAACGCAATCGCAGCAGTTTCTGTTTGATTAAAGGCAGGAAATCCCATTTACACCTCTGGCAGGAATAGGTTTTTCCATTGGGAAGGAAAATGCACTGGGGAAGGTAGAAATACTGGAACTAAACTCCTGGCTGTGGAAAAAGCATTGTGTGTGCTCGCATCTCCGCTGCGCGTTAGATGTTGCGGCTTGTGCAGATGCCTTGTAAGTGGACGTCTGCGAATCAAAGTAAGCCCGTGCGTTTGTGATATCTTCCATCCGAGGATCTGGGAGTGCTGTACAGGGACCCAGCTACGTCTCCCAGCCATTGCTGGGAGGCTGTCACTGTTGTCCCCATTTTCTGTTGTGCAGTTAACGTCACCCTCATCGCCGGGCAGTCGAGGTGTGACTCTGGAGTCTGATCTTGGAGAGATGTGCGAGGTTTTTAACACCGTTTGCTGGAGGGCGGTGGGTGAGCCGGGAGCATTTGTGCCTCTGGATACGTGTCTGCCTGTAGCCTGTCTGCTGCGCAGGTTTCCCTTGACCCCATCTTCCCAGACATCTGTCAGGACACGAGTGGGACTCTCTTTAAGCCGTGTCAAGGCTCTGAGGAAGTGCCCTGCAACCAGCCAGTCCCTGTGAGCCTCTCCGAGGATCCGTGCTGCCTGCTCCATCTCCAGTTGCGTCCGCAGATGTACGTGCCCGAGCAGGTGCTGGCTGTGCCCGAGGAGCTGGGAGCTGCCCCCACGGACCTGTACTTGAGCACCAGTGAGCTCCAGCCCACGGAGAGCTTGCCCTTGGAGTTCAGTGACGTAAGTTGTGCCGTGGGCTCAGGACGGGCCCATGGGGTGTTGTCGTTGGAGGTGTCTTCAGACGCCCCATCCCACGTCCCCTCCAACATCACCCCTCCAACACTGTCCCTGCAGCTGGGGAGTCCTTGCGGTGCCTCTCCCCTGGTGGGAGCCGAATGTTGGGGTGGGGGGACCCCCAGCCCTGAAGTATGTGCCTCCAGGCCCTGAATGAAGAACAACAGTTTGCTGTAGCCGTTGGTTTCAAGCAGGAGCCCAGAGGAAACATCTCCCAGTCTGTTGGCGCTCCGGTCCTCATGGAACAGCCAATTCGTGTGGGAGCAACAACTGACTGGGCTTGCCCTGCCCCTGCCTGGGCAGCGCCCGCGGCAGCCAGCCCACCATGGCGTTTCTGTTCCCCGACAGGGTCACCTGCTGATGACCGCGTGCCAGGTGATGAGAGGCGGCCAGAGGAATCCACCTGTGCTGCCCTGGCCCATGGAATGGCTGCTAACAGGAGCCTGGAGCCGATGTCCGTCAGCTGAGACCGGTGGCTTCTCTCCGCTCCCTTGCAAATCCCACTGGCGACAGAGCCCAGCGGTGGGACGGTGTCCTCGTCTGGTGCTGGGCTGAGCCGCAGCTCCAGCTCCTCTGCCAATGGTGTCCCTGGAGCAATGGGGGCTCTGCCCCTCCTTCCCCCGGCTCTGCCTGCCCTCTCTGCAGGGATGGGGTGACCTGGGGAGAAGCCGCAGTGGGACTGGGAGCAAGGACAGGCGCAGTGGCTCTTGGTGCTTCCGGAGCTTGTGGGGTCCTTTGCCGTGGGGTCCTTTGCCGTGGGGTCTGTGCCTCGTGTGCTGCCAGGGGTGGGGGCTCCGGGACCGGGGATGGGACATGGGCCCTGTGACATAGGGTCTGGGAATGAGGTTCCCTTCCGTGGGGACTCCCCCCCAGTAAAGCGATGGAGATGGACGTCGTGTGTCCCCCTGTCCTGGGGCGAGGGGGGACAGAAGAGCTGTGAGACGGAGCAGCTGGGCTGGGGGGGGACACGGGTGGGTGCGGGGTGATCAGTGGCCCCCCTGGGGGGGGGCAACCCCTCTGCTCCCTGGACCTGCGGACCTGCTGCCGGTGGGACCCCGCCTTCGGGTCTCGCTCACTTGTTTCGGTCCTTCGCACGAGACCCCGGAGCTCGGGGGCTGCAGCGGGGCGGGGGGGAACCGGGCCGAGCTCATGCCGGGGCGGGGGCACCGGGTCCCGCTCGGGCAGCCCCGGGGATCGCGCTGGGGGGAGGCACCGGGCCGGGAGGGGGGAGCCCGGCCCCAAGGAAGAGATGCGGCGGCACCGGGACACCCGCCGCCCTGGGACCCCCCCCGCCGCCCCCGGGAACGGATTGGCGGCGGTGGGGGCGCAGGGCGGAGCCGGCCCGGTGGAACCATGACATCACCGGCGCCGCCGGGCCGGTCCCGGCCGCAGCCCCGGTCCCGGTTCCGGCTGTGCCGCCCCGCCGTAGCCCCCGGTGAGTCCGGCCGCGCCGCGGGGAGCGGCGGCGGCGCTGGCGGGGGGGATCCCCGGGGAAGTTGGGCCGCAGCTCGGGGGCACCGACAGCCCCGCGGTGCGGAGGGGGGTCCCCGCTGCTGCCGGGCACCGGAACGTGCTGCTGGGTGGTGGGGGCGAGCGGCGGGGCCGGGGGTCCCCGGGGGAAGGCGGCGCGGGGTGTCCCGGCCGGTCCCCCCGTGCGTCCCCTGGCTGTGCCCCCTGCATGTCCCGCTGTCCCCAGGCTGTTGTCTCCAGAACATCCCGTGTGCCCTCGGTGCATCCCGTCTGTCCCTGGTCCATCCCCACTGTCCCCGGTGTGTCCCCACCGTCCCCCAGTACATCTAGGCTCTTCTCCCTGCTGTGTCCTGGCTGTCCCTGGTGTGTCCCGTGTCCCCAGTGCATCCTGACTGTCCCTGACGTGTCCCTGGTGAATCCCAGCTGTCCTCGATGTGTTCCTGCTACCCCAAGGCTGTTTCTCTAGCACATCCCACTTGTCCCCAGTGCATCCCAGTTGTCCCTAGGGTGTCCCTGCTGTCCCCAGTGCATCCTCACTGTCCCTGGGCTGTCCCCAGTGTGTCCTGACTGCCCCAAGAGCAGCCCAGCAGTGTTGGGGCCACTTGGGACTGTCACCCCATGTCCCCAGGCTCAGGGTGGGGACACTGGTGTGGGGCACACCAAGGCCGGCCCGTCGTGGCTGTGCCGTGGGACCGTGGCTGGGTGCAGGGGACCATTCCCTGCTGCGCTGGCGTGTCCACAGCTGCGTGGTTTGGGCACGTGCCGTGTCCCTGCAGAGCCTGGAGCAAGCGACTGCTCTCCCTTGGCCCAGAGGGACTGGGGATGGGAACACGGGGTTTGAGTGCCCCTGGCCCTGCTGGACCTGTGTCCCCCTCCCCACAGGGACCCTCATGCCTTCGCCACAGGGCCCCGTGCTGGGGGAGGGGACAGTGGCGCCGTCCATCTGTCAGGGTACCCCTGGCTGTCCCCCCCAGCAGGGCCTGGGGAGGCTGCGGGCTGCTCTTCTCTTCCAGGCAGAGCCTCAGTTTCCCCCTCGTCACACAGGCAGAGCCACTGGCCTCGGGGCCGCTTCCTGTGCTGGGGGCAGCATGAGGGGGGCCCACGCACCCACGGGCACCGTGGGCCACCCCAGGGACCTGTCCGGGTTTGCTGCCGGCCCTGCGGGCGGCAGGGGGACAGACACGGGGACAGCATGTGCGAGGTCCGGCCGTGTGTGCCAGTGCACAGTGCTGCTGTGCACGTGGCCGGTGGGGTCCTGGGGCCCTGAAGCCCACGGCAGTGGGGACGGCCAGCTCAAGGCTTGGCAGGGCCATGGGGGCCACCCCGCAGCCCCTCTGTGCCTGTCCCCGCTGCGCCGAGCAGGGCTGTAAATACCGACGCTCCAGTTATTTTTGCTGCTTGTCGCATTGGTTGGGAGAAGGCAGCAGAGTTGCCTCCAGGGCTGGCCGGTGGCCCCCAGTGCTCCCACACGGGGTGCAGCCGTGCAGGGTCCCCGGTGGGGGACAGGGCTGTCACAAGTGCTTCATGCGCCCCGACCTCGCCTGCTTCCAGTGCCCTCCCTCCCAGCCTCGCCACCTCCATTGCCCCCAGATTCTCCTGTTGTCCCCTCCGGTTGCCCCTGTGCTGCCGAACTCCCCCACTGGGGTGCCGGGCATTGCCACCATGGGGTCTGGGCGAGCCAGGGCCGCATGGCCCCGTGTGAACTGGACCTTCCCCAACGCCAAAGCCTGCAACGCCGCCGACCCCTTCCTCTGCCCTCCCAGCGGGCTGGAGGGGCTGCACTGGCCCACACTGGTAAGGGGGTGACAGGGAGCAGGGGGCTCTGGGACCCCCCCACCATTCCTGGTGTGGCACTGGCAGGGAGTGGGGGGGCCCAGCGAGCCCCCCCTCCCCACGCTGTCCCTCCCCAGGCGGCCGTGTGCAGCCTGGCGGGACGTCGCGGGGTGTCCCTGGAGGCCCCCCCCGCCGCTGCCCCCCGCCCTGAGCACCAGCAGCAGCCGGACACCCAGCGCCTCGGACGTGGGGGGTGAGGGCAGCATGGAGGCACAGTCGCAGGACGGGGGGCACAGCCCCCGGGGCTGGAGCGCTCCGAGTCCCTCAGTGATTCCCCTCTACGACAGCCTCCCCCTGCGGCAGCCAGGGCTGAGCCCCACCCCCCGATGGTGCTATCGCAGTGTACAGCCCCCCCCCAGGTTTTTAGCTCTATAAAGCCGCCCTCCCGCAGGTTATTTCTATACATTATTGTGCAGCCGCTGTCATCTCTGCGTCAGCCGCGTCCCGCCCGTGCTGGCCGGGGGCTGGGGGGGCGAGGGAGGGGGCGAGAGCTTCACGTCTGCAGTGTTTTACTGCATCATCCCAGTGTACAAAGAGACGACGACGGGATTGGGAGAGCTCGGAGTCAAACACCGCTTGCCCAGCGGATCTGTGTTTCTTGGCGCTGGTGCTAAAGGAGAGGCTCCTCCTTTGTGTTTGGCTTCAGGGGGGTCCCACTATCCGTTCCCCACCCCACAGTTGGCACTGGGGAGGCCCACGGCTGCCCGGGTTGGGGGATAACACCCGTGGGGCTGGGAAGAAACCTCGATGGAAAGCCCCCATGTCAGTGGGAACCCTGAGGGACGCGGGGACGGGGGGATGGAACGGGGAGGGTGGAGGGAGCCAAACTCCAGCAGGATCCGCACATCAGCCGGTTTCTAATCAAAGAAAAGCTGAACGAGAGAAAAACCCACAAGGTGCAAAAACTTCTGGGCTGCTTTTCATCGGCAGCAAAGCGCAACCCCTGTAATGAACAGGAGAAGGGATGGGGACGGGGTGGGGGACGGGGACCGGACGGGGACAGCTTCACCTCGGCCCGGAGCTGCCTGACTTCTTCTCCTTCTTCTTGTTCTGCAAGTTCTGCAAGAGGAGAAGCGGGTGGTCATGGCTGGGTCCGCAGCCCCCGTCCCCCTCACACCGAGGGGCAGATCTGTCCCTGCTCCGGCCGTGCCTGGGGCACCGTCACCCACCTCGGTCATGCCCAGGATCATCAGGAGCTCCCGGAAGATGTTGACGAAGCCGAGGAAGAGATCAACGCAGCGAGACAAAACTGCCACGGGCAGAGGGGCAGTCCGCAGTGAGCGGCGGAGATAAAAGGGGGCGGCAAGTGCCATTGGGGGGACTTCTGAACAAGTGCTCCTGCACACCAGAGACCCCCAATAGCTGGACCAACGCTGGAACCTGGACCGGTGATGTACCTCTTTCTGTCTCTCTCCATTCCCCTTTCTTTTTCTTTTATCTTCTTTTTGATTCCTTTTTTTCTAGTAAGTAAAACAAGGTATCAAACCCCCCACACGTGGTGAGCAATAAGTATTTCTGCTATCCTTTATATCTATATCTATATCTATATCTATATCTATATCTATATCTATATCTATATCTATAATCTCCTTTATATATCATTTACTAATGAGCCTAACTATGGAATAAAGGGGTTTGTTTACCCACGGACCTTCGGTGCATTCTCACCTGAATCCACACAGAGGGGGTCGGCGAATCTGAGTCACCTCTCCCTCTTTCCTGCTACTGTATCTGTGGACCCTTAACTGGGACATGACGTGGTCACGGGCAGGTATTTGGGATGTGACAGCTTCTGAACATGCCAACTGATGTAAGAGACTTTCCAGCAGTTACTTGCCAGCCAAGGCTGCTTTACGTTTTAATTTTTCAGTTCCAACAGGAAGCTGCTGTACTTTCCCACAGATGCAAACCGATTTTACCATTTCCACAAGTAGTTTCACCAAGAGTAAAACTTCTCAGGCTTTGGGTTTGTTCAGGTATTTTTTAAATTCCTTCTTTACTATTGCACCTGTGGAATCATACACACAGTTACCGTTGGGGCCCGGCCTTGATGATTTAAGCCTGTGTTAGTGAAGAAGCTGGAAAACACCGGTAAAGAGGATGAGAAAGAAAAGGGAGTGTGAACAGCTGGTGCAGGGAGTGTGAGAAGCTGACATGGGAGTATGGGAAGATGATATAGAGTGTGTGAGAAAATGATGTTTAGTTTAGCAGGTGGAAAATAGCCCCTTTTTAGGCATAGCCAATAGTAAAGTTAAAATAGGTGCGTGCACTATTGTTTGTAACCAATCACAGCTGGGCGAGGGGCACGTGGACACATCGTGGCCAGAGTAATAATCTATAAAAGCTGCCTGTATAACAATAATAAAGGTCACTCTGCTATCACATCTACGGAGTCCGTGCACTTAACCGCCGCATGCACCAATAGAGCTCCGAAGCAAAGCGGAAATACAGGCACTTGCCTTGCAGCCTAATTCCTGCAACGCCCATCTGCATGGCTCCATTAGCATCTTCGTAAGATAAACTGTCACGGGTGCTGGTCCAGAAGGAAGGAGAAGCCGGAGAACAAAGTGATACATGAAGGCAAGTCAAAACGAGTTACTCCAGGCATGGGATGAGACTCACACTGGACACACAGTCCAAGAGCCGCATTGTCCAAAGCAGCTCTGGGGCTCATTTCTCTGCACAGCCCTTAAAGCGATAAAGGGGAGGTTAAAACCTCTGCCCTCCGCTTGCCTGCCCGGGCATGCCTGGACCATCCAGCACAAGCGAGGGGAGCCTGGGTCTGCCCTGGCCCAGAGAGGGGCCACAACTGCTCGGACCACCCATTGCTGCTCAGGGGATGTCGGGCACCCTGTAACACGCTCCCAGGAAGCTGACTGCTGGAACGTGCCACAGAAGGGGAGCGATGTACCCACTTGAGACGACATTTCAGCACCACCCTTTACTTGTCCTGCTCAGCTCATTGCCCTTCAGCCTCTTCCAGCCAGCCAGAGGTTCTCCTCTGCTCCATCATCCTCTCGCCTTTCCCTGTCCTGGCTGAGGGCGGCCAACCTCACCCGTTTGGCAGGGCGCTTGCTCTGGCAGCTCCTGACCTCCTCCTTCTCCGCCTCCACCTCCTCCTCACCCCCACCAGGCTGCCAGGCTCACCCTGGGCCCGCAGGCAGGTGTGTGTCCTGCATTTGGCTTGGGATAGAGTCAACCTTTCACAGGAAAACTGCGAGGGGGCACAGCTTGGGCAGCTGACCATAATCAGTCAGGGGGTGTTCGATACCATATGGCTCAGGCCTGGAGAAGATATACTGGGGGAGAAGATATACTGGGGGAGAAGATATACTGGGGGAGAAGATATACTGGGGGAGCTCGCCGAGGGAAGGGCTTTCCGCATCTTTGCCGATTGCGAGCGGGCTGGGCTTCTGGGTTCCAGGTCTGCGTGGTGAGCATTTGTACAGCTCATTTTGTACTAGCTCTTTTCATTAATGTTATCATTGTTATTACCCTTTTTTCTCATTTTTTGCACAGTTCCATTAAACTGTCCTTCTCCCAACCCACAAGTTTTATGTTTTTCTTCTGATTTTCTCCTCCCATCCCACCGAGGGGGAGAAGTGAGTGAGCAGCAACGTTGGTGCTGGGCTAAACCACGACAGCCCTTTTTTTGGTGTCCAATGTGGGGCATGAAGGGTTGGGATAATGACAAATTCAACTAGAGTGTGTTAAAAACCAAGTTTGTTACACGTGTTTGTTGTATTAGTGAAATATCGCAGGTCACAATGTTGTTTTGGTTGTCCCCGTGGCTGTGCCATGTGAATGTTTACGTGCCCCATGTATATGGGAGAGCCGTCCGGGCTCTCATTGTGCTGTCCTGGCTCATATCAGTTTCTGATACAGCCGCAGCGCTGGCCACACGGCGGGGCTGGGCCGTGTATGTGGCATTGGCATCGTGCCTGTGTCTCGGGCACTACCTCTTGGAATTTGCTGGTAACCGGGCTCAGGCCCTGGGAAAGGCAGGAGAGGGTCCCTTCCTCTGGTTCTTCACTCCGTCCTTCCCATTCAGGCTAATTACACCAGTCTTTGAGGATTTTGAACACTCTGGGAGCGTTCTAGCCAGCACAGTGTTAATGCTCTGTCTCCCGAAGGTGTTTCAGGTTTTGTTTGGGGTTAAACAACTATTTAAAAATACCCCAGAGAGATCCACTCTGAGGCCACATAGTTACGAGTGGCAGGGTGTGGGGAGAGCACGGGCACGTGCCCCAGGCAGTTGGCTGCCCAGCTTGCTGGCTGCGGTGACAGCAGCGAGCCCCGTGCTGGTACCAAACACGGAGCGTGACGGCGCGCTGCCAGCCATTCAGCGATGTGCCAGCTCTGCTGCCAGCAACTGTTTGGCAGGACAAAAACCCATGGAGCAGGCCATTCACTGCTGGTATCGTGCAGCTAACAGGCCAACTGTAGGGGACTGTAAGGAGTTGACACGCGGATGTCGTTTGGGGACTTTCCACTGATTTAGTGATTTTCCCCTGATTGAGTAATGCTGTACTGGTCGGTTGTTGGAGTTTTGCTTTTCCAGCGAGTGTGCAACTGGCGGTTCCCTAGTTGGGACACTGAAGGTGAGAAGAGGAAGACCTTGCCTGTAGCTGGACTGGACACAACGTTTCAGAGCTGGTTGAACAGAACTCAGGACCTTCCAGTTCAGGGGATGGACTGGATACAATTTTCCAGAACTGATGGAGCAGAAATGGGACTTTCCAGCACGGAGTAAGCAGAAACTTGGGGCTTTCGGCAAGCAACGAGAAGTGGATGTGCAAGACGTGAGAAGAGGAAGACTCTAATGAGGAAGGCAGACCACCGGGGCGACCCCCCAGCTGCCGCGTGCAGGCATGACAGCGGGAATGTGATATAACAAAAATGGTGGAGCACAATGTCACTCCTCCTGCCACGCACGGGCCCTACACGGACGAAGGAAAGGTAGACAACAGAGCCCGCACGGGGATACAGGTTGAGATGTGCTCCATCGAGACCACCGTTGTCTCCACAGGGGCACCTGCTACGTGAAGTGCCTGTCAGCCATGACCCCAAGGAACAGCAGGGTTGTCACTGTGGTCATCGGGACAGGAGCGGTGGTGCTGGCACGTCGGTAAGTATGACGGAACGACATGCAGGCAAACTGCTTACAGGCAAACCGCTTGTAGGATCTCTAGGGGCACACACATATAACGCAATAATCAATTTATAACTTGTGTTCATCCTGTTTGTGTGTGTGTGACTGAGACGTACTTATGGTACGCAGCGAGTGCGGAGTCTTGAGCCGCAGTTCTGTTCTCCCGCTGGTGTTGAGCTTTACCACGTGTGTGTGTCTTCTTGCCAAACCCCCAAACCAACCCAAAAGAAGCACCTGGCCCAGGAGTAATTAGCCTGTGCCACGTCAGCTGACTGGCCTTCAGGTTCTAACCAGGTGACTTGGAGAGGGACTTTTTACAAGGGTGTGTAGTGACAGGACACGGGGCAATGGATTTAAACTGAAAGAGGGGAGATTTAGATTAGATATAAGGAAGAAATTCTTCCCTCTGAGGGTGGTGAGGCAGTGGAACAGGTTGCCCAGAGAAGTTGTGGATGCCCCATCCCTGGAAGTGTTCAAGGCCAGGTTGGATGGGGCTTTGGGCAACCTGGTGTAGTGGAGGGTGTCCCTGCCCATGGCAGGGGCGTTGGAACTGGATGATCTTTAAGGTCCCTTCCAACCCAAACCATTCTATGGTTTTGTGGGAAAGTAACTGAAATTGGAGGGGAATGGGAGAACATTGTCCCCAAAATTCAGCTATATCTCAACCTAAGCTGTAATATCAGAGCAGCTCTGAGATGAAACACAGCTGCTGCTCCCAGGAACAAACAAGGCCCACGTAATACCCTTGCAATGGGGAGTAGAGTGGTACGGAGGTATCACGGCTCATCCCTGTTATCCAGGATAAGGAATAGCAAACAAGGCCTAGGTAATATCCTTGAAATGGGGATTAGAGTGGTACGGAGATATCGCGGCTCATCTGGGTTATCAGGGATAAGGGGCGCCTGGTGAGGATAAAGATGAATCACAACCGCTGCCTCAGCAGTGATGGTGAAACTCTGTCCTTTAGCTACAAAATCACACCTCCGCCCGCCTCCGAGCTGCGACCACCCCTCACAAGAGAAATTTACACCAATCCTAATAAAGTTATAGAATCATAGAATCATAGAATCGTTAGGGCTGGAAGGGACCTTCAAAGGTCATCTAGTCCAACCCCCCTGCAAGGAACAGGGATATCTCCAACCAGATCAGGTTGCTCAGGGCCTCGTCCAACCTGGCCTTGAACGTCTCCAGGGATGGAGCATCCACCACCTCTCTGGGCAACCTGTTCCAGTGTTCTACAACTCTCATGGTAAAAAATATTTTCCTAATATCCAATCTGAATCTACCTCCCTCTATTTTAAAACCATTACCCCTTGTCCTATCACAACAGGCCCTCCTGAACAGCCTCTCCCCATCTTTCTTGTAGGCCCCCTTGAGGTACTGGAAGACCGCTATAAGGTCACCCTGGAGCCTCCTCTTCTCCAGGCTGAACAGCCCCAACTCTTTCAGCCTGTCCTCATAGGAAAGGTGCTCCAGCCCTCTTATCATCTTCGTGGCCCTCCTCTGGACCCTCTCCAACTGGTCCATGTCCTTCTTATGTTGGGGGCTCCAGAACTGGACGCAGTACTCCAAGTGAGGTCTCACGAGGGCAGAGTAGAGGGGAAGAATCACCTCTCTTGACCTGCTGGCCACGCTCCTCTTGATGCAGCCCAGGACGCGGTTGGCCTTCTGGGCTGCAAGAGCACATTGCCGGCTCATATTGAGCTTCTCGTCCACCAGTACTCCCAAGTCCTTCTCCTCAGGGCTGCTCTCGATCCATTCTCCGCCCAGTCTGTATTTGTGCCTGGGATTGCCATGACCCAGATGTAGGACCTTGCACTTGGCCTGGTTGAACTTCATGAGGTTGACACGGGCCCACCTCTCCAGCCTGTCGAGGTCCCTCTGGATGGCATCCCTCCCTTCCAGCGTGTCGACAGCACCACACAGCTTGGTGTCATCGGCGAACTTGCTGAGGGTGCACTTCATGCCACTGTCCACGTCACCGACAAAGATGTTGAAGAGGGCCGGGCCCAACACGGACCCCTGAGGGACGCCACTCGTGACTGGTCTCCACTTGGACATCGAGCCGTTGACCACTACTCTCTGAGTGCGGCCATTGAGCCAATTCCTTATCCACCGAGTGGTCCATCCATCAAACCCATGCCTCTCTAGTTTAGAGAGAAGAATGTTGTGCAGGACAGTGTCAAAAGCTTTGCACAAGTCCAGGTAGATGATATCCATTGGTCGACCCTTGTCCACCGATGCTGTCACCCCATCATAAAAGGCCACCAAGTTGGTCAGGCACGATCTGCCTTTGGTGAAGCCATGTTGGCTGTCACCCACCACCTCCTTGCTCTCCATGTGCCTTAGCATGGTTCCCAGGAGAATCTGCTCCATGACCTTGCCAGGCACAGAGGTGAGGCTGACCAGCCTGTAGTTGCCCGGGTCCTCCTTGTTCCCCTTTTTAAAAATGGGGGTTATGTTCCCTCTCTTCCAGTCATCGGGGACCTCGCCAGACCGCCACGACTTCTCAAATACAATGGCCAGTGGCTTGGCAACTTCATCCGCCAGTTCCTTCAGGACCCACTGTCGTGGGTTAAGTTGAAAACTTTCTCCCCCACACAGCCCGTCACTCCCCCTCCCCCACCCCCAGGAATGAGGGAGAGAATTAAAGGATAAACGGAAACCCGTGGGTTGAGATAAGAACAATTTAATACAGATGATTTAATACACAGGGTAGGTGCTCACCACCCCCTCGTATGCGAAGCCCGTCTCGTCCCGAAAACTGCAAATCCCGGACGAATGCGAAGCCCCGAAATAGAGAGGGGCAGAGAGAGAGAGAGAAAGAAAAAAAACCAGCAGAGCAACAGCGCAGCAAGCGCAAAAGAGCCAAAGCGCAAAAGCCCTTCTTCCCGTCTGCCCCTCACTTTTATACTGGGCATGACGCTGCATGATATGGAATACTGATTGGCCAGTTTGGCCTCAGTCTTAAGTTCCACACAAATCACAAGGGGAATCGTGTCCCCCTTGTCCCATCTATGCTCCCCCCTTATCCCGCCGTGCTTCTGCACTCCGGCACACTGAAAAGTCCTTGGAGTTTCACGTCCAACCACAAACACCAGCTTGCTATCAGCATTCTTCTCAGAGCGAGCCTCTGAGTGAAACCAAAACACGGAGCTCTTCTGGCTGTTAAAAAAACCCTCTGTCCTAGCTAAAACTATTATTTAGTTTTAGCACCCCTTATTCCATACCATGCACATCATGCTCAAACCTTACATATATACTATTCCCTTAGCCATGGGTCATCCCTCCAAAATGTGTCTTCATCTGTTGTAGCAGTCTCTCAGGGCAGGAAAGATGACGTGGAATTCGCTCAGTCGGTAGAACGGATGACATGTAGTCTTTGTTGCGTGTGGCGCCTGGAGCTCGTAGTTGGTGTATCCAGCCGCTGTCTGCAGGTTGAAGATGTTGATCTCAAAGAAGTTGCTGGGTGTTTGGAATCAGTTCTGATTCTGACGAAGTTCATTCTTCATTAACCTGGATGATTCTTAATATAATGTCATTAGTACAATGTGACAACCATAGCGATGATGGTATGCAGGGACAGGGTTATTCAGCAATTAATATCACACAATTCAATTCATTTTATCATCTATTTTCACCCAACATCAAATCCCCTTGAGGTACACATCAGACTTCCCCGTCCTTTTGCATCACCCACCAAGTGCACCCAGGTCCCTGAGCAAAAGCAATCCCATGGATGGGTTTACCTTTACCCAAGGCAGGAATAACCCAAACTGTCTTCCCGAGTATATTCCTCATGTGCACTACAGGGACTTTATCTCCTTCTACATTACGTAGAAGTTCTGATTGCGCAGGACCAGCTCCATTGGCAGATCCTCTAGTGTTGACTAACCAGGTGGCTTTTGCTAAATGCGTATCCCAATGTTTGAAGGTTCCACCACCCATTACCCACTCGATGCCATGCTCTTTGGCCCAGGTGTCTATAAGATTGTTACGGAAATGAGTCCCGTTGTCTGACTCAGTTCTTTCTGGGGTGCCATGCCGCCACAAGACTTGCTTTTCAAGGCCCAAGATAGTGTTCCGGGCGGTGGCATGGGGCACAGCATAGGTTTCCAGCCATCCAGTGGTCGCTTCCACCATCGTAAGCACGTAACGCTTGCCACTGCGAGTTTGTGGAAGTGTGACATAGTCAATTTGCCAAGCCTCTCCATAGTGATATTTCAACCAACGCCCTCCATACCAAAGAGGTTTTAACCGCTTGGCTTGCTTGATTGCAGCACACGTTTCACATTCATGGATCACCTCTGCAATAGTGTCCATAGTTAGGTCCCCCCCTCGATCACGAGCCCATTTGTATGTGGCGTCCCTTCCTTGATGGCCTGAGGCATCATGGGCCCAACGAGCTAGAAATTTTTCACCTTTATGTTGCCAGTCCAGATCCACCTGAGCCACTTTAATCTTGGCAGCCTGATCCACCTGTTGATTGTTTTCATGTTCTTCTGTGGCCCGACTCTTGGGTACATGGGCATCTACATGTCGTACTTTCACAATCAGCTTCTCTACTCGAGCAGCAATGTCTTTCCACAACGGGGCAGCCCAGATGGGTTTACCTCTGCGTTGCCAGCTGCTCTGCTTCCATTGCCGTAGCCATCCCCACAGGGCATTTGCTACCATCCAAGAGTCGGTATGGAGATAGAGCATTGGCCACTTTTCTCGTTCAGCGATGTCTAAAGCCAGTTGGATGGCTTTCACCTCTGCGAACTGGCTTGATTCACCTTCTCCTTCGGTAGCTTCTGCGACCTGTCGAGTAGGACTCCATACAGCAGCTTTCCATTTTCGATGTTTTCCTACAAGGCAACAGGATCCGTCCGTAAACAGAGCGTATTTCTTCTCATTGTCTGATAGTTCATTATAAGGTGGAGCCTCCTCAGCACGTGTCACCTCCTCCTCCTCTGGTGACATTCCAAAGTCTTTACCTTCAGCCCAGTTAGTGATCACTTCCAAAATTCCTGGGCGATTGAGGTTTCCTATCCGAGCTCTTTGTGTGATCAGTGCGATCCACTTGCTCCATGTGGCATCAGTTGCGTGGTGTGTAGACGGGACGCTCCCTTTGACCATCCAGCCGAGCACTGGCAAACGGGGTGCCAGGAGCAACTGTGCTTCCGTCCCAATCACTTCAGAAGCAGCTCGGACTCCTTCATATGCTGCTGGGATCTCGTTTTCAGTTGGAGTATAGTTGGCTTCAGATCCTTTGTATCCTCGACTCCAAAACCCAAGAGGTCGACCTCGCGTCTCCCCTGGCGCTTTTTGCCAGAGACTCCAGGTAGGACCATTCTCCCCGGCTGCAGTGTAGAGCACGTTTTTGACATCTTGTCCTGTCCGGACTGGTCCCAGGGCTACCGCATGGACTATTTCTTGTTTAATTTGTTCAAAGGCTTGTTTTTGCTCTGGGCCCCATTCAAAATTATTCTTCTTCCGGGTTATTTGATAGAGGGGTTTTAAAATCTGGCTGTAGTCGGGAATATGCATTCGCCAGAAACCCACAATGCCTAAGAAAGCTTGTGCTTCCTTTTTGTTGGTTGGTGGGGCCATAGCTGTTATTTTATTGATCACGTCCATCGGAATCTGACGACGCCCATCTTGCCATTTTATTCCCAAAAACTGAATCTCCTGGGCAGGTCCCTTGAATTTACTCTGTTTTATGGCAAAGCCTGCTTTCAGAAGGATTTGGATTATCTTTTCACCTTTCTCAAAAACTTCTTCTGCTGTGTTGCCCCATACAATGATGTCATCAATGTATTGCAGATGTTCTGGGGCATCACCCTGTTCCAGTGTGGTCTGGATCAGTCCACGGCAAATAGTGGGGCTGTGTTTCCACCCCTGGGGCCGTCGATTCCAGGTATACTGGATGCCCCTCCAAGTGAAAGCAAACTGTGGCCTGCATTCCGGTGCCAAAGGAATTGAGAAAAACGCATTAGCGATATCAATTGTAGCGTACCACCTGGCTGCCTTTGACTCCAGTTCATACTGAAGCTCCAGCATATCTGGCACAGCAGCACTCAATGGTGGTGTAACTTCATTCAAGCCATGATAGCCTACCGTCAGCCTCCACTCGCCATTGGACTTACGTACAGGCCATATGGGGCTGTTAAAAGGTGAGCGGGTCTTTGTGATGACTTCTTGACTCTCCAGTTGACGAATCAACTTATGGATAGGAATTAGAGAGTCTCGGTTGGTACGATATTGCCATCGGTGCACTGTTGTATTAGCAATTGGCACCTGTTGTTCTTCGATCCTCAGTAACCCCACAGCAGAAGGGTCCGTTGAGAGACCAGGCAAAGTAGACAACTGCCTGCCTTCTTCTGTCTCTACTGCAGCTATGCCAAAAGCCCACCGATACCCTTTTGGGTCTTTGAAATACCCTCTCTTAAGATAATCTATGCCAAGGATGCACGGTGCTTCTGGGCCAGTTACAATAGGGTGGTTTTGCCACTGCTCTCCAGTTAGGCTCACTTCAGCCTCTAACACAGTCAGTTGTTGAGACCCCCCTGTCACTCCAGAAATACAGATGGATTCTGTCCCTCTGAAGTTCGACGGTATCAAGGTGCATTGGGCACCAGTATCCACTAAAGCCTTATACTTTCTGGGGCATGATGTGCCAGGCCACCAAATCCACACAGTCCAGTAAACTCGATTATCCCTCTCCTCCACCTGGCTGGAGGCAGGGCCCCTCTAATGCCTGTTATCATATTCATCAGAGGAGTCAGCAGGATTGGAGTCAGGGTGGCTAGGAGGATCAGCCCTCCCATTTTGACTAGTGGACTGCTCACTGTAGACTGGGGCAACAGCTGTCCTGGAGGAACTGGAGAAAGTTCTATTCCTGTTGGTTCTTCCTCCCAACTGGCGTACCCTGGCCTCTAAAGCGGAGTGGGTTTTCCATCCCACCTTCTCATGTCTTCTCCATGATCACGGAGGTAGAACCACAGCTCACCCCGTGATATGTACCGTCTCTCTTTTCTCTCTCGAGGAGGGTAACGCCTGGTTCTGACAGCTGAAATTCTAGAACGTTCAGGTGGTGGGAAATCTACTTTTTCTCTTAATTCTCGGACCTCTTCAGACAGCTTTTCCACAGCCGCAACACAGGTTCGTATAGAAGTGTTATCATCATATCGTCGGAGGTAGGTGACCAGATTACCTACGGATAGTGGTGCTTCATCGTCTCCGAAGTAGATTATTGCCAATGAGGTGGAATATGCTGCTGGCGCACTCCGCAGAATCTTCTGCCACACTGGTCGTGTGCACCGGACGTCATCTGGATCTTCGAGTCTTGGTCCGCTTCTCGAGTGAAGATAAATCAACTCTCGCACAGCCAGTTCTCTCAGATACTGAATAGCTTTTTCTATGTTGGTCCACTTGCTTACATTACATGGCACCTCGTCCTTGTAGGGGTACCTTTCCTTTATAGCTGCCAGGAGCCGTCTCCAGAGGCTGCGGACTTGTGTCTGCCTTTCAATTGCTTTATCAATGCCTCCATCCATGGCAAGGGCTCCCAGCTGCCTAGCTTCACTACCATCTAACTCCAGACTATTGGCTCCCATGTCCCAGCATCTGAGCAACCAAGAGACAATGGGCTCACCTTTAAGGCGGCCATAATCTTTTCGAATATCTCGCAGCTCGCTCATTTTTAGAGATCTGGTGGTTATCCTCTCATCTATGATGTCACTCCTCCTCCATTGAGATTTCCTCTGGGGCGAAACAGAACGCTTCCGCTTCATTTCTCGTGATGGCCCTGGTCGCTCTTCATCATCATCATCATCCTCTCCTCTGCGTTCTGACTTTCGCACACATTTCCTCGGTTTCTCTTCCTCCAATCGTTGTGATGGCCCTGGTTGTTCTTCTTTGTCTGGTTGCTCTGATGGCCCTGGTTGCTCTTCCTCATTTGGTTGTTGTGATGGCCCTGATTCCTCTTCTTCATCGTCTAACTTTTGTATACATTTTCTTTTCCTTATGGGGGCAACTGATACCGTTGTAGTCTGAGTAGCTATAGTGCTTGTCATGGGAGTTGAGATGGCAAGCACAATAACCCGAGAAATAAATTGATATACACCCCTAAATGGCCGATTGACTTTGAATATATAGATAATTAAACATATATTCAGGAGACCTTGCAGGACAATCAAACCGGTTAAATTATTCCAATGATGTTCGGCATTATCAAAATCAACGTAAGCTTTTGTGAATGAAAAGTCACCGGTATAATTGGCGATGACATCCGCCAGGTGACGCTCAAAATTAATAAACGAGCTCCACATCACCATCCCCCTCTGCACCGCCGAATACAAAGACTGAGCCGGTCCCAGCACCGACAATCTTATCAGAGTTACACCGTACAGTATAGCAAAACCCTTAATTACCGATAACGTACTTTTCATGCCGGTCCAACACCCAGAGCCAGAAAACCGCATAAACATTCCGCGTAACATCATATAGGGTAAACAAGGCAATAAATTATAAATGTCCAGTAACATGTATGCAAGGATAATAAACAGCATTCCGGCCAGCAACATCGTTATCTCAACCCCTTCGGGCCCCACGTTGGGCGCCAATTAAGACTGTCGTGGGTTAAGTTGAAAACTTTCTCCCCCACACAGCCAGTCACTCCCCCTCCCCCACCCCCAGGAATGAGGGAGAGAATTAAAGGATAAACGGAAACCCGTGGGTTGAGATAAGAATGATTTAATACAGATGATTTAATACACAAGATAGGTGCTCACCACCCCCTCGTATGCGAAGCCCGTCTCGTCCCGAAAACTGCAAATCCCGGATGAACGCGAGGCCCCGAAATAGAGAGGGGCAGAGAGAGAGAGAGAGAGAGAGAGAAACAGCAGAGCAACAGCGCAGCAAGCGCAAAAGAGCAAAAGTGCAAAAAGAGCAAAAGCCCTTCTTCCTGGCTGACCCTCACTTTTACACTGTGCATGATGCTGCATGATATGGAATACTGATTGGCCAGTGTTCTGGGTTGGGCTGGGAAAGGGTTAATTTTTTTTTTTCTTCTTTTTTTTTTTTTCTTTTTCGAGGGAAGCTGAAAGGGACACGGTTCAGGCAGCTGACCCAGCCTGGCCAATGGCTATTCGATACCATGTGGCTCATGCTCAGGGTATATATTGGGGGAGCAGCCGGGGGAGGGGTTCGCTTCGGTGATCGGGAGTGGGCGGTGCGTCGCGTTTCGCGTGCGGTCGGTTCGTATTGTTTTCGTGTTTATACGTTCAGAGTTGTTTACCCTGTTTTTTTTTGTTTTTTTTTTTCCTTTTCCTGATATTGTTCTATTAAATCATCCTTATCCCAATCTACTGGTCTCACCCCTCTCATTCTGATTTTTCTCCTCCCATCCTGCCGGAGGGAGGAGTTGAGCGAGCGGCAGCGTGGTAGCTCAGCTGCCGGCTGAGCTAAACCACGACAGTCCTTTTTGGCGCCCAACGTGGGGCACGAAGGGTTGGGATAACGACAGAGCCAAATTTGTTATACCTGTTTATTGTGTTAATAGTGATTGATCATAATGTTGTTCTGGTTGCTTTCGTGGTGGTTTTCCGCAATTCCCTACATGCCCTATGTACTGTTTGTGATGATGTTTATGACGGTTGGGAGATGGCTCAGGGCCCTCCTGGCGCTGTACGGGATAACGAGGGCTTATGGTCCGGTCGTGGCGCTGGCCACGCGGCTGGGCTGCTCCGTGTACGCGGCATTGGCATCGTGCCCGTGTCTCGGGCGCCACTTCCCGGAAATTTTTGGTAATCGCGCCCAACCGGCGGGGGAGGCGGCGGAGTCGGGGGACGATCCCGTCCACCGGCCCTTCAGCCCGCCCTTCTCGTTCGGGCCGGGTACAACAGCCTTTGAGGATTTTGAATGTCCCGGGGGCAAGCTGGCCATCATGGTCCTACTGCTGCTTGTCTGGAACGGGTTTCAGGTCCTGTCTGGGGTTAAAGAATTATTCAAAAAACTCAAGAGATGTGCCCCAAGGCAGGACAGTTACAAGTGGCACGGTGCGTGGGAAGACATGGGGAAATTCCTAGAACAGTGGGCACCTCAAGTGTTTTGGGAATTCACCCCCGAACAAGTACAGAGCCCTGACAAACTGATAGAGCAATTGGGAAAAGTGTGCTGTCGCCCTGGCAATTCCAGGGACACACAGCTCGCTGCAGTGTGCTGGGGCCTGGCCCATGCCTACCGAGTGGCCGTGTCTAATACTGTTCAGCACCCTCAAAGTAGGGAGGAGGTCCCTGAATCTGGTAAGAGCATGACAGATGCTGCAGCTGAGCTGGGGAACCCACCTGTTCCCCTGTCAGTGGCCCCTGTACAGAAAAGAAAGTGCCTAAAGAAAACAGCTCGCTTAGTAAGGGATGAAAATGAACCAGGACCATCACAAAAACAGGAGGAAGAGGTAGAACCCACATATGAGACGGTGATTGTTGCAGCTAAAGTGTTAACAGTAAGGAATGTGTATCAGCGAATATAAAAAGAGCACTGTCCTTGAGATAAGAAGGTAGGTTGAAGCTGTGAAAAACACACTGTCCCTGGGAAAAACAAGAAGGATGAAACTATGAAAAACAAGATTCTGAGCAAAACATACTAACTGCAAAAATAGTAAAATATTGTAACAAACGTAGAAATCTCTATCCAATCACGGTGTGTATCATACTCGTGCTTGTCGCGTGAACAGTAGTGCTAGACCAATTAGCTTGCTAAGTACAGCGCATGAAAGCGTGCACAGAACCGAGCTATGCTATAAAAAGAGCAGTGTCACAGAATAAAGCTGAAGCCTTTTTACTCATCATATTGATGCGTCTTGCTTCCCCGTCTTCGGCCGCAACATCTGGTGACCCCGACGTGATCAAGAGGGTTTTCAACGACCACAACGCGGACGAGAGAGAGGACGGCCATCCCGGCGCCCGAGAGAGGCAGATAGCCCGAGAGAGGCGGATAGCCCGAGAGGCGGATCGTCCGAGAGAGGCGGAATCGTAGCGCTACGGACTGACCGGTGAGTCAGGCAGACCGAGGTCTGGTTCGGGATGGGAATGCTGCAATGACAGCCTGGGAACGAGATGATGGAACGGGACGTTGCATTGTCGTTGTTGAAAAGTTTCTTAGAGGAGCGTGGATTAAAACTTGGAAAAAGATATTGGCCCCTGATTGCAGGGGGGTATGCAAAAGACATTATCAGAAACACGAAGAATTAGGAACCAAAGGAAAGAAGAAGTAAGTGACTGAAAAAAAAAAAAAAAAAAAAAAACCAAACCCACAAATAAGTGACAACTGCCTCAACAGGAGGAGGTAAGCGACTGGGACAAAGTGCTAGAGAAACCAGCACTACTAACAGTTCTAACTTGATAAAACTCCCGGTACTCCTGGTTTGGGTATCAGCCCATGTACCGGAGGCAAGCTCTTCAAATATATGCCTGACAAGGACTTGGGACACTATAGACGTTAAACTTTGGCGTGCAGCCACCTGTGGGGATGCTGCCGGCCTGGAAAAGTCATCATCGAATCTTTTGATCCAGGGCCCCGAACGAAAGACAGACTTATTGCTTTCCCCCTCTTCCAACGCAGTCGGTACACCGGCACCCCCGCGCCGCGCCGCCCACCGCGCCCGGCGGCGCCCCGGGAACGCCGCTGCTGCTGCCGGCCGGGGCCGCGGGCGGCGTTTGCCTCGGCGCTGCCGCTCGTGTGCGGGAACGAACCGCGGCTGGAAAGGACGGAGACGCGCTGCGGGCCCCGCTGCGCCGGTTCGTTCGCGGCTGATGGTCCCTCGGCGGGAGGGGGCGGCGGCGCTTACGGAGCGCGAGCGGCCGGAGCTGCGGCAACAACAACAAGAGCAACAACAACAAGGGGGGGGCGGCACAGGGCTGCTGGGTCGTCATCGCCCCCCCGCCCGGCTGAGGCGAGGGAGGCCTGACCCCCCCGAGAGAGAGCACATCGTAACTTGGATCGTCTCGATCGGCATCGCGGGAAATAACTAATCCTCTTCTGTTCCAGCAATTTCAACAGTTAATATCAGTGTTGCAAAACCGTAAACATGCACATTCCATTGTACATCTGCGAGCGCACACCGCGCTGCCAGGGCCTATAGCAGAAGGGAACAGGCGAGCTGAGCCTCTCACGAGTGCAGCTCTGGTACCAAACTCGCTCGTGCAGGGAAACATCTTGCATGACTTCTACCATGAGAATGCTAATGCTATTAGGTGACAATTTGGTATAACAAGAGAGCAAGCCCGCTCAATTGTACAATTGTGTAGCACCTGTCAAAATACGATCGTGCCACCAGTGAATGGTGTTAATCCTCGTGGTTTACGCTCGCAGGAACTTTGGCATACACTTCTTATCAGCCATATGTATTTTTGTCATCATGAGGTATTGAGCATGTTGCTGGTATCTTTTACAATCCTACTGGGCAACCGATCATAGAATATACACATGGTACTTTGGAGAATATGCTTTTGAAACAAGAAAGGGGAATGATGGGGAAATCTCCCAATGAAACAATAGCTAAAGTGTTATAGGTGTTAAATCTCTTAAATCGAGAGCTAAATATTTTAAGATGAATAAATGTCACTCATGTCAAAATTAGGCACAGGCAGGGTTACAGCAAGTGGCTTTCCAACAGCTGACTGAATTGGCTAAGAGAGCATTAAGACGTGTCCCTGATTTTTGGGACAGGGGAGGCTTCCTCTGCTTCCATTCGGCAGGGAGCACAGGAACCTTATGAGCATTTCTTTGATCAGCTACAAATGGCAGTTCAGAGATAAACAGAAAATCCGGCTACTGCAGATGTGTTGGTATTCCAGCTAGCCATTCAAAATGCTAACACAGACTGCCAACAAGCTCTTGATCTTATCAGAAATCGGGCAAAAACGATTGCAGATTTAGTAAAGGTGTGTCACAATGTAGGCTCGAAACACTATAAAGCAAAATTTTGGGAACCAGCTAAAATTATTGCAGCTTCAATATTTGCACCAGGAGTTGGAGTGGCACAGGTGTTAACTACACTGAATAAGTTGGGTTGTTGGCTTGCAAAACAAATTAATGCTACAGCTTCTGCCTTATCAATGCTCTTAATTGACAGGATGGTTAAAATCTTTAGTAAAGCAGACATTATATTGCTAGTAGTTCTTTTATGCATAGTAATAATCACCCCCTGCCTATTGTCACGCTCCCAGCAGACGGTACAGAGTACGGTTAATCAAGTAATGGTCACAGAAAAACAAAAAAGGAGGGAGTTGTTGTGGCATCATACACACAGCTACAGTTGAGGTTTGACCTTGATGATTTAAGCCTGTGCTCTTTTCTGAAGTTGGGAAACACCGATAAAGAGGATGAGAAAGAAAAGGGAGTGTGAACAGCTGGTGCAGGGAGTGTGAGAAGTTGATATGAGGAGTTTGGGAAGTCGATATAGAGTGTGTGAGAAAATGATGTTTAGTTTAGCAAGTAAAAAATAGCTCCTTTTTAGGCATAGCCAATAGTAAAATTAAAATAGGTGCGTGCATTATTGTTTGTAATCAATCACAGTTGGGTGAGAGCCGCATGGACACATCGTGGCGAGAGTAATAATCTATAAAAGCTGCGTGTATAACAACAATAAAGGTCACTCTGCTATCACAAAAGAATTTTGGACACAGACAGTCAAAGCTGCACAGCCTCCTTTAACAGCAATCATTAATGGGAAGGCTTTTCTGGCCTAGTTTACACAGGGGCTGATGTATCTATAGTGAAAAATCCTGACTGGCCACCCTCTCGGCCTCTGATACAAGCCCTGGCAGCTGTGATCAGAGTAGGTGGAACACAGATCCCACAGCAGAGTGCACAGACCTTGTTAGCAGTAGGCCCAGGTAACAAACAAGCTATTTTGAAACCATATGTTTTTGATGTCCCATATACATTATGAGGTCGGGCTTTGTTGAATCAGTGGAATGTGAGGCTAACCTCAAATTTTTAGCACGTCACTGATGTCCAGCCCTGATTCAAGCTGGCAAGCCGGTCTGAGTTGATCAGTGGCCACTAAAAGGTGAGCGACTGGACTGAACTCAAAAATTAGTCAATGAACAGCTCAAATTAGGACATATAATTCCCTCCAATATTTGTTATCCCAAAGAAATCAGGAAAATGGAGATTTATGTTAAAAGATTTAAGAGCTATTAATACAATCATTTCACCAATGGGTGCATTACAACCGGGTGTACCAAATCCTACTATGATTCCAGAATGTTAGCATTTGATGGCGATTGATTTAAAAGATTGGGTTATTTCACCTTTTTACTTTTTTATTTATTTACACCCTAACGATTGTCCTAGATTTGCCTTTTCAGTTCCAGTGCTTAACAATGAACGACCCACGCAACAATATCATTGGATTGTACTGCCTCAAGGAATGATGAATAGTCCTACAGTTTGTCAATTGGTAGTAGATGATGCTCTCTGTCAGGTCAGACAGTAAATCAAGCTTAGCAAATTGTACGTGCCTACCCTGACCGTCAATGTATTGTGCCTTCAAATACTCCAGCAGGAGTAAATCCAACAGGTTTATGTGCCAATGAATTATGGCAATCTGATATTACTTATATTCAATTGTCTAATCGATCTAAATATGTGCATGTAACTGTTGATATG